>NC_142468.1:112520986-112824614 GCF_049115385.1 Moschus berezovskii | reverse complement strand
GCTGGAAAATATAGAGTGACAGGAAAACGGTATTGGGAAAGGTTTTCCCACAATAAAGGAAATAGGAATTTTGGTCAAGGATAAAGAGTCGTCCTGTGAATTTTAAACCATAAGGACATGACTTTTGCAATACTCATAATGATATCTTTTATTAGATATAATTACTTATTTTAATAATCTTGGAATCTTCCTGGAGCCTTTCAGTTCCAAAACTATATAGCATATATCATCTAATTTTGCCCCCTACCTGTGACCCCCGGACTTTATTTTGGTTTCTTAGAGTTGTTAGGAGGGCCTTTTTTTTTTTTTTTTTGTCTTTCTCTGTTTCTGTCGTGGCTCTACATTAAGACTAAAATAAAAGTTGAAATTATGGAGATTTAGAAATTTAAATTCTGTTTCTGCGAAATCCATATTATAAAGGGATTCCACTGTGTTTTCTCAAGCATTCCATTAAGAGTATGTTCACAGTTCGTCTCACTGAAGAATACATGTTTGCCTAAAATAATCACCAGCTATAGAAGCAGCATGCAAAAGAGCGAAATGGCTGTCTGAGGAGGCCTTACAAATAGCTGTGAAAAGAAGAGAGGTGAAAAACAAAGGAGAAAAGGAAAGATATAAGCATCTGAATGCAGAGTTCCAAAGAATAGCAAGGAGAGATAAGAAAGACTTCCTCAGTGATCAATGCAAAGAAATAGAGGAAAACAACAGAATAGGAAAAACAAGAGACCTCTTCAAGAAAATTAGAGATTCCAAGGGAACATTTCATGCAAAGATGGGCTCGATAAAGGACAGAAATGGTATGGACCTAACAGAAGCAGAAGATATTAAGAAGAGGTGGCAGGAATACACAGAAGAACTGTACAAAAAAGATCTTCACGACCAAGATAGTCACGATAATGTGATCACTGACCTAGAGCCAGACATCTTGGAATGTGAAGTCAAGTGGGCCTTAGAAAGCATCACTACGAACAAAGCTAGTGGAGGTGATGGAATTCCAGTTGAGCTATTTCAAGTCTTGAAAGATGATGCTGTGAAAGTGTTGCACTCAATATGCCAGCAGATTTGGAAAACTCAGCAGTGGCCACAGGACTGGAAGAGGTCAGTCTTCATTCCAATCCCAAAGAAAGGCAATGCCAAAGAATGCTCAAACTACCGGACAATTGCACTCATCTCACACGCTAGTAAAGTCATGCTCAAAATTCTCCAAGCCAGGCTTCAGCAGTATGTAAACCGTGAACTCCCAGATGTTCAAGCAGGTTTTAGAAAAGGCAGAGGCACCAGAGATCAAATTGCCAACATCCGCTGGATCATGGAGAAAGCAAGAGAGTTTCAGAAAAACATCTATTTCTGCTTCATTGACTATGCCAAAGCCTTTGACTGTGTGGATCACAATAAACTGTGGAACATTCTGAAAGAGATGGGAATCCCAGACCACCTGACCTGCCTCTTGAGAAACCTGTATGCAGGTCAGGAAGCAACTGTTAGAACTGGACATGGAACAACAGACTGGTTCCAAATAGGAAAAGGTGTACGTCAAGGTTGTATATTGTCACCTTGCTTATTTAACTTCTATGCAGAGTACATCATGAGGAACGCTGGGCTGGAAGAAGCACAAGCTGGAATCAAGATTGCTGGGAGAAATATCAATAACCTCAGATATGCAGATGACACTACCCTTATGGCAGAAAGTGAAGAGGAACTCAAAAGCCTCTTGATGAAAGTGAAAGAGGAGAGTGAAAAGGTTGGCTTGAAGCTCAACATTCAGAAAACAAAGATCATGGCATCTGGTCCCATCACTTCATGGGAAATAGATGGAAAAACAGTGGAAACAGTGTCAGACTTTGTTTTTTTGGGCTCCAAAATCACTGCAGATGCTGATTGCAGCCATGAAATTAAAAGACGCTTGCTCCTTGGAAGGAAAGTTATGACCAACCTTGATAGTATATTAAAAAGCAGAGACATTACTTTGCCAACCAAGGTCCGTCTAGTCAAGGCAATGGTTTTTCCTGTTGTCATGTATGGATGTGAGAGTTGGACTGTGAAGAAGGCTGATCGCCGAAGAATCGATGCTTTTGAACTGTGGTGTTGGAGAAGACTCTTGAGAGTCCCTTATACTGCAAGGAGATCCAACCAGTCCATTCTAAAGGAGATCAATCCTGGATGTTCATTGGAGGGACTGATGCTAAAGCTGAAACTGCAATACTTTGGCCACCTCATGCGACGAGTTGACTCACTGGAAAAGACTCTGATGCTGGGAAAGGTTGGGGGCGGGAGGGGAAGGGGACGACGGAGAATGAGATGGCTGGATGGCGTCACCGATTCTGTGGACATGAGTTTGAGTGTACTCCGGGAGTTGGTGATGGACAGGGAGGCCTGGCGTGCTGTGATTCATGGGGTCGCGGAGAGTCGGACACGACTGAGCGACTGAACTGAACTGAACTGATAGAAGCAGCTTCTCTTGTGGCTCAGCCAGTAAAGAATCGGCCTACAATGCGGGAGACCTGGGTTCAATCCCTGGCATGGGAAGATCCCCTGGAGAAGGAAACAGCTACCCACTCCAGTATTCTGGCCTGGAGAATACCATGGACAGTATACTCCTTGGCGTTGCAAATAGTCGGACACGACTGAGTGACTTTCACTTCATAAAAGCAGAGACTGTTAGTAACCATAAGATAAAACTTACAATTTGAGATTTTTTTTTCTATTGTAGTTTTAAAAAAACCTATTCCAAGTCCTTGTGTCACATTCTGAAACTTTAGATTTCAGACATTTTCTATTACTGTGATTTAAGTATTCATCTTACAGCCCCGTATCAGTGTAAGCTAGTAGAGTTCAGGAAACAATTGTGCATCTCCTGGAGCATGTAGCATAGGACTTGAGTGTAAGAACCATGTTAATAGTTTTTGAATGTGACTAAATGAAGAGACAAATGGTATCCTATATAATGTTACAGGTAACATAGTTCAGTTGAGTTATGTTGAGGAAGGAGGTCCTGCATAACAAGGAAATAAAGAAGAAACACGTGAAAAGTAAAGGGTTGCATTATTTTTTTCAGTGTCCACCAATTGTGAGATGAGAATTTTAGGTTAAAATTTTTGACCTTTTAGCCCCATCTTGTGTTCCATTAAATGTTTCTTTTCAAGACATATGTCCTCCTCAGAATTTTGATTACCAGTTCTTTTCCCAGTGAATAGTTAAAAATATTTGTTAATCAATTTTTCTCTCTCTCAAGTAATACTTTACAACATTCAGGTACTGACTGATGACCATATGGGTCCAATCGAATGACATTGTTTATAGTGGCAAAATTCAATTCTAATGCAGTAGTGGTTTAAACAAAAAGTTTCAGAGTAATACAGATCGGTATACAAGGGCTATATTATGAACCAAAGCCTCTGTCTTAAATATGTTTTATGTAAATGTATGTTGATATTTTCATAAAACTTGAAGAACATTATAGATGCATAATTTATATATTAATAAAAGCATATAAAATATACACCCTCCCCCAAATCTTCCCAGCATCAGAGTCTTTTCCAGTGAGTCAACTCGTCGCATGAGGTGGCCAAAGTATTGGGGTTTCAGCTTTAGCATCAGTCCTTCCAGTGAACACCCAGGATTGACCTCCTTTAGAATGGACTGGTTGGATCTCCTTGCAGTATAAGGGACTCTCAAAAGTCTTCTCCAGCACCACAGTTCAAAAGCATCGATTCTTTGGCGATCAGCTTTCTTCACAGTCCAACTCTCACATCCATACATGACCACGGGAAAAACCATAGCCTTGACTAGAGGGACCTTGGTTGGCAAAGTAATGTCTCTGCTTTTTAATATACTATCAAGGTTGGTCATACCTTTCCTTCCAAGGAGCAAGCGTCTTTTAATTTCATGGCTGCATTCAGCATCTACAGTGATTTTGGAGCCCAAAAACATAAAGTCTGACACTGTTTCCACTGTTTTTCCATCTCTTTCCCATGAAGTGATGGGACCAGATGCCATGATCTTTGTTTTCTGAATGTTGAGCTTCAAGCCAACCTTTTCACTCTCCTCTTTCACTTTCATCAAGAGGCTTTTGAGTTCCTCTTCACTTTCTGCCATAAGGGTAGTGTCATCTGCATATCTGAGGTTATTGATATTTCTCTCAGCAATCTTGATTCCAGCTTGTGCTTCTTCCAGCCCAGCGTTCCTCATGATGTACTCTGCATAGAAGTTAAATAAGCAAGGTGACAATATACAACCTTGACGTACACCTTTTCCTATTTGGAACCAGTCTGTTGTTCCATGTACAGTTCTGACTGTTGCTTCCTGACGTGCATACAGGTTTCTCAAGAGGCAAGTCAGGTGGTCTGGGATTCCCATCTCTTTCAGAATGTTCCACAGGTTATTGTGATCGACACAGTCAAAGGCTTTGGCATAGTCAGTGAAGCAGAAATAGATGTTTTTCTTAAACTCTCTTGCTTTCTCCACGATCCAGCGGATGTTGGCAATTTGATCTCTGGTGCCTCTGCCATTTCTAAAACCTGCTTGAACATCTGGGAGTTCACGGTTCACATACTGCTGAAGCCTTTAGCAATGTTTTAATAAGTACACACCATTTTGGATTGTTTAAGTAGCAAGGGGGCTTCCCTCGTGGCTCAGATAGTAAAGCATCTGCCTACAACGTATTAGACGAAGGTTCGATCCCTTGGTCGGAAAGATCCCCTGGAAAAGGAAATGGCAACCCACTCCAGTACTCTTGCCTGGAAAATCCCATGGATGGAGGAGCTAGGCAGGCTACTGGGGTCGCAAAGAGTCGGACACGACTGAAGTGACTTAGCAGCAACAGCAGCAGAACATAAGATGACTGAATGTAGGGGCTTCCTGGGTAGCTCAGCTGGTAAAGAATCTGCCTGCAATGCAGGAGACCCTGGTTCAACTCCTGGATTGGGAAATTTCCCTGGAGAAGGGATGGGTACCAACTCCAGAATTGTTGGGCTTCCCTGGTGGCTCAGACAGTGAGGAATCCGCCTGGAGTATGGGAGACCTGAGTTCGATCCCTGGGTTGGGAAGGCATGGGTTGAGGAGGGTGTGGCAACCCACCGAAGTCTTCTTGCTTGGAGAACCCCCATAGACAGAGGAGCCTGGTGGGCTACAGTCCTTGGGGTCGCAAAGAGTCAGACAGGACTTAGCACACACATAACTGGATGTAAGCAGGTAAAATGTATTGATGTATAACACTATCATAATATATAATTTGCATTAAAATTTAGGAATTGGTTCCTCTTTCTGATTAGTGTTAATTGATTTTGGCTCTTGGTCATAGAAAGTTTGTCTGTTCTCCAGATATTAGTCCTTAAAACAGAAAACCAAAAACCTTCATGTAAGGGCGGACCTCAGTGGCCATTTTGACCTCTTCTCCTTCCCCCCTTCCCTTTTTCCCACTGGCGGAAAAAACGCTGACTGTTTTGCTCTGTTTCCTCATTCCCTCCCCCATTGCTGGAGTGTCCTTGATATAGCGGTTCCTGGTAGAAATCAACGCTCTCCTAACCTACCCCTCCTGTCCAGAAACAGCATTCTGCCCAGAAACAGCAAAAACTATTTCACTGCATCAGCCCAACCTTGAGCAGAACGGGCAACCAACCCAGTCTTGCCACCTGGCTAAGTGACCTATGAGGGACCACCACTCCAAATCTTGCCTTATCTGGGAAAAATTTCGCTGTTTCTTCCTGTAAAGCTATATAAGCTGCCTCTTGCCTTTGTTCGGGCGTGGACTTCCTCGACCTCACTTGCTTGGGTCCGGGAACCCCGCCAGGGAGCTCCTTGCCACGAAAGCTTGTTAAATCACCTGTTTGGTGTCTGAGTTCTTTTATCTAACATCATTGGGCCGTTTTGACCTTACACTTAACAGACGTGCTCTAGGGACTCCCTATATACGGTCGAGTGAGGTGAAATATTTTTAAGGGAAGAAGCATTTATAACATTAAAAATCATGTAATTCATTTTTGGTAGATTTAACATGTATGAATTGTTTAATTCAATCAAACAGTTGCAAAATTGGGTTTGTGAATGAATGTTTTTCTCCTATTTGGGGGTAAGGCAAGTTATTTTTCACTTCTTAGTTGTTATCTGGTGATTTGTGATTAGTTCCATATAAATTAAGAAGTTTAATGAAATTTTAATAAGTTTCTGATTTTTCTTTACCCATACTGGATTAGTTAAAAATTATATTATTTTGCACACATGTACCCTGCCAGAAAAGACACCTGAAAATCAAATCAACCCAATTAATTTTCCTCTCTTGCAGTGGCAAAAATTACCTCAAGAACCAGAAATGAATAAGGAATGTTGTAGACAGGACAGATCTGTATGTTCAGGGCCTCCTTATGTGGAGAAGTATGAAAACATGTGGATCAAACAAGGCAAATTAGAATGGAAGGAGAAGTTAAAACCACCACAAATGCATTAAAGCAGAAGTTAGGTGAAATTTGTGAGAAATATAAAATTATTATTTGTCCTAAGGAGGAGTCACTACATGATCACCATAAAGAAGGAACAAACAGAAAGGAAATATCTCCTTCATGACAAATAATATACCTGATTGTGGGGAGAAAGATGCATTTGAAGTATCTGTCTCTCTAGTATTCCAAGTATGTCCTGAACAAAAAGAACCCAGTCTTGAAAATGTTTCTTCATCGAATACACTGTGGGTCCCCGGGATACGCTTGTCAGTCACCTTCAAAGCTTCGTTTCAGTGAAAATAAAATAGACCTTGAAAGTGATAAACCTTATATTGAACATGTGTTTATCAAAAATGAGAGTTTTTATAATGATATAGAAAATAAACAAGTAGGGGACCAGGTAGTTACATTTGAAGTGAAAGAAGACCAAGGGTTTGATATGACAATGTCAGACAATATGAGGCAAAATCCCACTACTCGGATGTTAGACATCGGAGAGACACATCAGTCTAGTCTGTGGCTTGTCTGCTCCGGTAAGATGAAACACGTAACTCAAATAAAACATCACGGTACTCCTGCTGTCGTTAAAAATACTGATAAGAAATGCAAACCAATACAGGATTGGTTCCAGAAGCTACTGCATGCAGATAATTGCAGGGCTAGTGACGATGAAAGCGTGGAACCCGAATTAGAAGATGGGAATTCTTCTCCACCGAAGAGTCACAGAGCATCCAAAGTGTATCTCAGTGAAGAATTGCAGAAGAATATGCAGAGGTTTAAGAAGGCAATAGACATGGCGCAAGTAGTGTTGTTAGCTTCAGAAAAAGAGAACATTCTGCTTCCCAAAGAGGTAGAGGTTCATTTGCTCTTGCTTTGGTTTCTCCCTTTCAGGATGATCTGGTCCATTTCGATTTTCTACTTATGCATAAAGTAGGGTCATCAAAATAGTTACTTGTGTAGAAATAGATTATTTCTGCCATCCAAATAATAGGAATTCAGGAAACTGTTTTCATGGCTTTTGTCCTTCAATCAGTCTAATTCTGTCTCTGTCAGTCTTTCATATGGACTGGGAAACTCATGTAGCTACACACCATGTAACGTCCTGAGCCAGAATAAGCACTGAGGAAAATGTTTAAGGACAGTGATCAACTAGGGTTTTGCAGTGTTTTTTTTTTTTCTTTTTAACTTTGTTGGCTTAAATATAAGTTGCATTTCCACAGAATGGGAAGAAAGCAGAAACTGCGAGAAGGGACAGAAACACATATTTCCTCTAATCTCTTCATTGTGGTTGAATATGTGTGACCTTCTCTGCTTTCCTCAGTCCCTAGGCACTAAGATATCCAACATGGCCACTTCAGGATGTTTGTAATAACCAATACATGTGCTCCCACCTATGCTTTAATCACCACTCTCAGATGTCTCTTTTGAGAGAGACCTCTTCAGTGTGTTGTTTACTAAAATGTAGTAAGTTTTGACATGTGTGATTTTGTCACATAGGTAGTATATGTGTGTGAGAGAGTTGGTCAGTCGTCTCTGATTTTTTGCGACCCCATGGACTGTAGCTGGCCAAGCTTCCCTGTCCATGGATTTCTCCAGGCCAGAATATCATTGGAGTGGATAGCCATTCCCTTCTCCACGGGATCGTCCCAACCCAGGGATCGAAGCCAGGTCTCCTGCATTGAAAGCAGATTCTTTAACATCTGAGCCACCAGGGAAGCCCAAAGATAGTATCAATCCTCAGAAAAAAAGAAAAAAATCAAGTGATTATCTCCAAAAAAAAAAAAACACGGATGTTTGAGATGCTGTGAGATATTTCTTTCTTCCAAGGTTTTTAAACTTGTTTGCTCTTTCGTTGAAGACAAAAAAACAAGAAAATGTAGCTATTCTCCTTTAAAGAAAAAAGAGAATAAACCCTACCCCAACTTACGAATTAAATTACTTTGGCAAAGTCACGCTTTTCACTTACCTGATTCATTTGAGGAATTCGTTTGGTAATTTTATCGGATTCAAGATTAGAGAATTGTATCATCTCTTTTGGTGCCATAAAATGTTGGGGAATGCCAGTATAGGGGCTTTGAACAAATCATTTAACACTTTTTTATTTTAAAGCTGTTATTGGTAAATATTGTGGCAAAGTTCAGTTCTGTTCAGTCGCTCAGTTGTGTCCGACTCTCCGCGACCCCATGAATCACAGCACACCAGGCCTCCATGTCCATCACCAATTCCCGGAGTACACTCAAACTCATGTCCACAGAGTGGGTGATGCCATCTAGCCATCTCATCCTCCGTCGTCCCCTTCTCTTCCCACCCCCAAACTTTCCCAGCATCAGAGTCTTTTCCAGTGAGTCAACTTGTCGCATGAGGTGGCCAAAGTATTGATGTTTCAGCCTTAGCATCAGTCCCTCCAATGAACATCCAGGATTGATCTCCTTTAGAATGGACTGGTTCGATCTCCTTGCAGTATAAGGGACTCTCAGGAGTCTTCTCCAACACCACAGTTCAAAAGCATCGATTCTTCGGCGATCAGCTTTCTTCACAGTCCAACTCTCACATCCATACATGACCACGGGAAAAACCATTGCCTTGACTAGACGGACCTTGGTTGGCAAAGTAATCACTTCATGGGAAATAGATGGAAAAACAGTGGAAACAGTGTCAGACTTTATTTTTTTGGGCTCCAAAATTGCTGCAGATGCTGATTGCAGCCATGAAATTAAAAGACGCTTGCTCCTTGGAAGGAAAGTTATGACCAAACTTGATAGTATATTAAAAAGCAGAGACATTACTTTGCCAACCAAGTGGGGCAATGGTAGATAGTTATTTCTATACCCTCTAGCTATAAAATTTGATGGTTATTGAATGTGGAGTTGGGAAGCATTACTTATATTCCAGAATTCCACACTAACTAAGACCTCCTCAGCTTCATTCTACTCCTTGTGTTTTGGTAAGCTTTGGTTCGTATATCTCAGTGAACACCATCAGGTTATTGCTATCACCTGGATCCCAGTGAAAAAAGAATTGGAAAAGGCAGTGGGGAAAGAATAGCTTTAGTGCAGAAAGAAGAAAGATTGCTTTCTGTCTCTGAGGCACTAAGGTGTCACATCCTCTACATCTGACTGTTTCATGGAAAATCCAGGTGGTAAAGACCGAAGAGGGCAGATGTTGTGTGTGTTTGTGTCTCTATCTCTGCCAGTCAGATGGGGAAGACTGGATGTGAATAATTGTATCTTATTAAGAAGGCCTTTCTTGAAATTTTGGGAGTTTTGTTTCTTTCCCTCAAACAGAAGCACGTTTTACAAAAATTTCAGTGACTTGTAAGTGATAAAATTAATGTAAGCACAAAAATATCTTTATCACTTAACATCAGGGCAAATGCTGAGTCAAATAATAAATTGAAAACAGAGTCTTTAGAATTAAGTCATAGCAATTATTCTTAGTGTCAAACTTTCATTAAAGGTTGAAGAAGAAAAGAAGCACAGAAGTAGTGAAGTGGAAGCATCAGACAACGTGTGTGATGCTGCTGCTTAGAGTCGATGGATTCAGCAGAGAAAGAGTGGAGGAAACCACAAGCAGGAGTTCCCTGCCATGCAGATTGAAGGTTCTGATAGGGAAGCCTCTATCAATGTGCAACAGTAGGTCATTTGTTATTTTCCTGTAAAATCAAATCTAACTTGAGCTAATGCTTGTGATTGACGAATTTTATATTTTACTAGAGAGATGGATATTTTGAATCCTCTCATTCTTTAGCCTTAATACGAGTTACTTTGTTAACATACCACCATGTTACAGTAGTAGAGTATTCTGGATTTGACTGCATACTTGCCTTAACCAGTGTGTTGTATGTTTAAATTTATTTCGTGTCACTAATGAACATCCTTTCATTTCAGTTTGGGGACTTCTTTCAGCGTTTCTTATGAGGCGGGACTAGTGGTGATGAGCTCCCTCAGGTTTGGTTTGTCTGGAAAATTTTAATTTCTCCTTCATCTGAAAGACAGCTTTTCTGGACAGAGCACTCTTGGTTGGCAGTATTCTCCTAGCACTTTGAGTGTGTCCATGGATGGAGGCCAAACTGTTGTTGGTGGCAAGAGAACTGACGAGGCACCTGCCTTTCATCCTTGATGCTGACATCACCCATGTGGGTGGTTTACACGTAAACTGCCCCCCACCCGGCTAAATTTCATTTCCTCTTTCATGGTAGATGTGCCACATGTCATTCTAAAAATCATCTAAATTGTTACTTTTGTCTTTGAGTTTTTTTTTTTTTTTTTGCTTAATTTATTTGGCTATGCTGCGTCTTTGCAGCTGCAGTGCTTGGGCTTCTCATTGTGGTGGATTCTCTTGATGCTGAGCATGGGCTCTAGGGTGCTGGCTTCAGTGGTTGTGGAGCACAGGATTCATTGCTCCATGGCATGTGCTGTCTTCCCTGACCAGGGATCGAACCTGTGCCCCCTGCAGTAACAGGCAGATTCCTCAGCACTGGAGAACCAGGGAAACTCTGAAATTAAACATTACCGTATTTAAAAGCAAAACAAAAAATATAGTGTAAATCTAATTATGGCTCCTATGTCTAAGAATCATTGTGTTTAGCCAGTGGACTCCAGGTTTTCAGGGTAGCCCTTGAGGTTCTTCCCAATGTCTTTCCAGATGCATCTCTACTTTCTTTCATGTGTTTTGTACTTTTCCTTCCAGGTTCCTAGGAAAAAACCTCGATGTTGTGTGCCTGACCTGTGTGCTCACATTCTAATCTCCCAGTGGAATGATTTCTCGCTTTTCTGTTCCTTTTGGCCTCCTCTCTTCACTTCTTCTGTGAATCCTTCCTTATTCCACTTATGACTTTCATATGTCAACTCTTACATATCATATTGTATCATAATTGTATATCTGTGTTTGGAGGAAGAATTTGTTTTCTTGCATATGGTTGGTACTTCATAACTGTTTTGTGAATTAATTAATGACTTAAGATGGGTAAGAGTTGGAATTTTACAAGAATTGTTTTTTATTCTTTATTAGTTGAATTATTTGAAAACATTGGCTTTTTTGTGGATTTTTTAAAGTAGCGATCCTGGCATGCCCAGGAAGGAAATAGAGGAAAAGAATATTGGCAACTGGACACAGGAAGAATGTGTGATTGCACCAATATTTGGAAAGACCGATTCACTGACTGGTGGTCTGCTGCATGTGAATGATGACAGCATTTCAAGGAAAGTGGATCGAGATGATGGCAGGTAACACGGACAAATTCTTTATTTCTAGGGGAAGAAATATTAGCACTGAATACTTCTTCTGGAAATAGAGCAGCATAATATAGTATACAGGTCAAGAGAAGAGAATCCTCAACTCTACTGGATGAACACCACAGAATGGTTACGGAGAGGACCCGTGCCTTTGGCCGGAAGTCGTTTCAGTGAATAGTCCACTTGGAAGCTGGACTGTAGTGAATACACGTAAACAGCTCCGTAGGGAATATTTACTGTGGCAGGCAATGAAGAACTGGATGGTAATTGAAGAGGAATGTGGAGTTCAAAGGAGTTTCTTGTTTTATATTAAGAGGGGAGCTGGTAGAGTGTGTATGCTATTGGAAATGAGCCAGCGGAGGAAGTGTTTATTGAGTTTAATCTTGTTTGCATTTCTAATATTAGAAAGCCTATTGATTGTATGACATTATCTTTAAACTATGACAATAAATTAACTGTACATTATTATTATTGTACATGCTTATTATGTACATATGTACTTCTGTACCTATGTAGTTTTGGGGAAGGTCTTGTTCACTGGATATGAAGCATAATATTCTTATGTAAATGAATATGTAGATGATTACTTAAGTTAATTCTACCATACATAGATTTTGTAAAATTATATATCATGAATTTACAGATATTTAGGTTATACTGAATAGGATTTAATCATTCCTTGATGATTCTAGCTGATAGTATCATCGAGGGTAGCTCTGATTTTGTAAGTACTGTGAAACATCACATCATGTTAACTTCATTCAAAAGGGGAGGATTTTGTTTATTTTCAGTAGAAACAATTAACAATCTTGTACGCTTTATTACTTTGGATGATAAAGATCTAAATGAGAAAAACCATGCTTCCTGTACTGAAAGTGTCGTTAACACATACTGTGTGCTCCACAAGTGTATGTCGGAAGCGTAAAGAAGCAGCAGAATACTTGAATGAATGTGTATTGATGAATTTCTTTACAAAAAGCAAATCTTTATTGAAAGTCGATTTCCAATATTGCCTACATCTAAAGTCTTTTTGTTTTGTTAGAAATATGTTTATAGATACAGAATTATCATTTGTACTTATAGCTAGACATGAGATAATAATATAGATTCATGTGGTATCATATTACTTAAAAAGACTTGACCCAGAGGGAGGATAGGGGGAGGAGGGAGGTGGGAGGGGGTTTCAAGAAGGGGAACACATGTACACTCGTGGCGGGTTCATATCAGTGTAAGGCAAAACCAATATAATATTGTAAAGTAATTAGCCTCCAAAAGAAAAAAGAAAAAAATAGTTCAAGCTCAAGCCAATTAAATAAATAAATAAAAAGAATTTTCAGTATCACTTTCTCAGCATATTTTGGAACAGCAGCATTCAGGCCAGATTTCCTGGGTTTGAATTCTGGGGTCTTGGTGAACTTCTGTGCGGTCTTGTGCAAGTGCCTCAGCCTTTCTTTGCTCCATTTCTTCCTAGCTAAAAGATCTAATATACTACCTATCTCCCAAAATGATCGTGAGGCCTAAAATGCCTTTATGGCATGTCAAATGCTTGTAATAATGCATAGCCATTGCATAATAAGCCCTCAAGAAGCTAATAACATCGTGATAAAAAATGGGTTTCTTTCTTATAAGCACTTAGGGAATACTTCCGAGATAGGTTTTATTGCCATAAAAGTTAGTTTTTACTAAAAATGACAACGGCAAAAAACCCCTGTTATACTGCTTCTATCACATAACGCGAGTAATGTTAGGATTTTCCTTTTTCTTTGATCTAAATTTAATATTTTATTACTATTACAGATATATTTTCTTTGTCCTTTAATGCTACTCTTTTTAATTGTTTCATCCTTTTATAGAAATTACTTATGAATGCAAGGATGTTATATAAAACACAAACTTTTAGTTATTGCTTATGTTTTTGAGTTATTAAATTTTAGCCTGAAAAGAATCATTTGTTTTTTTTTAGGCCTGCAAGGAAAACAGCATATGAAAAGAAGAAGGTATAGTAAAATGAAAAAAATTAACTTTAACATATATTATTCTCTAAAAAATACTTCGTAAAAGGAATAGTGGCAAAATAGAAAATTTTCCTTTGTTGAAGAGACATTTACTCTGAAAACATAATTTAGAAACTCTGTTGATGAAGTTATCCTTTTGATAAAAACCTGTTCTTTTAAGAAACCTCTGCTTTTGCTTTGATAAAGCGATTTATCACCTTTGTACACTGGGTGTATTTTATACATATTTTAAGGACATTGTGAAACAGTATTGTTCATGTGTAGGTCAAAGAACAAAGTGATCACCTGAATTCCCTTGATGATTTAACTCAGTCATCTGAAACTGCTTCCGAGGATGGCGACATGCTTTCCTCTAAAAATTCCCCGTTGCCATCTGGCAGGTGCCTGAGGGTCGTGGACCCCTCCCTCTGTGCCCGTCAGCCCTCCAGTCCACCTGCCCCGTGAACAGCTCAGAGCTGGCTCCAGCTTTCCCAGCTGAGTTCTCCCTCACAGTAGAGTCCTCCAGGCCGGGTGTGGTTAACTGGCATCCTGGAGAGGTGCAGGAATGCTCCTCGTGGATTTTTTCCAGCAGTTGGTAGAAGCCAGACACTCTTGAAGTTGATTGTCCTTCATTCTGCAGAGTTCTCGAGTGGTATCTCAAAGCAGAGGAATTCACTGCCCCAACCGATGTCCCTCTCAAACACGGCCTGGGTCCCATCCCCGAGGTCCTGGCCGCAGATCTGCCACAACGAAAAGCTCTCGGGAAGAACTGGGAATGTAGTTATGTTGAGGAAGGAAGTCCTGCATAACAAGGAAATAACGAAGAAATGCGAGAAAAGTAAAGGGTTACAGTATTTTTGTCAGTGTCCACCAAATGTGAGATGAGAATTTTAGGGTAAAATTTTTGACCTTTTTAGCCCCATCTTGTGTTCCATTAAATGTTTCTTTTCAAGCCAGATGTCCTCCTCAGAATTTTGATTACCAATTCTTTTCCCAGTGAATAGTTAGGAATATTTGTTAATCAATTTTTCTCTCTCTCAAGTAATACTTTACAACATTCAGGTACTGACTGATGACCATGTGGGGCTAATCGAGTGACGTTGTTTATAGTGGCAAAACTCAACTCTGATGTGGTAGTGTTTATAAACAAAAAGTTTCAGAGTAAAACAGATCGGTGTACTAGGGCTATATTATGAACCATAAACTTGAAGAACATTATAGATGCATAATCTATATATTAATAAAAGCATATAAAATAGAGGCTTTGTTCCTAATATAGCCTTAGGAATCCTGATATATTACTGATCTGTTGTGTATGGATTTTAAATGTATGTGTTTTTCCACAAACCTTGTTATACTTTTTTTTTTTCCTTAAGTTTGTACTTGACTAGGAATGTCTCTCTGTTTCTTTTCCCTCCTCCACTTTTTTTTTTAACTGTTAACCTCATTTTTCCTTGCAGAATCCTTTTCTTCAGGGTCTGTTCTTTCCGTCCATCTCTCTCTGCATCTATTGTGAACAAGTTTGATTACGGCGTTCTGTTTAGTGTTTGTGGCTTTCATTCGTGATCATTTCCCTACAGGTTTACTCTTGTATTTTTTTTCCCCTTTTTCTTCGAAGGAGCCGAATGGAAACAATCATTTGTCTTTAGTTGTTTAACAAACAGAATAGAAGCAGCGTATCCTGTTTGCACTTGTAACCATCTACATAAGGTTCTACTGAAATCTAAACTTTCATATTTGCTTTCCCAAGTGATAATTCATGCATGTAGAATTCATGCAAGCAAATTTCAAAATATAGCAATTAATTTAAATGCCTTAGTGTTTCAACAGTACTCTAAACTACCCCCAGGGATAATTCTTTTTTCTAGAACAGTTTGGCAGAGCAAATAATCTAGTGGGTGTCATGGTATTTGTCCAGCAGTCAGTTAGGGGTAAGGAGAGGAACATCCGGGGCTTCTGATGTCATCTGTCACAGTGCTTACCCCATGAGAAGGACAGTCAGTGGCAGAACTGGGGTTTGAATCCACATCTGAATGACTGCAGAGCCTGTACTCTTTGTGTTCGATCAGAGAGGAATGGGGGAGGTTATAATTCTTTTATCCGAGTTGATACTTGTCATTCTTCAAGCTCTTATTTTCTTCTCCAGCATGTCCCGAAATCAAACTTAGCAAGGCTAACGGAGGCTTTGCAGCAATTCAAGAGAAACAGTAAGTTATTTGAAGACTGTCCTCCTGGTGTTCTTCCCTGATTTGAAACGACCCAGGTTCTCATGTACTTTCTGCTTTCACTGTATTAGAATGTGGCATTGTGAGGCCAGGGAGTACCACCTTCTCTGAGGACAAGAATTCTGATCGTGAAATTGGAGACGTGGTTGAAACCTTTCCCAAAACATCACCTGGAGTCCAGGGCTTCTCCCATCCTGCCTTCCCAAGGCCTGAGCCTCTTCCAGAACCACTCAGGACTCCCGCAGGCCTTGGTCTAGCAAAGGTTAGTTGTTTTGTTTTTAACTCTGTTTCCCCTGTACTTTCTCACACACCATTCCCTGGATGCTTATGATGACAAAACGGATCCCACCGCGGAAATGGAAGACTTCAAAGTCATGATACAAAATGATGTGATAAGAGCAATATATCTGCATGATTTAGATTTATAAATGTTGGCATACTAAGTATGCCATTATGAAAGAAACAAATTACAAAGCAATTAGGAAAAACAGCTAGATGAATATGAAGCTGGGAGGGCGATGAAGGGGAAGAATTCATTTAAGAAAGATAAGATGAATAGGAGATGGAATGAAGGTCAAGATGAAACAGATTATTTTAGAAACACAACCGAAATAGTGGGGGTAAGTCGGATGAGGTACTCTATGTTATAAATATGAGATGAATTATTTCCAATTCCACTTAGGAGAAAGTGAGGTTGTGAAAACTCAGTACTTATACTCTTCTGAATGGCATATAGCTGATTTTTGTGAAGAACTGAAAGAACGTTTGCTCCTTAGCTGTTTTGGTGGTTGTCTTTGAGGTTGATGGTTGTCTTTGTTTTTTTCTTTCATTGAAGTGTAGTCATTTACAATACTGTGTTAGTTTCAGGTGTATAGCAATGTGACTTGGTTACGCTTGTATATGTATATATCTATATTGAATATGGTTCCCTCTGGAAGTTCATTTCAATTTGAAGTGAGTTCTCTTTTTAGAAGAATTCTCACTTTGAAACTAATGAAGCGATGTCTTCTATTTAATCTAGCAAAACTTTAATTCATACGCAGTTCTAGATGAGCTCTGTTTTAGGCCTTAGCAGATAAATTAAGAAGTTGTGGCCCTTCTGTTTCTTGTGGTTACTAACTTAGTGTTTGATACATACTTAATGTACTTAACTAATTTATCTTCCGGTTTGGTATAATCTTGGTGGAGGTTTTGGATCTTTTTGAAAATAAAGGGGAAATAAATAAGCATTTTATCTTGTCTTTTATTGAAATTTTAATTTATAATTATATACATGAGATTCTTAAACTCTCTTCATGACATGAGACAATTTAAGCTGCAACAGTCTTAAAGAAAAGATGTCGAACTTCCCCCCACGCCCCTCCCCCCGAGAGATTCTGATTTATCTTTTCCTAATATCTGCAAGTCATGGGCAATTACACCCATTAAATGAATGAAATCACAATTCATGATTTTTTTCTTATGTAGACTACTTGTTATAAAATCATAAGGAAAGAAGCATTACCAACAGACTTTATAAAATTATCTCAGAAAGATAATGCTTTACTTTTTAAAATATCTCTAGCAATATGTATATTCCATTTTAAGAATTTTATTACAGAATAAAATTTAAAGAAGTTTATTTTTAAGAAGTAATTTTTTAAGTTAAGAAGTTATTTTTAAGTTAGGTTTCAGTTTTAAGAAACTTTATTAGCTTCCGTATTTATAGGTGTTAAATTAGCATGTCAGTTCTTTGTTATGCATGTTAAACTAAAATGCAAATTCTTCCATATGTAAAACTCAGCCATCGTGGTTGCTTGATTTTTTCAGCTCATTTGTTCTTTCCTGATGTGAATATTTTATCCTGCTTGATAATCATAGATGTATGTGAAAACTTTTAAATCTCCGACTTGGATAATCATAGTTTTACTAATTTTCGTACATCCAAATTGTTGCTTCAGTCTTTATCTGCCGTTGCAGAAGGCATAGATAGAAAATCAGAGCCGTTAGTGTGCTGTTTACAGGGAAATAAGAAGAAAACGACGAAATTTTCAAATAAATGGGGTTTTTATAAAATGTATTTATTTTTTAATTGAAGGATAATCGCTTTACAGAATTTTGTTGTTTTCTGTCCGACATCAACAAGGATCAGCCATAGGTACACCCAATGTCCCCCTCCTCCCAAACCCTCCTCCCATCTGCCTCCCCATCCCACCCTTCTAGATCGTCACAGAGTCCCTTTCTGAGTTCCCTGGGCCGTACAGCAAATTCCCATTGGCTGTCTATTTTACATATGGAATTGTAAGTTTCCATGTTACTCTTTCCATCCATCTCACCCTCTCCCTCCTCCCCTCCCGCCCATGTCCGTAAGTCTGTTCTCCATGTCTGTTTCTCCATTGCTGCCCAGGAAATAAATTCATCGGTACTTTTGTAGATTCAGAATTTTTGTAGATTCCATATCTGTGTGAATAGTATATGATATTTATATTTCTCTTTCTGACTTGCTTCACTCCAGAGAATAGGCTCTAGGTTTGCCAACCTCGTTAGAACTGACTCAAGTGTGTTTCTCCTTATGGCTGAGTAATATTCCATTGTGGACCTTGTTCTAGTTCTGTGAAAAATGCCATTGGCAATTTGAAAGTGATCACACTGAATCTGTAGATTGCATTTGGTAGTATAGTCATTTTCACACTATTCATTCTTCCTACCCGGGAATATGGAATCTCTCTCCACCTGTTTATGTTGCCTTTCTTTTCTTTCCTCGGTGTCTTAGAATTTTCCGTAGACAGGTCTTTTGTCTCCTTAGGTAGGTTTATTACTAGATATTTTATTCTTTTTGTTGCAGTGGTGAATGGGACTGGCTCATTAATTTCACTTCCTGAGTTTCCATTGTTCGTGTATAGGAATTCAAGTGATCTCTGTGTATTGACCTTGTATCATACAACTTTGCTAAATTCATTGTTTAGCTCTAGTAATTTTCTTTTACTAGAAAATAGATAGTTTCTTTTGGGTTTTCTATGTGTAGTACCATGTCATTTGCAAAAGTGAGAGTTTTACTTCTTCTTTTCAGATCTGGATTCCTTTTATTTCTTTTTCTTCTCTGATTGCCATAGCTAGGGCTTCCAAAACCATGCTGAGTAATGGTGGTGAGAATGGACAGCTTTTGTCTTGTTCCTGATCTTAGAGGGAATGCTTTTCATTTTTCCTCATTGAGAATAGTGTTTGCCGTGGGTTTATCCTATATGGCCTTTACTATGTTGGCGTAGGTTCCTCCTGTGTCCATTTTCTCGAGGGCTTTTGTCATAAATAGCTGCTGAATTGTGTCAAAGGCTTTTTCTGCCTCTATTGAGATGATCATATGGTTCTTAGTTTTCAGTTTGTTAAGATGGTGCATCACACTGAAATTGGTTTGTGTATATTGAAGAATCCTTGCATCCCTGGCATAAAGCCGAATTGATCATGGTGTATGAGCTGTGTAATGTGTTGTTGAATTGTGTTTGCTAGAATTTGTTGAGGATTTTTACATCTGTGTTTGTCAGTGATATTGGCCTGTAATTTTCTTTTTTGGGTTCTCTCTGCCTGGTTCTGGTATCAAGGTGATTGTGGCCTCATAGAATGAGTTTGGAAGTGTTCCTTCCTCTGCAGTGTTTTGGAAGAGTTTCCGAAAACTAGACATTAGCTCTTCTCTAAATGTTTGATAAAATTCCCCTGTGAAGCTGTCTGGCCCTGGGCTTTTGTTTTTGGGAGATTTTGGATAACACCTTCCATTTCAGTGTTTGCAATTGGCTTGCTTGTAATTTTTATTTCTCCCTGATTCAGTTTTGGGGGGTTGAACTTTTCTAAGAATCTGTCCCTTTCCTCTCAGTTGTCTCTCTTATTAGCATATTGTTGCTCATAACATTCTCTTATGATCCTCTTCATTTCTGTGTTGTCTGTTGTAACCTCTCCTTTTTCATCTCTAATCTTGTCAGTTTGATTTTTCTCCCTTCTGTTCTTGATGAGCCTGGCGAGTGGTTTGTCCATTTTGCTTATCTTCGCAAAGAACCAGTATTCCGTCTGATTAATCTTTGCTATGGTTTCCTTCATTTTCTTTTTCATTTATTTCTGCTCTGATCTGTAACATTTCTTTGCTTTGGCTGACTTTGGGGGGTTTTGGTTCTTTTTCCAGCTGCTTTAAATGTAGAGTGTTGCCTGTTCAATGCTTTTCTTGTCCTTGAGGTAGGATTGTGCTGCTCTCGACTTCTCTCTTCAGTTCAGTTCAGTTCAGTCGCTCAGTAGTGTCCGACTCTCCGCGACCCCATGAATCAGCACGCCAGGCCTCCCTGTCCATCACCAACTCCCGGAGTTCACTCAAACTCATGTCCATCGAGTCGGTGATGCCATCCAGCCATCTCATTCTCTGTCATCCCCGTCTGCTCCCGCCCCCAATCCCTTCCAGCATCAGAGTCTTTTCCAGTGAGTCAACTCGTCGCATGAGGTGGCCAAAGTATTGGAGTTTCAGCTTTATCATCAGTCCTTCCAGTGAACACCCAGGATTGATCTCCTTTAGAATGGACTGGTTGGATCTCCTTGCAGTCCAAGGGACTCCCAAGAGTCTTCTCCAGCACCACAGTTCAAAAGCATCAATTCTTCGGCCATCAGCCTTCTTCACAGTCCAACTCTCACATCCATATACGACCACGGGAAAAACCATAGCCTTGACTAGAGGGACCTTGGTTGGCAAAGTAATGTCTCTGCTTTCTAATATACTATCCAGGTTGGTCTTAGAAGTGCTTTTACTGAATCCCGTAGGTTTTGGGTGGTCGTGTTTTTGTTGTCATTTGTTTCTCGGAATCTTTTGATTCCCCTTCTTATTTCTTCAATAACCTTTTCGTTATTTAGTAATGAATTGTTTAATCGCCATGAGTTTGTGTTTTCTGCCGTTTTTTTTTTTTTTTTTTTTCCTGTAGTTGATCTCTGCTGTCATAGTGTTGTGGCCAGAGAAGATACGTGATATATTTTCAGTTTTTAAAATTTTCTGAGGCTTGATTTGTGGCCCAAGATGCGGTCTATCCTGGAGAATGTTCCATGTGCAGTTGAGAACAAAGTGTATTCTTCTGCATTTGGATGGAAAGTCATGAAGATATCAGTTAGGTCCTTTGGGTCTAATGTTTCATTGAAGTTTTGGGTTTCCTTATTGATTCTCTGTTTGGATGATCTGTCCATTGGTGTAAAGGGGGTGTTAAAGTGCCCCACTATGACTGTGTTGCTATTGAATTCCCGTCTTATGCCTGTTAGTGTTTGCCTTGTGTATTGAGGTGCTTCTATGTTGGGGGCATAAATATTTCCAATTGCTATGTCTTCTTCTTGGATTGATCCTTTGGTCATTATGTAGTGTCCTTCTTTGTCTCTTATAATATTCTTTATTTTAAAGTCTATTTTGTGTGAAATAAGGATTGCCACACTGGCTTTCTTTTGGTTACCATTCAAATGGAATATCTTTTTCCATCCATTTACTTTCGGTCTGTATGTGTCTCTAGGTCTGAAGCGGGTCTGTTGTGGGCAGTATATATTTGGCTGTCGTTTTTGTATTCATTCAGCTATTCTGTGTCTTTTGGTTTGTGCATTGAATCCACTTACATTAAAGTAATAATCAATATATATGTTCCTGTTGACATTTTCTGAATTGTTTCGGGTTTGCTTTTGTAGGTCTCTCCTTTCTCTTGTGTTTACTGGCTGTAAATCCCTTTAGTGTTTGTTGTGAGGCTGGTGTGAAAGTGAAAGTCACACAGTCGTGTCCGACTCTTTGTGACCCCATGGACTGTCCATGGAATCCTCTAGGCCAGAATACTGGAATGGGTAGCCTTTCTCTTCTCCAGGGGATCTTCCCAACCCAGGGATTGAACCCAGGTCTCCTGCATTACAGGCAGATTGTGGGCCACAAATGGTGGTTTGGCGGTGCTCAGTTCTCTTAACTTTTGCTTTGTCTGTAAAGCTTTTGATATCTCCCTCCTTTTTGAATGAGATCTTTTCAAATAGGCTTTTTATTTCTTTCTTATGTCATGCTGCTTCTGCTGCTGCTGCTGCTGCTAAGTCACTTCAGTCGTGTCCGACTCTGTGTGACACCATAGACGGCAGCCCATCAGGCTTCCCCATCCCTGGGATTCTCCAGGCGGGAACACTTGAGTGGGTTGCCATTTCCTTCTCCAATGTGTGAAAGTGAACAGTGAAAGTGAAGTCGCTCAGTCATGTCTGACTCGTAGCGACCCCATGGACTACAGCCTACCAGGCTCCTCTGTCCATGGGATTTTCCAGGCAAGAATACTGGAGTGGCTTGCCATTGCCTTCTCCGTCTTATGTCATAGTAGTACTTTAAACTGCCTCATAATTCCATCCTCACATAAGCATTTCTCTTCGACAAATTAAAACTTGTCTTTTAAGGTCAATTTAAAAGAGAGTCTTCTTGTCGCATCTTGAATTGGTGTTGTACAATTAAACCTTTTCATTAAACTTAAAAATGCTTGTTATTGTAATATGACAGAAACGAGTATTTGCATATATTTATAACAGTATATTTTTATATCCTTGAAACATGTTGAAATATATATTTGACAATTTTAGCCTCACAGCTTTCTTCCCATGGTATTATTTTATTTTCAAAAGTTCAGAATTCTGCCTAGATTTGCATTAATTACACCAGGTTAGTATCTTTTACAAATAATTATCTTTACAGTATATGTTTTACCTGAATAAGTTTATCTATGTCTAATTCAAATGTATTTACCCAACTCCTTTCTTCTGAGTCCCTTGCATGCCTCAAAATAATTTATTACACCCCAAACTGAAGGCATTGTCCCTGACGCTTCCCTCATCCCTGACTCTTTGTAAGCTATCCCTTCATCTGTCCTCACCATCTTAGAAAATCCTGGACTGCAAACTTCCTTGAAAATACCACCTCCAGTCAGTCAGGAAGTTCAGTATTTTCTGCCTGCTTATCATTTGTCATATCTTATCAGCATAACTCACCGTCTCCCCTATAATCTTGAAATATTCCTTTCTAGTTTTGCTATCCTGAAGTTCTTTTTTACGTTGCTGCCAGAGTAACCTTTGTAAAATATACTTGTCAATCTTTTCATTCCTCCTGGCTCTGCAATTTGTTTTAGAATGACTGTTACCATTTTTATTTGGCTGTTTTTAAAGCCAAATTTGCTTTTTAATTCCAGTTTCACGGACACTTTGGGTGATGTACGGCGTCTAGTGTGCTTACTGTCCACTCTGGAGCATTGCTTATAGGTTTTTAATTGTATTTTAACTGCTCTCCTGTAAAATACGGTCATATTTTCTACTTCCTTCAATCTCAGTCTGAATTTGGCTCTAAGGAGTTCATGGTCTGAGCCACAGTCAGCTCCCGGTCTTGTTTTTGCTGACTGTATAGAACTTCTCCATCTTTGGCTGCAAAGAATATAATCAACCTGACTTCGGTATTGACCATCTGGTGATGTCCATGTGTAGAATCTTCTCTTCTGTTCTTGAAAGAGGGTGTTTGCCATGAACAATGCGATCTCTTGGCAGAACTCTATGAGCCTTTGCCCTGCTTCATTCTGTACTCCAAGGCCAAATATCCAAATCGGAAAAGGGGTACATCAAGGCTGTTTATTGTCACCCTGCTTATTTAACTAACACGCAGAGTAGTACATCATGAGAAACTCTGGGCTGGATGAAACACAAGCTGGAACCAAGATTGCCAGGAGAAATATGAATAACTTCAGATATGCAGATGACACCACCCTTATGGCAGAAGGCAAAGAGGAACTGAAGATCGTCTTGATGAAAGTGAAAGAGGAGAGTGAAAAAGCTGGCTTAAACCTCGACATTCAGAAAACTAAGATCATGGCATCCGGTCCCAACACTTCATGGGACGTAGATGGGGAAACAGAGGAAACAATGACAAGCTATATTTTCTTGGGCTCCAAAATCACTGCAGATGGTGACTGCAGCCATGAAATTAAAAGACACTTGCTCCCTGGAAGAAAAGTTATGACCAATCTAGACAGCACATTAAAAAGCAGAGACATTACTTGGCCAACAACAGTCCGTCTAGTCAAAGCTATCATTTTTCCAGTAGTCACGTATGGATATGAAAGTTGGACTATAAAAAAGACAGCTGAGCGCCAAAGAATTGATGCTTTTGGACTGTGGTGTTGGAGAAGACTCTTGAGAGTCCCGTGAACTGCAAGGAGATCCAACCAGTCCATCCGAAAGGAAATCAGTCCCGAATATTCATTGGAAGGACTGAGGCTGAAGCTGAAACTTTGGCCACCTGATGCGAAGAGCTGACTCATTCGGAAAGACCCTGCTGCTGGGAAAGATTGAAGGCAGGAAGAGAAGGGGACGACAGAGGATGAGATGGTTGGATGGCATCACCGATTCAACGGACCTGAGTTTGAGTAAACTTTGGGAGTTGGCGATGGCCAGGGAGGCCTGGCGTGCTGCAGTCCATAGGGTCACAGAGAATCGGACACAACTGAACGACTGAACTAAACTGAACTTGCTACTTCCTAGTGCAGTGCAGTCTTTCCCGTCATTTGAATAAAAGCGTGGCACCACCGAAAATAAAATATGTTTGTGATGATGTGATGCCTTTACTTGTTTAGTAGATCACTGTCACTGGAAGGAAGAAGATGACACTTGCTTTTTTCCTATTTGAACCTGGTCCTCCAGTTTTGTCTCTCTATTCAGTTCCCAGTACCTGTGATCTGGTTTTCCACGTGACTTGTTAACGTTGTTGTGCACCTCATGTGTTGGCTCGGGCCGCCCTTCTAGAATCCCCTCACTGCCCCCCGCTCTGCACTCTCCATCTTCTGAGACACAGCCCTTTGTCACAGCGGTCCTTGAGCTCGCAGGTACACCTGCCTCCTCTCTCCTTGTTGGCCTTCCTGTGCTCTGTCCGCTTCAGCTGCAGAGTTGTCGGAGGATACTCTTCTGCTCTTGTTTGTTTCCATATGTCTCTGCCTCGCGTAGACACAGAGCAGAATCCCTCTTTTCTTTACAGTTCCAACTTCTCCCAGGACACCCTACAGGACGTCGTAGACACAGTGATTGTTTGTCATCTCACTGACGGGGTGAAGGACCAAACGAATGAATATGTTTTCTGAAGCTGGGTTTTTGTTTTATGTTGTCTTGTTTTTACAGGAAGAAGCCACAAAGCCAGAACTTGTTGAAAAAGAAAGTGATGCTGATATTATTGAAAGGGCTCCCCAAGAGCAAGCAAATCATGACCATTTGACTTCTGTTGATAGAGCATACAGAAATAATAGAAGTGTTAAGTGAGTGAATGCCTGTGAATGTTTTCTATACTTAAAAGCAAATATAAAGACATGTAAAGGGTATAGATCCAAATGCGATATCCATTTCATTTTAAGTACATTTCTTTTGCTCTTTTTCTTCAGAAGTGTCCCACCTACTACCAAGTTTTTCTTCCTGAAAATGCTTCAACCCTCTGAAATTCTTTTCCACTGCTTTATTTTATGGGAATATTTGTGGATAGAGATAGACTTATACGTTTCTTTAAAATTCGTAGCAGTGACTGTTGTCATTAATGTATCTGTGATTGCATTTTACAGACATGATGTCAGCCGTAGGACTGGGAGGAGAGAAAGATATAGAATCACCTTGGGATTCTGAGGTACTCTATTCTATTATTATTTTGAAATGTAAGCCCTGAATAATGTAAGAACATGAAAACGGGAGATGCTGTGACTTTCTCACCTTTGCATTGCCCCATCGAAACTCTTTTCTTACTTTTAACCTATCTTAAGTAAAATACTTCTGTGCTAAATACTAGCACATAGTACACTTTTGTTCATTTGCAAGATTCACCTAATGAAGTCAGCGTAGTACAGAAACCAAGGCTTAGAGATCATAAGGAATCCGTTGAAGTTACATTTATTTGAAAATTGAAACACTATTTCAGGTCAGACCATGGCCAAATGTTTCTTTGTTTTATATCTCTGTGTGTGTATGTGTGTTGCCTCTTTTTTAGTGTGTGTGTGTGTGTATCGCCTCTTTGTGTGTGTGTGTGTGGCCTCTTTGTAGATTCTTTCCCATATGGGCCATTGCGGAATGTTGAGTAGCATTCCCTGTGCTATACAGTAGGTCCTCATTAGTTATCTATTTCCTACACAATAGTCTTCAGTGTGTGTCTGTCAGTCCAAGTCTCCCAACCAAATGTATGGACATGTGCACGTGTAAAACTGCCAGAGAGGGTCGGAGAGAAACAGGTCGAAATGTGGTTTTTTATCACTTGGACCTTGAAAGATAGTGCTTGACACTGGAAAGTGTTACTGTGTGTGGATTGTCAGGTTAACCTGGAAGAAATATTTCAAGAGAAGCAAAAGCAAGGGAAGGCAATGGCAAGCCACTCCAGTACTCTTGCCTGGAAAATCCCATGGATGGAGCAGCCTGGTAGGCTGCAGTCCATGGGGTCGCTAAGGGTCGGACACGACTGAGTGACTTCACTTTCACTTTTCACTTTCAGAAATTGGAGAAGGAAATGGCAACCCACTCCAGTGTTCTTGCTTGGAGAATCCCAGGGACGGGGGAGCCTGGTGGGCTTCCATCTATGGGGTCACACAGAGTCGGACACGACTGAAGTGACTTAGCAGCAGTAATAAATATGTGGGGTTATAATAACAGCAGTTGCTTTAGCAATGTTTTAATAAGTACACACCATTTTGGATTGTTTAAGTATCAAGGGGTCTTCCCTGGTGGCTCAGTTGGCAAAGCATCTGCCTACAATGTTTTAGACGAAGGTTCAATCCCTGGGTCAGGAAGATCCCCTGGAAAAGGAAATGGCAACCCACTCCAGTACTCTTGCCTGGAAAATCCCATGGATGGAGGAGCTAGGCAGGCTACTGGGGTCGCAAAGAGTCGGACACGACTGAAGTGACTTAGCAGCAGCAGCAGCAGAACATAAGATAACTGAATGCAAGGGCTTGCTGGGTAGCTCAGCTGGTAGAGAATCTGCCTTCAATGCAGGAGACCCCGGTTCAACTCCTGGGTTGGGAAATTTCCCTGGAGAAGGGATGGGGTACCCACTCCAGAATTGTTGGGCTTCCCTGGTGGCTCAGACAGTGAGGAATCCGCCTGCAGTGTGGGAGACCTGGGTTCGATCCCTGGGTTGGGAAGGCATGGGTTGAGGAGGGTGTGGCAACCCACCGAAGTCTTCTTGCTTGGAGAACCCCCATAGAAGAGGAGCCTGGTGGGCTACAGTCCTTGGGGTCGCAAAGAGTCAGACAGGACTTAGCACACACATAACTGGATGTAAGCAGGTAATATGCATTGATGTATAACACTATCATAATATATAATTTGCATTAAAATTTAGGAATTGGTTCCTCTTTCTGATTAGTGTTAATTGATTTTGGCTCTTGGTCATAGAAAGTTTGTCTGTTCTCCAGATATTAGTCCTTAAAACAGAAAATCAAAAACCTTCATGTAAGGGTGTACCTCAGTAGCCATTTTGACCTCTTCTCCTTCCCCCCTTCCCTTTTTCCCGCTGGCGGAAAAAACGCTGACTTTTGTACTCTGTTCCCTCATTCCCTCCCCCATTGCTGGAGTGTCCTTGATATAGCTGGTAGAAATCAATCCTCTCCTAACCTCCCCCTCCTGTCCAGAAACAGCATTCTGCCCAGAAACAGCAAAATCTATTTCACTGCATCGGCCCAACCTTGAGCAGACCGGACAACCAACCCAGTCTTGCCACCGCAGCTAAGTGACCTATGAGGCACCACCACTCCAAATCTTGCCTTATCCGGGAAAAATTTCGCTGTTTCTTCCTGTAAAGCTATATAAGCTGCCTCTTGCCTTTGTTCAGGCGCGGACTTCCTCGACCTCACTTGCTTGGGTCCGGGAACCCCGCCAGGGAGCGCCTTGCCATGAAAGCTTGTTAAATCACCTGTTTGGTGTCTGAGTTCTTTTATCTAACATCATTGGGCCGTTTTGACCTTACACTTAACAGACGTGCTCTAGGGACTCCCTATATACGGTCGAGTGAGGTGAACTATTTTTAAGGGAAGAAGCATTTATAACATTAAAAATCATGTAATTCATTTTCGGTAGATTTAACATGTATGAATTGTTTAATTCAATCAAACAGTTGCAAAATTGGGTTTGTGAGTGAATGTTTTTCTCCTATTTTTTGGGTAAGGCAAGTTATTTTTCACTTCTTAGTTGTGATCTGGTGATTTGTGAGTAGTTCCATATAAATTAAGAAGTTTAACAGTGAAATTTTAATAAGTTTCTGATTTTTCTTTATCCATACTGGATTAGTTAAAAATTATATTATTTGGCACACATGTACCCTGCCAGAAAAGACACCTGAAAATCAAATCAACCCAATTAATTTTCCTCTCTTGCAGCTGCAAAAATTGCCTCAAGAACCGGAAATGAATAAGGAATGTTGTAGACAGGACAGATCTGTATGTTCAGGGCCTCCTTATGTGGAGAAGTATGAAAACATGTGGATCAAACAAGGCAAATTAGAATGGAAGGAGAAGTTAAAACCACCACAAATGCGTTAAAACAGAAGTTAGGTGAAATTTGTGAGAAATAGAAAATTATTATTTGTCCTAAGGAGGAGTCACTACATGATCACCATAAAGAAGGAACAAACAGAAAGGAAATACCTCCTTCATAACAAATAATATACCTGATTGTGGGGAGAAAGATGCATTTGGAGTATCTGTCTCTCTAGTATTCCAAGTACGTCCTGAACAAAAAGAACCCAGTCTTGAAAATGTTTTTTCCTCGAATACATTATGGGCCCCCGGGATACGCTTGTCAGTCACCTTCAAAGCTTCGTTTCAGTGAAAATAAAATAGACCTTAAAGTGATAAACCTGATATTGAACATGTGTTTATCAAAAATGAGGAGAGTTTTTATAATGATGTAGAAAATAACAAAGTAGGGGACCAGGTAGTTACATTTGAAGTGAAAGAAGACCAAGGGTTTGATATGACAATGTCAGACAATATGAGGCAAAATCCCACTAGTCGGAAATTAGACATCAGAGAGACACATCAGTCTAGTCTGTGGCTTGTCTGCTCCGATAAGATGAAACACGTAACTCAAATAAAACCTCACGGTACTCCTGCTGTCGTTAAAAATACTGATAAGAAATGCAAACCAATACAGGACTGGTTCCAGAAGCTACTGCATGCAGATAATTCAGGGCTAGTGACGATGAAACCGTGGAGCCCGAATTAGAAGATGGGAATACTTCTCCACCGAATAGTCACAGAGCATCCAAAGTGTATCTCAGTGAAGAATTGCAGAAGGATATGCAGAGGTTTAAGAACGCAATAGACATGGTGCAAGTAGTGTTGTTAGCTTCGGGAAAAGAGAACATTCTGCTTCCCAAAGAGGTAGAGGTTCATTTGCTCTTGCTTTGGTTTCTCCCTTTCTGGATGATCTGGTCCATTTCGATTTTCTACTTATGCATAAAGTGGGGTCATCTAAATAGGTTCTTGTGTAGAAATAGATTATTTCTGCCATCCAAATAATAGGAATTCAGGAAACTGTTTTCATGGCTTTTGTCCTTCAATCAGTCTAATTCTGTCTCTGTCAGCCTTTCATATGGACTGGGAAACTCATGTAGCTACACACCATGTAACGTCCTGAGCCAGGATAAGCACCGAGGAAAGTGTTTAAGGACAGTGATCAACTAGGGTTTTGCAGTGGGTTTTTTTTTTTTTTAACTTTGTTGGATTAAATATAAGTTGCATTTTTACAGAATGGGAAGAAAGCAGAAACTGCGAGAAGGGACAGAAACACACATTTCCTCTAATCTCTTCATTGTGGTTGAATATGTGTGACCTTCTCTGCTTTCCTCAGTCCCTGGGCACTTAGATATCCAACATGGCCACTTCAGGATGTTTTTAATAACCAATACATGTGCTCCCATCTATGCTTTAATCACCACTCTCAGATGTCTCTTTTGAGAGAGACCTCTTCACTATGTTGTTTATTAAAATGTAGTAAGTTTTGACATGTGTGATTTTGTCACATAGGTAGTATATATGTGTGTGAGTGTTGGTCAGTCGTCTCTGATTCTTTGCGACCCCATGGACTGTAGCTGGCCAGGCTTCCCTGTCCATGGATTTCTCCAGGCCAGAATATCATTGGAGTGGATAGTCATTCCCTTCTCCACGGGATCTTCCCAACCCAGGGATCGAAGCCAGGTCTCCTGCATTGAAAGCAGATTCTTTAACATCTGAGCCACCAGGGAAGCCCAAGGTAGTATCAACCCTCATCAAAAAAAGAAAAAAATCACGTGTTTATCTCCAAAAAAAAAAAAAAAAAACCAGAACGGATGTTTGAGATGCTGTGAGATATTTCTTTCTTCCATAACAGATTTTTAAACTTGCTTGCTCTTTCGTGTAAGACAAAAAAACAAGAAAATGTAGCTATTCTCCTTTAAAGAAAAAAGAGAATAAACCCTACCCCAACTTACGAATTAAATTACTTCGGCAAAGTCACGCTTTTCACTTACCTGATTCATTTGAGGAATTCGTTTGGTAATTTTATCGGATTCAAGATTACAGAATTGTATCATCTCTTTTGGTGCCATAAAATGTTGGGGAATGCCAGTTTAGGGGCTTTGAACAAATCATTTAACCTTTTTTAATTTTAAAGTTGTTATTGGTAAATGGTGGGGCAAAGGTAAATAGTTATTTCTATACCCTCTAGCTATAAAATTTGATGGTTATTCAATGTGGAGTTGGGAAGCATTACTTATATTCCAGAATTCCACACTAACTAAGACCTCCTCAGTTTCATTCTGCTCCTTGTGTTTTGGTAAGCTTTGGTTCGTATATCTCAGTGAACACCAACAGGTTATTGCTATCACCTGGACCCCAGTGAAAAAAGAATTGGAAAAGGCAGTGGGAAAGGAATAGCTTTAGTGCAGAAAGTAGAAAGATTGCTTTCTGTCTCTGAGGCACTAAGGTGTCACATCCTCTACATCTGACTGTTTCATGGAAAATCCAGGCGGAAAAGACCGAAGAGGATCGATGTTGTGTGTGTTTATTTCTCTATCTCTACCATTCAGATGGGGAAGACTGGATGTGAATAATTGTATCTTATTAAGAAGGCCTTTCTTGAAATTTTGGGAATTTCGTTTCTTTCCCTCAAACAGAAAGAAGCACGTTTTAGAAAAATTTCAGTGACTTGTAAGTGATAAAATTAATGTAAGCACAAAAATATCTTTATCACTTAATATCAGGGCAAATGCTGAGTCAAATAATAAATTGAAAACAGAGTCTTTAGAATTAAGTCATAGCAATTGTTCTTAGTGTCAAACTTTCGTTAAAGGTTGAAAAAGAAAAGAAGCAGAAAAGTAGTGAAGTGGAAGTATCAGACAGCGTGTGCGATGCTGGTGCACAGAATCGATGGATTCAGCAGAGAAAGAGTGGAGGAAACCACAAGCAGGAGTTCCCTGCCATGCAGATTGAAGGTTCTGATAGGGAAGCCTCTATCAATATGCAACAGTAGGTCATTTGTTATTTTCCTGTAAAATCATTTCTAACTTGAGCTAATGCTTCTGATTGACGAATTTTATATTTTACTAGAGAGATGGTTATTTTGAATCCTCTCATCTTTTAGCCTAATACTAGTTATTTGTTAACATACCACCATGTTACAGTAGTAGAGTATTCTGGATTTGACTGCATACTTGCCTTAACCAGTGTGTTGTCTGTTTAAATTTATTTCGTGTCACTAATGAACATCCTGTCATTTCAGTTTGGGGACTTCTTTCAGCATTTCTTATGAGGCGGGACTAGTGGTGATGAGCTCCCTCGGGTTTGCTTTGTCTGAGAAAGTTTTTATTTCTCCTTCATCTGAAAGACAGCTTTTCTGGACAGAGTGCTCTTGTTTGGCAGTTTTCTCCTAGCACTTTGAGTGTGTCCATGGATGGAGGCCAAACTGTTGTTGGTGGCAGGAGAACTGACGAGGCACCTGCCTTTCATCCTTGATGCTGACATCACCCATGTGGGTGGTTTACAAGTAAACTGCCCCCCACCCCGCTAAATTTCATTTCTTCTTTCATGGTGGATGTGCCCCATGTCATTCTAAAAACCATCTAAATTGTTACTTTTCTCTTTGAGGTTTTTTTTTTTTTTTCCTAATTTATTTGGCTGCGCTGGGTCTTTGCAGGTGCGGTGCTTGGGCTTCTCATTGTGGTGGCTTCTCTTGATGCTGAGCATGGGCTCTAGGGTGCTGGCTTCAGTGGTTGTGGAGCACAGGATTCATTGCTCCATGGCATGTGCTATGTTCCCTGACCAGGGATCGAACCTGTGCCCCCTGCAGTAACAGGCAGATTCCTCAGCACTGGAGAACCAGGGAAATTCTGAAATTAAACATTACCGTATTTAAAAGCAAAATAAAAAAATATAGTGTAAATCTAGTTATGGCCCCTCATCTAAGAATCATTGTGTTTAGCCAGTGGACTCCAGATTTTCAGTGTAGCCCTTGAGGTTCTTCCCAATGTCTTTCCAGATGCATCTCTCTACTTTCTTTCATGTGTTTTGTACTTTTCCTTCCAGGTTCCTAGGAAACAACCTAGATGTTGTGTGCCTGACCTGTGTGCTGACATTCTAATCTCCCAGTAGAATGATTTCTCGCTATTCTCTTCCTTTTGGCCTCCTCTCTTCACTTCGTCTGTGAATCCTTCCTTATTCCACTTATGACTTTCATATGTCAACTCTTACATATCATATTGTATCATAATTGTATATCTGTGTTTGAAGGAAGAATTTGTTTTCTTGCATATGGTTGGTACTTCGTAAATGTTTTGTGAATTAATTAATGACTTAAGATGGGTAAGAGTTGGAATTTTACAAGAATTGTTTTCTTATTCTTTATTAGTTGAATTATTTGAAAACATTGACTTTTTTCTGGATTTTTTAAAGTAGCGATCCTGGCGTGCCCAGGAAGGAAATAGAGGAAAAGAACAATGGCAACTGGACACAGGAAGAATGTGTGATTGCACCAATATTTGGAAAGACCGATTCACTGACTGGTGGTCTGCTGCATGTGAATGATGACAGCATTTTGAGGAAAGTGGGTCGAGAGGATGGCAGGTAACACGGACAAATTCTTTATTTCTAGGGGAAGAAATATTAGCACTGAATACTTCTTCTGGAAATAGAGCAGCATAATATAGTATACAGGCCAAGAGAAGAGAATCCTCAACTCTACTGGATGAACACCACAGAAAGGTTACAGAGAGGACCCGTGCCTTTGGCCGGAAGTCGTTTCAGTAAATAGTGCACTTGGAAGCTGGACTGTAGTGAATACATGTAAACAGCTCCGTAGGGAATATTTACTGGGGCAGGCAATGAAGAACTGGATGATAATTGAAGAGGAATGTGGAGTTCAAAGGAGTTTCTTGTTTTATATTAAGAGGGGAGCTGGTAGAGTGTGTATGCTGTTGGAAATGAGCCAGCGAAGGAAGTGTTTATTGAGTTTAATCTTGTTTGCATTTCTAATATTAGAAACCCTATTGATTGTATGACATTATCTTTAAACTATGACAATAAATTAACTGTACATTATTATTATTGTACATGCTTTATTATCTACATATGTACTTCTGTACCTATGTAGTTTTGGGGAAGGGCTAGTTCATTGGCTATGAAGCATAATATTCTTATGTAAATGAATATGTAGATGATTACTTAAGTTCATTCTATCATACATAGATTTTGTAAAATTATATAATCATGAATTTACAAATACTTAGGTTATACTGAATAGGATTTAATCATTCCTTGATGATTCTAGTTGATAGTATCATCGAGGGTAGCGCTGATTTTGTAAGGTACTGTGAAACCTCACATCATGTTAACTTCTTTCAAAAGGGGAGGATTTTGTTTATTTTCAGTAGAAACAATTAACAATCTTGTACAGTTTATTACTTCGGATGATAAATATCTAAATGAGAAAAACCATGCTTCCTGTACTGAAAGTGTCGTTAACACATACTGTGTGCTCCACACGTGTATGTCGGAAGCATAAAGAAACAGCAGAATGCTTGAATGAATGTGTATTGATGAATTTCTTTAGAAAAAGCAAATCTTTATTGAAAGTCGATTTCCAATATTGCCTACATCTAGAGTCTTTTTGTTTTGTTAGAAATATGTTTTGAGATTCAGAATTATCATTTGTAGTTATAGCTACACATGAGATAATAATATAGATTTCTTTGGTGTCATATTACTTAAAAAGACTTGACCCGGAGGGAGGATAGGGGGAGGAGGGAGGGGGGAGGGGGGTTCAAGAAGGGGAGCACATGTACACCCGGGGCGGGTTCATATCAATGTATGGCAAAACCAATATAATATTGTAAAGTAATTAGCCTCCAAAAAAACAAAAAAGTTCAAGCTCAAGCCAATTAAATAAATAAATAAAAAGAATTTTCAGTATCACTTTCTCAGCATATTTTGGAACAGCAGCATTCAGGCCAGATTTCCTAGGTTTGAATTCTGGGGTGTTGGTGAACTGCTGTGTGGTCTTGGGCAAGTGCCTCAGCCTTTCTTTGCTCCGTTTCTTCCTAGCTAAAAGATCTAATATATTACCTATCTCCCAGAATGACCGTGAGGCTTAAAATGCCTTTATGGCATGTCAAATGCTTGTAATAATGCATAGCCATTGCATAATAAGCCCTCAAAAAGCTAATAACATCGTGATAAAAAATGGGTTTCTTTCTTATAAGGACTTAGGGAATACTTCCGAGATAGGTTTTATTGCCATAACAGTCAGTTCTTATTAAAAATGACAACTGCAAAACACCCCTGGTATACTACTTCTATCACATAACGCCAGTAATGTTAGGATTTTCCTTTTCCTTTGATCTAAATTTAATGTTTTATTAATATTACAGATATATTTTCTTTGTCCTTTAATGCTACTCTTTTTTATTGTTACATCCTTTTATAGAAATTATTAATGAATGCAAGGATGTTATATAAAAAACAAACGTTCAGTTATTGCTTATGTTTTTGAGTTATTAAATTTTAGCCTGAAAAGAATCATTTGTTTTATTTTTAGGCCTGCAAGGAAAACAGCATATGAAAAGAAGAAGGTATAGTAAAATGAAAAAAATTAACTTTTAACGTATATTATTCTCTAAAAAATACTTCGTAAAAGGAATAGTGGCAAAAGAGAAAATCTTCCTTTGTTAAAAAGACATTTACTTTGAAAACATAATTTAGAACCTCTGTTGATGAAGTTATCCTTTTGATAAAAACCTGTTCTTTTAAGAAGCCTCTGCTTTTGCTTTGAGAAAGGGATTTATCACCTTTGTACACTGGGTGTATTTTATACATATTTTAAGGACATTGTGAAACAGTATTGTTCATGTGTAGGTCAAAGAACAAAGTGATCACCTGAATTCCCTTGATGATTTAACTCAGTCATCTGAAACTGCTTCCGAGGATGGCGACATGCTTTCCTCTAAAAATTCCCCGTTGCCATCTGGCAGGTGCCTGAGGGTCGTGGACCCCTCCCTCTGTGCCCGTCAGCCCTCCAGTCCACCTGCCCCGTGAACAGCTCAGAGCTGGCTCCAGCTTTCCCAGCTGAGTTCTCCCTCACAGTAGAGTCCTCCAGGCCGGGTGTGGTTAACTGGCATCCTGGAGAGGTGCAGGAATGCTCCTCGTGGATTTTTTCCAGCAGTTGGTAGAAGCCAGACACTCTTGAAGTTGATTGTCCTTCATTCTGCAGAGTTCTCGAGTGGCATCTCAGAGCAGAGGAATTCACTGCCCCAACCGATGTCCCTCTCAAACACGGCCTGGGTCCCATCCCCGAGGTCCTGGCCGCAGATCTGCCACAACGAAAAGGTCTCGGGAAGAACTGGGAAAGTAGTATTTGTAATTCAAATCCATTTGTCTACAGCAGTCAGGTAGGGACACACGATGGCCTCACTCAAGGAGAGTGAGAGCTTTAATATTTTCCATAGAAATTGATCTCAAAATTTTTGCGACTGTCTCGCAGAGCCGGGGCCCTGATTGTGGTTTAGGCCAGGCAGACCGTATGAGCTCCACCGACGACTGCGATACCCGACCAAGTCCCTCTGCTCTGGAGTGAGCGTGTCGGTCACACCACGCATGTCATCATCTTCAGTGTTTAAATCAGAGTCTGTTCTTGACTCCACTGTCACTTTTGTAACCAGTACCCTATCAACCGCCTTTTCATATCACTTACAGTTTTTCAATTCGTAAAAACTGCGACATCTGTTGTAAAAATTATTTTGTACACTTTAAAAAGTAGTTTCTTTAGAATAAACTTATAAAAGTCCCCCTCACACCAAGGGAAAAAAAAATTAAATCTCTTGCTACTAACGGTAGCTATTCTGGTATTTGGTAGTGATTTCCCTTCCTTGGTGGATGATTAGGTTAGTTTATCACTTCCACAGAAGGTAAGGCGAGAACTGTAGGCAGTTCAGAGACCATGCTTTGGAAGTCATTCTTGTGCCTGTGAGAAAATGACCCTCTGCTCTGTGGAGTGTCCTGTGTCAGACAAGGAACTTTTGAGAACAGTGATAGATATGCCATCGTAGACCTTCAGTGATAATTATTGTGTTTCTCATTGTGTTTCCCCCATCTTGCTATTTTAAGCAGTATGAAGAGGTAATGAAAGTTACTGCAGCAGCAAATAATCTCATGATTCTCTATGACAAGCTCTCTAAACTTTTCCTTATTTGCCGTGAGTGTCTGCACCAAGAATGAAATAGGAGGCTTGTTTGTACTGATATGTTTGTTCTAGAGAAGTGCCTGTGGTTTGATGTAAGAGGACTAGTCGAGGCAGAGACCTGGTGAAAAGCCTGCAGTGTACTTACATGATTTTAGCTTCTTCCTTCCCAGAATCATTATAGCTAATGTGTTAACTGATGTTTGTAGAAGTGCTTAGTGCAGCTGTCAATAGGTATAAGCCTTGCAATTGCCTATTAAAATGTTAGAGAGGTAGCAGGAAAACAATTTTTGTATGAAATTTCATCTATTTAAGTATATACAGAGCTAAGGCTCTTGTGAAGTAGCTGTATAGGAGGTATCAGATGCAGTGTTTTTAAAGGGAGCGAGTGGTGGTGTAATGGAATTATCGTTGATTTACAATATTGTGTTAGTTTCAGGTGTGCAGCGCAGTGATTCAGAGATATATGTGTATGTGTGTGTATATTATATAAATGGGGCTTCCCTGCTGGCTCAGGCAGTAAAGAATCCACCTGCAATGCAGGAGACCTGGGTTTGATCCTGGGGTCGGGAAGATCCCTTGGAGGAGGAAATGGCAACCCACTCCAGTATTCTTGCCTGGAGAATCCAGCGGAGCCTGGCAGGCTACAGTCCATGTGGTCGCAAAGAGTTGGACATGGCTGACTAACACACACACACACACACACACACACACACACACACATTCCTTTTTAGATTCTTCTTGTAGAATGTTAAATGTAATTCCTTATGTTGTACAGTAGATCCTTACTGGTTATTTTGTACACACTTGTCTATATAAAATGGTGTGTGTTAAACCCAACCTCCTGATTAATCCCTTCCCCTACCCCCTTTCCCGTCCAGTGACTCAGCTTGTTTCCTATGTCTGTGGGTCTGTTTCTGTTTTGTGAATAAGTTCATTTTCGATTCCACATGGAAGCGGTATGACTTGTCTTGGTCTGACTGACGTCACTTAGTGTGATCAGCTCTAGGTCCATCTTTGTTGCTGCAAATAGCATTATTACATTCTTTTTCATGGCTTCGTAGTTTTCCATTATATAAGTAGACCACATCAGATGCAATTTTTCAGTGTAGTCAGATCTATAAAGCTTTTATTTTAAGCTTTCTGGGTTTGTTGTAATTCAGAGAAAAGCCTTTCCAGTTCTGAGCTGCTTGAAAAGTCCCTTGGGCTTTCTTTTTCCTTTCATGGATTCATTGTCTTCAAATAAATTTTTGGACCTTTGGGAATTTCTGCTTGTATAAGGTCTGAGGTTGGTATCGAACCTTATTTTTTCCATTTGGAGATCCACTTGGTGCAGTCTTTTCACTGGATAAACATACAGGTTAGTCTTTCATTTCAGAGGAAATGATGAAATGTCATTTTATTGAGTACTAACTGAAACTCTCCTTTGTCTCACTTAGGTTTCTGATAGTGGTAGAAAAGCAAAAGTTCTGTTGTGCAAAAACCACAGGCAGGATGAAACAGCCATGCCAAGACTAGAAAGAGACACAGTGAAAAACCAGAACCAGGAAAAAGAAAAGAAATCTTTTGAGGACATTGAAACTCTAAAAGGAGAGAATGATTATCCTCAAAAGGCAATAAAATTGAACAAGGAAGTGCTGACAATTACCACATTCCAGCACACCGGCCAGTTTAACGTTCCAGTAGCTGAAAATACAGTGCTAAACTCTGAGCTGGAGAACGCAAAACAAAGCACACAAAGCCTGGAAACAGAAGTGGAATCCTACCATTCTAGACTGGCTGCTGCCATGCACGATCATCATCCAGGTCAGACATCACAAAGAGACCTGGAACTTGCCTCCCAGAAGGCAAAAGACAAGAGGTTACGCTTGCAGGACCAAACGAAGTTCGATATGGCTAAGCTGAAAAGTGACAATGAGATGCTTTCCCAGCAACTTTCTAAAGTGAAAAATAAATTCAATAAGCTAAAAATCAAGCTGCATCAGACGAGAGATGATCTCCGAGAAAAGACTTTGATGTTAGAACGTGTCCAGACAGACTTATGCCAAGCAGAGTGTCAAAAGCAGGATATCGAACACATGTATCAGAGCGAACAAGGCAAAGTGAATGAATACCTTGGAAAGCAGGAATCCTTAGAAGAGAGATTATCTCAACTCCAGTGTGAAAACATGTTGCTCCGACAGCAGCTGGATGATGCACGAAACAGAGCCGACAGTAAAGAGAAGACGGTCATTAGCATCCTAGACCAGGTTCAGCAGATCGTGAGAAAGCTTCATGCTGAAAGTGAGAAACGAGATCTAATGCTGGAGGAAAGAAACAAGGAATTAGTCAACGAACATGATCATTTGAAAGAGAGACTATGTCAGTGTGAAAATGAGAAAGCAGAAAGAGAAGTAAGTATCCAGAAGGAGAAATAATTCTCCGACTTCCTGAAAGAAAATTCAAAGTGATTCTTAATTCTGGCTAAATGTTGAATCTAGCTGAATATAAAAAACACACAGGCTGTGAATCTATGGTCCCTGAAACAGAAGTAAAAGCACACCTGTATCCAGCAAATAAAATTAGACCCGAGAGATGCTTCACTTTGAGTAGAGACATCGTGTCGCTTATGAAATGTTAAGAGATGAAGTTCTAAATTTTTAGTATAGACAGGTGTTAGTAAGTTACTCTTTTACTATTCAGACAATCATTTTAATCTCCATGTGACCACATGTCAGTATCACGATGAAGCAGATAAAAGAAACACTCAAACCTAAAGGGAATATTGTGAAATTAAGCTTCAGTTACACGGATTACCTTGACAGTCAAGTCCAGGTTTCCCAGAGGCTATTACTTATAAACTGTACTTTGGCTTCAGTAGCTTGTCATACCTTTTTGTCATATTTGTTGGTATAAGTTTAGCTTTATTCATGTCAATTTGAAGTAACTTGGAAAACATTTCAGGCTTGACTCATTTATTCTTATGGCCTCTCAACTCTTTAAAGAGTTGTCATTAAATTGAGAATTCATTGACAAGTCATTTAAATATACTTGTCATTAAATCATAATTTGGGACTCAAGTGGTGAGCTTTAACCAAGCTCTTCTTGATTTAATCTCCCCACTGCTATTTCTGCTATTTACTTAGAACATGTTTACAAACAATTTGCTCATAATTCTCATTTTAAGGGTCAATTACTGTCATTCGAATACCAGTTTGCCCAATACAAATGGAGGCTGGCAGGATTCGTGAGCAGCAGGGATGGAGTGAGTCAGGAGAGGGTTCTAGGGGCTGCGGTCCGGGGGCAGGTGGACGCCAGGTTATCGAGGCTCCTTGAAGGCATGGGAGCAACCTCATTTTTAAAATTTCATTATTCTTTTATATTGGAACATAGTTGATTTACAATTTTGCGTTAGTTTCAGATGTACAGCAAGTTGATTCAGTTATAGGCATACATATATCCATTCATTTTCAGATCCTTTCCCATGTAGATGCCTGCAGAATATTATGGTTAGCCAAGGGGAAAGGTGGGGAGGAGGGATAAATTAGGAGTTGGGGATTAACATAGACACACGACTAGACATAAAATAGATAAGCAGCAAGGGAATGGCCTCATTTCTCTGCTGAGGAAGGAATCTATTGGAAAGATCTGAGCACTGGATTGGATATGTGAGGATCTCCAAGGTTAATCAAAGCCTCTAATAAAGAAAGAGGAAAAGTGTTTCCACAGTGTGGAATTTTCCACCGCTTGTCCCACCTACACACCTGTTTCGTCCTGGAGGTTAGGTGGTGACGCTCTGCAGATTTATCGGGAGGTGGGGGGCAGGGTGTGGACAGTGAGGCTGCCTCCTTCGTCTGAGGAACTTAATATCAGGAAGGCCGGTGGGGAGCCCTCCTGGGTCTGTAACCACATTCAGGGAGGCAGAAAAGAAGGTGAGTTGCTGTCCATGGTGATAGTTTCCAAAGTACCTATGTTGGAGTCATCTGTTACTAACATAACGTCATAGTAAAGTGGATTTGATAAACTCATGACAAAGCGTCTTCTTAGGCAGTGGTGAGACACCGTCAACAAGAACTGTATGACAGCGTCAAAAAGCAGTCTGCGCTGGAGGCGTCCCTGGATGTCATGTCACGTCATCCTGCCAAGTTAGAAGCTGAGGCACGGGATTTAAAGAGCAAGTTCCCTCAGCCCCCAAGTCAGGTATGTGTGAAAGTGAATGTGTTGACAGTTAATACGTAGGATAAAGTGTTTTAGGACGCTCATTTTCATGGACAGCTTTCTTTTTTATTTTCATTACTAGTAATTTACTATAATTTTATTACTCTTTAAGTGCACTCGTTTCTTAAACTGTGACTTTCATTCTGCCATTTGCATTATATATATATTTTCATATATTATATACCCTTGGGAAAGTGGAGAATTGTGCATCATTCTTCACACAAGTTGAGAGACTTTTTTTTTTCTATTGAACAATATTTTACTTCGTGATCTCGGTATTACCATGATGAGGCAAGCCAGATAAAATCAGAGGATAATGTTTAATGGAATGTTCCAGAAAATTATCATTTCTCATCTTCACTTTTGTGAATGACTGTGGAGTTCTGTATATATTTCAGTTCAGTTCAGTCGCTCAGTCGTGTCCGACTCTTTGCGACCCCATGAATTTATTTTGTGCATTTCAGAATAACTTGTGCAGAAAGTGTATTATACAAACCAGTTGAAGTTAGGCACTGCCTTCTTTTCTTTTCATTTTAGATACATCGTTAAAGCATGGAGGTACTCAGATAGAGTATAGTAGGTACATCAAAAATAGAGAATTAAGAACATTATCTAGATAGTGCCTTTGGATTTTTAAAAAAGCTATTGAGATATAATTGACGTATCATATAATTCACCCATTCCAAGTGCGTAGTTCAGTATCTCTTAGTCTAGAGAGGTGTCACCTGTAACCACAGTCAATTTTAGAGCATTTCCATCACCCCCAAGAGGAACCCTGCATCCCTTAGCCACCACCTATGGACCCCTCATTTCCCTCAGCCCCAGCAACCCCCAGTCTAATATCTGTCTGTGTCGACAGCCTGTTCTGGGTATTTCACATGAATGGAATCACACAGTGTGTGCTCCTTTGTGGTTCACTTTTCCCATTTGATGTCATGTTTCTGCGGTTCATCCATGTTATAGCACGTATCAGTTCTTCCGTTTCTGTTGATTGTCAAACAAGAAACAGTATGTGGCTAAGCCATTTGTCCATTCATAAGTTGTTGGGAGATTTGGGTTGTTTCCCCTTTGCGGCTACGAACAATGCTGCTGTGAGCATTGACTTACACGTTTCTGGATGGACATGCTTTTATTTCCCCGTGGTGGGATTTTGTCCTCAGAGTTCCCTGGCTACTTTCTCCTTTTCTGGCCTTTGCTCAGACTGTCCTGCCGTCTTCACAGTTTCTGTTCCTCTTGGGTAGTTCTCCATTTATTCAGACCTGGTGCCCAGTCTCTCCTCCTCCAGAGCTTTCCTGACTGTCCAGCTCTCATCGAGCCTTTTCTCTTCAGCCCTGTCGTCTAGTCTGTGAAGAACAGTTTAGCCCTTCATTTTAAATTGTTGTCATTTTTTCATGAGGGAGAATCTTGTTTAAGGATACATTAGTCTAACAGGGAATATTTCTTAATATGCACAGCACTTGTCTTGCATAAATGGAAAATCATTTAGCTTAACAATTGTTAGGATATAACTAAAGTACTTCATTCGTACCAATAATTTCTTCTTGGAGATGCTGGTTTAGTAAAACTTTTATTAAAGTGTATTTTAAGTAATTAAATGTAAAATTGAAAGTGCTTAGTCTCATAGAGGAGAGTTGTTCAATTAAATGCTCATTCTCCCCCCTGATTCTGGTAGTAAAATGTAAATTTGCCTTCCTTCATTATGCAGCCAGAAGTGGGATTTACGGCTATCTTGCCTTTCAGGCCCCAGTGGATTTCTAATCTTCCCAGCCTCAGGTTCTGGGGATGGCTTCTCTGATATGCATATCTGGTAACCTTCATCTTCTCATCCGAGTACTTGCTAGGCATTAACAGTTGCTGGGAATGAATTGATTCAGAACTTTCATTTAGCAGTCAGGTAATATTTCCATGGCCGTGACTTCACCCTTCCTCTGACGGTCGTGTAATGTTCTGTACCACTCTGTCCAGGAGGTGCTATTTGCATATTAACCGATGGTCATTGTCCACTGCGTAGTACAGAGAGGAAGTAAGCTACAAATTATTGTAAGTGGAGAAAAGCACAAAAGTACTAGTTGGTTAGTGGAGTCAGTGAACGTTTTTGCAGTACTGGACATGTGTGTTTTGGGCCTCATGCTCCCCATTACTGCCCTTTGCAACGGTATGGAGAGTGAGTTCCCTGTGACTTGTGTAGATGACCACTTCTGCTGGCATGCCGTCTGCCTGAAATACCAAATTGTTTTGCAGGCAAAATAGAGCAACCGTAATAACGCCAATTACAAACAAAAATGACCTCTGTCTTTAGGTGAGTCATGTTTCCTAAGCCAGGTTCCTCTTTATCGAACTTCTAAGAAAATCCCATGGCCTCTTCTCCTTTTGTATGTCTTGGTCTCTCGATTGGACTTCCCTGGTGTCTCAGACAGCAAAGAATCTACCTGCAATGCAGGAGACCCAGGTTTGATCCCTGGGTTGGGAAGATCCCCTGGAGAAAGTGAAAGTGAAAGTGGCTCAGTCGTGTCTGACTCTTTGAGACCCCATGGACCATACAGTCCATGGAATTTTCCAGGGCAGAATACTGGAGTGAGTAGCCTTTCCCTTCTCTAGGGGATCTTCGCAACCCAGGGATCGAACCCCGGTCTCCTGCATTGTGGGCAGATTCTTGACCAGCTGAGCCACAAGGGAAGCCCAAGAATACTGGAGTGGGTGGCCTATCCCTTCTCCAGTGGATCTTCCTGACCCAGGGATCAAACCAGAAATCTCTTGTACCGCAGGCGGATACTTTACCAACTGAGCTATCAGGGAAGCCCTATCCCCTGGAGAAGGAAATGGCAACCCACTCCAGTGTTCTTTGCCAGAGAATCCCATGGACAGAAGAGCCTGGTGGGCTTCAGACGATGGGGGTCACAGAGTCAGACATGACTGGGCAACTCACACTGGGTCTCTGTTAGGTCAAACAAACAAGCAGGGTTTTTGCTGCCAAGGTTCTCTTTAAAGCTTCTAGTGTCCTATGAATTTGATTGGGGTTCATGCCATTGGAAAAGTTACCCTCAAAAATCTTTTTTGAAGGAAGCACTGCACCTTGGGCTTTCTGTGAAACTTTGCAGGATGACACCTTTAACGTTCTTTTGCTCTTAAGATCCTTAAAGGAATCTGAGGCACCACCTTAAGTCTTTCCAGGGTCTTACACTTACAGTCTACAGGTTTTACCTTTAGACCATGTTTTCCTGGCAGCACCCTAGATTTGATCTTAGCTCAGAAGCCATTTCTGTCCTTTGGCATCATGTGACAATGGGGCATGTGGAGATGCTGTAAAGGGGATACAGATATTGAACCCAGTGAGTCTTGGTTCGTTTATATTTAATAGCACTTTTTAATTTTTTTGATAGCTTATCCCTCTCATTGATTTACTTTCAGCTGCTTCATAGCAAGAGTCTCTGCCCCCCATGTTTCATTTTCTTCTCTTGCCTAGAAGTCGTCACCGGCAGCCTCTTCAAGGACCGTCAGGCTTCTGTGTACAGTGTCATCAAGCCCATTGGGTTTTCATTTCTTTCTCTGCAGCCATTCAGGTGCCACCTACCTCCAGGTTCTAAGGCATTCTGACATGTTTCAGCTCTTTTTTAATGGTAGTACCTCATTTGGGGGCACCACTGACTCGATGGACATGAGTTTGAGCAAGCTCTGGGAGTTGATGGTGGACAGGGCAGCCCGGCGTGCTGCAGTCCATGGGGTCACAAAGAGTCAGACATGACTGAGTGACTGAACTGAACCCCATTTTTAATATCAGTAGCTGTACCAGTTATTTATTGTTAACAAATTGCGTTAGAAACCACCTCAAAGCCTAGTGACTCAAAACAGCATTTCCTTTGATTACAAGTCTGTGTTGGGGCAAGGCTGAGTGAGTGGGCCCAGCTCATTTCTTCTCCAGTCGCATCAGCCGGGATGTCGTGAAGGGGGGAAGCAGAGTCATTTGAAGACTTGTTCATGCACACGTCTGGCAGTTGGAGCTGGCTTTTGGAGGGGACATTAGGTGGGGGCGGTCAGTGGGGACACTGACATGTGCTCAGTATGTGGGCTGTGCTTCTGCACAGCAAAAGAGTTGGCTTCCCCACAGAGCAAAATTCAGAAGCTATTTAGCTTTAAAACTCACACAGCAGTTTCCCCAGACACTGTCCAGGAGGAATCGGTTACTAGGACTAGCACATACTTGAGGAGAGGGAATTTCATGAGAAAAGTGTCAAAGAATTTGTAGACATGTTTGAAAACCACCAGCTCCACTCACGTCGACTTAAAAAGTAATCATTCTGTCTAAAGGAAAGTTCTTTCCAACTCACTGTCACTGATCGTTCAGGAAATACTTTTTGTTTCCTTTCTTTGGTATGTTCTCTTATTCTGTGGAAAGTAACAAAGGGTTACAAGAATGAGGTATTTTTGTTGTTGTTGTTCAGAAAAATGTATGGATCACCTCACTAAACTCTTAGGAGATGGGATTTCTTTAACCTTGTGAATCATTTCTGTTTGGAATGCAATTCTAATTAGCAGAAACTGTAGTTCAGAAAAAGGCTTATTGGATTAAAATCCATATTTACAAGATTTAGTAATTAGAGTCTTACTTTCACAATCTTCTTTTGGGAAGCATTTATTAACTCAGCCCTAGATAACTCAATACAAGATACCTCAAACTTCTTTAAAAACCATGGGACAAGATGAGGGGAAGGAGTAAGAGACATTCTGCTAGGAGGTGACTTGCAGTCATTCTACGGAGGAAAGATAGAAAAGCATTACTGTGGAACAATGAAGGTGTGTGCAATCGAGTGCAGATGTCGTGAGACTAAGGTGGTAGTGAAGAGTGTATTGTGTGACCCTTGGTGGTTTGAACTTCTTTCTTAATCCTCTGGGTTATTCCAGGTCCTGCATTCTACAATACAGACACCATCGTATGTATCAGATCCTTGGTTTGAGTTAGGCTGTGCTCAGTCTACTTCCCTCAGAACCAAATGGTATTGTTTTTTGTTGTTGCTGTTCTTTCTTTCTTTTTAATTTTAATTGGAGACTAATTACTTTACAATATTGTATTGGTTTAGCCATACGTTGACATGAATCTGCCCCGGGTGTACACGTGTTCCCCGTCTTGAACCCCCCTCCCACCTCCCTCCCCATCTCATCCCTCTGGGTCATCCCAGTGTACCAGCCCCAAGCATCCTATATCATGCATCGAACCTGGACTGGCGATTCGTTTCACATATGATAATATACATGTTTCAGTGCCATTCTCCCAAATCATGCCACCCTCGCCCCCTCCCACAGGGTCCAAAAGACTGTTCAGTACACCTGTGTCTCTTTTGCTGTCTCGCATATAGGGTTATCGTTACCATGTTTCTAAATTCCATATATATGCGTTAGTATACTGCGTGCTGTGATTCATGGGGTCGCGGAGAGTCGGACACGACTGAGCGACTGAACTGAGCTGAACTGATACTGTATTGGTGTTTTTCCTTCTGGCTTACTTCACTCTGTATAATAGGCTCCAGTTCCATCCACCTCATTAGAACTGATTCAAATGTATTCTTTTTAATTGCTGAGTAATAGTCCATTGTGTATATGTACCACAGCTTTCTTATCCGTTCATCTGCTGATGCACATCTAGGTTGCTTCCTTGTCCTGGCTATTATAAACAGTGCTGCGATGAACGTTGGGGTACATGTGTCTCTTTCAATTCTGTTTCCTCGGTGTGTATGCCCAGCAGTGGGATTGCTGGGTCATATGGCAGTATTTCCAGTTTTTTAAGGAATCTCCACACTGTTCTCCATAGTGGCTGTACTAGTTTGCATTCCCACCAACAGTGTAAGAGGGTTCCCTTTTCAAATAATGATAGTGAAAATGATCCAAAATCTTGAAAACAAATGGTATTGTTTTATTCTTGCAGATTGATCACCTTCCAACAGAGCTGGAAACTGCACGTTCACAATGTCTGCACCTGGATGCAAAAAATCAAATTCTTCAACAGGAGTTATTGTCAATGAAAGGAAGGCAAAGGAAATGTGAGAAACGAGAGAAAGAGAACAGGAAGTTGGAGCAAGAGGTAGTGAGACTCAAAACTCATATAGAACTGAATATGATAGAACACACTCAAGTTGAGCAGTATAGATGGGAGATTGAAGAAACAGCAAGACAGGATCTCGTAGAGAAATTAAAAGAAGTCAACCTATTTTTGCAGCTTAATTTGCTGACCTGTCATGTACTTGAATTCACCTCACTGTAAATTACATTTTGGGTGTATACAGGTTATGTCGTTCCTCTACTTCCCTTAGAGCAGTGTGTTTTATAGATTTCTGGAAGGAAGGGGGCACTTGTTTCTCCTTGTAAAAATTTCAGTTTCCATCACAGTTGATCTCAGAATGCTTCTCACTTAGAATCCTTTTACTTATAAGACCAGTTGGTTGGTATAAAACACGACTATGAGGAGGAAAAGAAAATGTGGTTTAGGACTGGCATCATCCTCTTGAATTATTCTTAAGTTGTCTTGTTCAGTTTCTAAATTTTCACTTCATCCTCTTAGTCTTTGAATTATCCGATTCCTTAAGTACTACTGTAACATTGATTCCACATTAATTTTATAATTCAGATTTAATTCATGTCACATTGATGATTATTTTAAAGTTCTGCTTTTATTATTTTCACATTTAAAATCGCTCTCTGACCGCAAAAGAGACACAGATGTATAGAACAGTCTTTTGGACTCTGTGGGAGAGGGCGAGGGTGGGATGATTTGGGAGACTGGCATTGAAACATGTATGTTATCATATGTGAAACGAATAGCCAGTCCAGGTTCGATGCACAATACAGGATGCTCGGGGCTGGTGTACTGGGATGACCCAGAGGGATGGGATGGGGAAGGGGGGTTCAAGATGGGGAACACATGTACACCCGGGGCAGATTCATGTCAATGTATGCAAAACCAATACAATAATATAAAGTAATTAGCCTCCAATTAAGTAAATTAAAAAAATAAAATCGCTCTCTGAATTACTGAGTCAAAACTAAATGTAACAAATATAATTATTCAGGTTATAATCATTAAAAAAAAGCATCTTTTAAAATTTGACGTAGATACAAGCAGCATCTCAAGAAAACTTACAGCAGTTCCAAGAGGAGCATATTGCTTCTGTAAGAAGTCCCATGGAACTCAGAATTAAAGACTTGGAATCGGAACTCTCCAAGATGAAAACTTCTCAAGATTCTGATAAAGCGGAGTTGGAAAAATATAAGAAACTCTACCTAGAGGAACTGAAAGTTAGAAAGGGACTGGAAAGTAAACTAGACAAGTAAGTCAAAACCCAGAATCACAGAAAATAAATCTAGTCCATTAATTTGTCTCTGAAGCCTAATTTTTATACAGCTTGTTTCCTGAGATTAGTAGGAAGTGAAAGCTAACGCGATAGTCACTGCTAGAGGGCACCCTAAGAAAAATGAGTATATCCTTGTAAGTTTTCCTTACTTATCCATGTAAGTAAAAGCATGCTTGTGAACTAGGGGAATATTCACACGGGGGTGAAAGGCAGGGTGATTGACAAAGTGTCTGAGACTAACATGGTGACCTGACGGAGGAGGGGTGTGGAGGCTGGAAAGGGCAGATTCAACCTGCAGTGCCGAGTCCAGGTTTCCCTGCCAAAGCAGAGCACTCCTAGGAGGCCTTTCATTAAGTGAAAACAGCATACAGCAAAGAAGCAGGTACCCGAGGACATGTGGTGCTAGTCGATGCCTAAAATAAGTGTACACATGGGAAGCACAGGTGCTCAGACAGGGTTCAGGGCTGTGGAGACTTGATACTGCGATGTGGGGTGTAGCTCCCAGGGAAGGAGCTCAGTGGGGCCGGTCTCCCTGCTTGGGGAGTGCGATGCCTCTCACTGTAAAGATATATACTGAACACTGTTTAGAGTTTTTGCTTTTTGAAATGAAACCAAAAATTCTCTTCAGATTTTTTTTTTTTTTTTGATTATGAAATACAGGGGCCAATATAGGCCCTTCGTAGACGTGAAGCAACATAAAATGAACTTTGGAAAAGTGGGGGATACTTGCCATTGTTCCTGGGGTGTTTTAGCCCTTTTGTCACCCACTGACTTTCTCGTCTTCCCCTCGAGATTGTGGCTCTAGGTGATTCCTCAGAGCCAAATGCTTAATGTCTCCGAGGTCATGAGTGAAACGTATGTACAGGGTGGTGACAGGAAACACTTGAACGTGACTTTGTGGGATGGCGTGTCTCTTCAGCCCTGAACTGTTTCCTGGAGGCAGGTGTGTCCCAGAGGCAGCAGGTGTCACTGTGAGGCCACCTCCCTTTCTCTCTGACGCCCTTTCTCTCCTCTCCCAACCGTGACTTGTTACATGAGGAGCCCCAGACGCATGTGTGCTTCTTTAGAACAAGGATACAGCTATCATTGTTTACAGGAGGTCTGCTCTGTGCTTTCAGGGTTCAAACAGTTTAAGGGGACATTCCATTTACTATTCCGCAACTTAACAAATGCAAATCATTTAGGGAAGCATGAATGAAACCGGTGTTTTCCATCTTCCGCAGGACTCTTGAGAGGCTGGCAGAAATGAGCACCAAATGTGAGGTAGAGAAACAGCAGAACAGATCTGTACTCAGCACTCCTAGCAGGAGGCCAGTCCTGGAGCCGCCTTGCAGTGGAAACTTCAGGAATACCGTAATGTTCAATTCAAATCTTTGTCCAAGAGCAAATGTAGAGTTTTCCAGCTCAGATCCACTCCCTTCAAATCACACCATGGTGACTCACTTGCTCGAGGTTAGTTCTATTATTTTCTTTTCCTTGGGTTTTAGATTTCTTATATGAATGATTCTTGGTTTTAATTTGAACTACTGAGTTGTTTATTTGACTTATGCACACTAAGTAAAAACCGTAATTATTAAATATTTTGATTGTGTTTTCTCCTAGATTTCTCATTTTTGAGAGATACTTATTAACTTCTTAACTTTCTTGAAAATCTGGATTTAAATTCTACTATAGAAATGAAATCTTATTGCCAAGTAACCAAAAGTATACTTCCAGATGTTTGACTTACTTTCTAATTGATTTCACTTTGGCAGTGGTTCATAATCATTTCCGACCTCTGCTGCACCCACCACAGTTTTTTTGCCCTTAAGCCTAAGTGAATGACTGGCATCTAAAGGCTAGGCCATATGGGTGATTTTTTACTTGAAGGAATCCTAGAGAAATCCTTCTTATGAATTAAACAAACTTGTAATACTAAATCAAAAGATTAATTTCTAGTTTTAGGTTATCATTTTTGCAATTTTCTTACATCTTTAATTGCTATTTTACTGACAGAATTTTGATTTAAATGTCTAAAACATATCTTGGTGAGCAGTTGTAGAATGTTTCTAAGTTCGTACTTAAATCAAATATTTAAAACTTGTAAATGGAGCTCACTTTTGTCTCTGTCTTGACATCACCTGGATGAATGATGACTAAGATAGTAATGACGGGGAGTCTTTAAATTGGAACTAGTTTTCATCGTGTAATCATTGTGATTAAAATATCCAGTCAGAGCACACGGGTTTATGGTTTGGATGGTGTTTTCATGATGTTGGTGATGCAGAGAGAAGTTCAGTTTAGTTCAGTTCAGTCTCTCAGTCGTGTCTGACTTTTGCGACCCCATGGACTGCAGCACGCCAGGCTTCCCTGTCCATCACCAACTCCCGGTGCTTACCCAGACTCACGTCCATCGAGTCGGTGAGGCCTTCCAACCGTCTCATCCTCTGTCGCCCCATTCTCTCTCCTCCCGTCTTCAATCTTTCCCAGCATCAGGGTCTTTTCCAATGCGTCGGTTCTTCACATCAGGTGGCCAAAGTTTTGGAGTTTCAGCTTCAGCATCAGTCCTTCCAGTGAATATTCAGGACTGATTTTCTTTCGGATGGACTGGTTAGATCTCTGTGCAGTCCAAGGGACTCTCAAGAGTTTTCTCCAACACCACAGTTCAAAAGTATCAATTCTTTGGCGCTCAGCTTTCTTTATAGTCCAACTCTCACATCCTGAGAAAAGGAGCCCTTGTTAAATGCAATCTCAACCTGTTTTCTCTTTTGGCTTCTTGCCATCATAGAAGAGCAATCTGAGGTTTCTTTGACAGCACTTTGGCTATGTTGGGTCTTAGTTCTTGAGAGCCGTGAACCTGGAGGACGTGCTTTAGCTGTGTAGTCACAGCGGGCCTCCAAACACTTCATCCCAAGTCAGACACCTCCCCACGCAGGCCTAAGAGGAGGAAGCAAATGCGTGATCCCCGTCCCTGGGGCAGGCTGCCTACTGCAGACCCAAGTTCTCGGTGCTGTGGGCACATACGTCTTTTCAAAGAGGAGATTGGGAACCAAGCAAGCACTTCTTCGTTCCTTCTCCCAAACTCACCCATTAAGTAAATCTCCTCTCTTCTCATGAGGAGGGTAGGAGTATAAGTCATCCTCTTGAAACTCCAGGCTGAGGGAATGAAGTTCAACTGCAGTTTCTGACTGGATTTACATTATAGTTGAGATTATGCTCATACATTTTTGTATATACTAACTAATGATGACAGCTTGGATAGAAGTATATTAGACAGTAAAGAGAGATCTGTTTTGGGTTTTACATTTTGTCCTAAATAATGCAAAATGTGGAAAATTCATTTGTTGACAAATTTTAATAAGCCAGGTTTTGTTTTTTTTTTTAATCTGGAGGAGATGAACATCCTTTTATGGATGAATGTCTTCAGTTTTGGCCTGCTTGATTCAACTAAAGATTTTCTCCTTCAAGTTCCCTGCCCTGTGTTTAAAAAACTGTTATGCTGTATAAAGTAACTATATCGACTGCTACAAATAGGAGTTCGATAAAAATTTATTCCTGTTCATGCCTTTAAAACATATAATTTAGTTAGAAAGCTACTATGTCATGTCATGCCACAAGCATTATTGAACTATATAATAAGGTTTTACATATTCATTTTCTCTATATTTTAGTTAGAATTTATGTGTGTTTTTCTTAATATGAGGAAGTAGTTGGCATAGGACTCTGGACTCAGTAAGAAGGCCATTGGCTTTGTTACTACTTTTGTAGAATTCGGAACTTTGACTAAATCAATGACTCTCATACCTTAAAACAAATTTTTTTTTTTTTTTTCAAAATAGACAACCTTTCTTTAAAACAACAAAAACTGTTGTGTGGAACCATATTATATAAAACGGAGACAAGTATAGAGCCCTTTAGATAAGGAGCGTTCAGAGCACATGCAGCTGTGACTTCTGTTCCTAAGCGCTGCAGTGACCCCTGTGGGACCTTCTCCCTCTGTGGGACATAGTTCAGAAACTAGCACTTGTGAGAGAATCCTTCTCACTAAACGTGTTCAGAATTAAATCTTGCTGGTACATTGTTTGCTTGTGTATAATCTTCTCACCTGTCTGTGTTTTCGTTAAATGGAAAAGTTTACAGAAAATTGCAGATGTGTTCTCCTTGTTAACATTCAACTTCAAACTACTTCCTCCATTTCAACACGACGCTCACCTAGAAATTGAAATAAAGGTCTCGGAAGAACATATTTAGGGCAAGAGCTGTTAGAAGAGAATTTAGTGATCTTGTGAGTCGTTCTTAGGATTATGGGTATTTCCGTAACCTCTGAAATGATGTGTACTCGATAGACTGACATTTATTGTACTTTTATCAAATTAATCTAAATAGCATTCCATATATATGTTCTCTGGTATCTAAAAGCAGAGTAAGTAGGAATTCATTTTCTTCTATTTATGTGATCATTTTCTGCTACGTAATCTTCAAGTTAGGTCTAGTCTCTAAAAGTATTATTTAAATGTCACATGTATTAAGTTGTGTATCATTTCTCTGATAACATCTCTTGTTTAACTTAAGCGTAAATAATATTTGACTTATTTCAGACGCCGCGGAAGTTGATGGAGAGTATTATTAGAGAACTAGAAGAAGGTAAGTTGCTAAAACGTATGAATTAAATTTAGACATTGATTTCTGAAATACTGTAAAGAGTAAGTGGCATCTCTTTTCATTGCTTGTATAACAAATGCTATGTTATATACTTTTCCTTATACATAGCTAATGAAAAATGTGAAAACATGAGCAATCATAGTGAAAAATATCCTTATTCCTTATTTATTTATTATGTTCCAGAGCTTTTAAAAAATCTGGAAAGGTCTGTGTATTTCTTTTCATTTCTGGCTGTGTCCTTCCTCTACTTCTGCCATCCCTGTGGAACTGTCAGCCTGCACCCTGACACTATTCTCAGAAAACGTGGAGTTCATCAACGTCTCGTGTCTGGTAGTGGTTAAGGCTAGGAAACCCAGACTCAAGCAATCACGTTTGTGTAGCTGTCACTTGGTGAGTGACTTTAAAATTTCCCTGTCATTCACTTTCTCACTAGTTTATCTTTTGCCCTCAGGAAAAACTCCAAACACCCACATCAGTTTGGGTCCTGCCAAAGTAGGCGGACTTATCTCCTTATCACCATCCTCTGCCTCTTAGCTCTGCATCTAAGCAGCCAGACTGTGTAGGATCCCACCCGTGCGCTTCCTTACCGCCGGTCTTTGTAGTGCTTCTCCCCTTCATCTCCTGTGCTTTCTCCTGTCCTTCCGGTACCTACTTCCACAGCACCTCCACCAAAAAGCTGGCAGGATTGACAAAAACTGGCTGTCCCTTCTAGTGTTCCTTGTGCCATCTTTTGTATCTGTCTTAGTACTTATGACTGTGTATGGAAATTGCCTGTTCATCTATTTTTCCACTTGATAGCGTATTGTTTTCAGGGTGCACTGGGTCACCTTCATCGTGTACTTCCAGTGCTTGTCACAGCACCTTTGCGCATAGTTACTGAGTGAATGAGTGAAGAGTGAGAAAGCCAGCAGCTCGGATGCTCAGCCACACGTTCAACCGTGGGCAGATAATGCAGCCCTCTTGTGTTTTGTGTCATGTCATGTATAGATATGTTTCATTCTTCAGAACACTAGGAAAGGCCTCAGGTGTTTTTTGTTTTGTTTTAGCTAACACTTTGTTAACTCAAGAATTTTAGATAAACAATATACTTCTGTCTCTTTCCAGGTGCTGCTGAATGTGAATATGAATTCTCTAGATTTTCCTCTCTATTAGCTAGAGGTGGATCAAATCTGGACTGATGCTAAAGCTGAAACTGCAATACTTTGGCCACCTCATGCGACGAGCTCACTCACTGGAAAAGACTCTGATGCTGGGAAAGGTTGGGAGCGGGAGGAGAAGAGGACGACAGAGAATGAGATGGCTGGATGGCATCACCGACTCTGTGGACATGAGTTTGAGTGAACTCCGGGAGTTGGTGATGGACAGGGAGGCCTGGCGTGCTGTGATTCATGGGGTCGCGTAGAGTCGGACACGACTGAGCGACTGAACTGAACTGGATCAAATCTGTATCAGGACCTACCTGTGAAAACATCAAATAATATATACAGATTTTGAAGAAAAAAATATATGATTTGAAAACTCAATAGTAAAAATTTCCCTACTGGACTGTTTTCATGAGATTTTAGTTGTTTCCCGTTAAAAATGATGAGAAAATCTGTATTAAAGGAAACTCTTTTTGTATTATGTGTGTATCATGAAAATTTAGATGGCATTTTAAGCCATGTTTCTCTGCATCTAACTTACTTTTAAGCAGAAACATCAGCACTGTTGAGTTTTCCATGTTCAAAGTGAAGGTGTTAGTCACTCAGTCGTGTCCGACCCTTTGCGAGCCCATGGACTGTAGCCCACCAGGCTCCTATGTCCCTGGAATTCTCTAGGCAAGAATAATGGATTGGGGAGCCATTCCCTTCTCCAGGGGATCTTCCCGACCCGGGGATCAACTGGAGTCACCTGCATTGCAGTTGGATTGTTTACCATAAGAGCCACCAGAGACGCCCTTTACAAACTCAAAGTGAGCCCTAATACCAGCTGTTTAAACAGCACCCAAAAAACCAAACTTATCATTACTATCTAGTGGTGTTGATTGATAGCTTTTTTGTATTTTCCGTTTTCATGTGAAGAGTTGACTCACTGGAAAAGACTCTGATGCTGGGAGAGATTGGGGGCAGGAGGAGAAGGGGACGACAGAGAATGAGATGGCTGGATGGCATCACCGACTCGACGGAAGTGGGTTTGAGTGAACCCCGGGAGTTGGTGATGGACAAGAAGGCCTGGCGTGCTGTGATTCATGGGGTCGCAAAGAGTCGGACATGACTGAGCCACTGAACTGAACTGATAGACCTAAAGATTTAGCTACTGCTGTTATGTCTACTGTCAATGTTTTGAGGTATAACTGTTAATAGTGGCATAAAACTTACTATATGTACCCTTAAACACTGATTCATAGATCTTTCCTCATGGGGAAATAAGATTTGCCTGAGTTTTTGCCTTTTAAATGGATTAACATTTCCTAATTTTTTTTTTTAATCAGAGGATAATTACTTTACAATATTGTGATGGTTTCTGCCATACATCAGCCTGAATCAGCCATAGATATACATATGAACCCTCCTTCCTGAACCACCCTCCCACCTCCCTCCGGATTCCAGCCCTCTGCTGCTAAGTCACTTCAGTCGTGTCCGACTCTGTGCGACCCCATAGACGGAAGCTCACCAGGCTCCCCCGTCCCTGGGATTCTCCAGGCAAGAACACTGGAGTGGGTTGCCATTTCCTTCTCCAATGTGTGAAAGTGAAAAGTGAAAGTGAAGTCGCTCAGTCGTGTCTGACCCTTAGCAACCCCATGGACTACAGCCAACCAGGCTCCTCCATCCATGGGATTTTCTAGGCAATAGTACTGGAGTGGCTTGCCATTGCCTTCTCCGCCCTCTAGTTTGTCACAAACCACCGGCTTTGGGTTCTCTGCATCATACAGCAAATTCCAAAAAAAACACATGTACCCCAGTGTTCACTGCAGTTATGTCCATAGATTTTTAAAAAAATCTGAAATGTCTATGGATTTCTTTCATTCTTTTCTTTCTATGTATTTCCTAGCATTTACAATAGCTACGGCATGGAAGCAACCTAAATGGCCATCAACAGATGAATGGATAAAGAAGTTGTGTATTATTCAGCTCTAAAAAGGAATGCATTTGAGTCAGTGTTAATTGACTTTTGATTTACTTTTGGAAAGAGTCTTAAAATTAGAGAAAAGTTCCTCCCAGATAAATAAGATTTGCCGAAGACTTTTCACCTTTTCTTTACCTATCAACCTATCTATTTTTGTTTGAGTTTGGAAACAGTCTTAAAATTAGAGAAAAATTCCAAGCGCCAGACAAACATTTTCACAAAACTCCCCTATCTCCCATATATCCTCCTAAAGTACCATTTATCTTTCCGAAATGTTATTTGTTCTCCCATAAGTGCCCCTCCTCCCCCACGTCACCTGTTTTCCAGAAGATGCCTTTACCTCTTACTCCCTGTCTTTTATTGAGTAGTATAGCAACTCCCAGTTGTAGCCTCCCCTTCAAGTCACATTTCTGTGTGAAGCTTTGCATGTTGTTGTTAGTGTCCAGTCGATCAGTTGTGTCCAACTCTTTGTGACCGCGTGGACTGCAACACGCCAGGATTCCCTGTCTGTCACCATGTCCCAGAGTTTGCTCATATTCATGTCCACTGAGTCGAAGATGTCATCGCACCGTCTCATTCTTTGTCGCCCACTTTTCCTCCGGCCCTCAATCTTTCCCAGCATCAGAGTCTCTTCCAACAAGTCGGCTCTTTACATCAGGTGGCCAAAGAATAGGAGCTTCAGCATCAGTCCTTCCAATGAAAATATTCAGGGTTGGTTTAAGATTGACTGGTTCGTTCTCCTTGCTGTTCAAGGGACTCTCAAAGAGTCTTCTCCAGCACCACAGTTTGAAAGCATGAATTCTTCGGTGCTCAGCCTTATGGTCCAAATGTCACATGTGTACATGACTGCTAGAAAGCTATTAAGTGTTTTTTCTCATGGTTATCTGCTTTTAACAATTTAATTTGCAGATTCCCGAACACTGAACCTAAGAGGGTGGAGGAAGTGTTTTCCTCCACAATTCCAAGAGCTGACAAGTTACCAATGCTCACTTAATCCTAATCCCCTTTTCCTTCTGTCCCCTCAGTGTCTGACTTGGCAGAACTCCAGTTTCATGTGAGACTGCTGATCCTTCCCCCTCACTCTCTCCAGGCGACTCGGTGCTGCACTGCCCCGTGCTCCTGCTGCTTTATGTTGTTACTTTGTATCTTCTCATGATGATTTCAAATCTCCTTTCTATAAATTTCTCACCCTGCTCTTCCCCTCTCACTTGTTCCAGACAATCTTAGATCCCACGACAAACTTCTTGAAAGGTTTGCCTGTATCTCTAGCAACTCTAGACTGTCTTCCCTTTCTTTCCCTCAGAACGGCTCCCAAGTCACTGATGACTTCCACGTCGCTGAATCAAAGCCACACCTTTCCAGTCCTTGTTTGTCTGAATTTCTCCTTCCTCTTGGCGTTCACTGTCACTCACCTCTTTGAGACACTCTTTTGGCTGGACTTTCAGTATTCATTCCTTTTATCCTGAAGGCACGGACAGGTTATTGCGATCAGAGACACAGTGCTTATTAAATATCTCACAGTAAACATACAGATGTTGCCCCCTTGCCCAGGACTGCACCTGGGGCCGTGTGTTGAGAGCAGGTCAGTTGTTCCACACCAGCAGGTGCAGGACGGCAGGAAACCTTGTCCCTGATGCTTCTGCAGGGCCTTTTCCTCTCCTCCTCGTTACTCGGCCTTTGATATGTAAGTAAAGCTGTTACCCACCCCAAAAGGGTCCTTCTGCCCAGTGTCGCTCTGCCAATGGAATGAGTTGTGTTGAGAAGCAAAGGAACTGAAAGGTGGGAGCTCTGCTGTACAGCCCATGCTCTCCAATAGGCCTCGGGCGGGGCTGCTCCACAGGGCTTTCCTCGGCATGGCGGGGGTGGAGTCGGAGCGCTCTGGGAGCAGAGACAGGCGCAGCTGCTCCAGGTAAGGGGGCTCACAGGGCTCGTTGCCATCTTGCATTAAGGTGTCCAGTGCAGCGTCTATGCACACGGCCCCTCTCCCGCAAGCAGGAGCGTCGGCCAAGCAGGCTCACACCAGGAACTGCGGTCTTTGAAGGGCTGGGAGCAAGGCCTCTGCAGGTATCACCCTGTGAGCAAGAGAAACCTGACTAAGCACAAGGGAAAGGAGGTTAATATTTTTATTCCTAAGTTGGTTTTTTTCTTTCCTTTTTTTTTTTTTAAACCTGGTAACTGTTCATAGACTTTGCTGGTAACAAATACTCTCAAGGAGCTAGATCTTGGCCTCATCCCTCCTTGAAATATAAATTCTTAATGAGACGGAGCGCCTTCGGGGGACCTACCCTAAACTATAATATTTAGTCTCCTTGGGGAGATGAGAGTATGAATCCTTTCAGTTGGAGCAATTAATGAGATGAGTGGCTGGAGATGTGAGAGACAAAGAGCCTCTGAGAAATCCCAGGGAAGTTTATTTCCCCACAATTTTCCCCCTTGTTCCTAGAAGAGTTTTAGGCTGCAATTCAGCCACTGTAACCAGTCCAAGGAAACTTAAAGTTGATGGGCACCAAATCCTTTTGGCTTGTCTTCGGCAAAGAGTCTGATGTTAGGAAGGATTGGGGGTGGGAGGAGATGGGGACGACAGAGAATGAGATGGCTGGATGGCATCACCGATGGACATGAGTTTTGGCTTGTCTTCGGCAAAGAGTCTGATGTTAGGAAGGATTGGGGGTGGGAGGAGATGGGGACGACAGAGAATGAGATGGCTGGATGGCATCACCGATGGACATGAGTTTGCGTGAACTCCGGGAGTTGGTGATGGACAGGGAGGCCTGGCGTGCTGTGATTCATGGGGTCGCAAAGAGTCGGACACGACTGAGCAACTGAACTGAACTGAGGCAACATTTTATCAGCAAGACCCTTACCTAGCAAAAGAAATTGGTCTCAGCTAAAGTCCCCCAAGTCTCAGATTCAGGCATCTAAGCAAGTCCCCCAAAACTTTCAGGACTATTTTAGGAAGCAGGTGACTTCCTCCTTGGGGTTCCATGTTAACTTTTTCTACTGCATCCAGGGCATTGTAACGAAGCAAAATTTGTCACCCCAAAATGTGTCTCTTTGTCAAGAGGATGACTCTAGTCAGAGTATTTTTAAGAAGCAAAAGCCTCAAAGTCTTTCTTTTGACTACCTCCCTAACTGTTGAATAGTTTAGATAAAGGGGCTGGCCCAGGAAGAGAGCTACCAGAGTACCGAGAAAAGGATGTGGGCCAGCGGTGGTCAGGGGAACTGCAGATCTTTCCAGAGAGCTCCAAACACTTGCTTTTCCATCTCCGTGTGAATCACCTTCCTCCACTTTGAATTCCCAAACCACTACCCACAACATCCTCCTTTGTCTCTAACTGAAGATGGCATTGAAGGTGAGGGTTTCAACCATTCTGATAAGTTACTCAGGTTTCCTGGGACTCACCCATATGTACAGAAGTATATATGTTGTTAACCTTTTGTTTGCTTTTCTTCCTGTTAATCTGTCTCATGTTAAGTTGATTCTTAATTCACCAGATGAATCTAGAAGGGTAAAGTTTTTGCCCTCCTCAACAGCGCACACACCTGAGTCCAGGGAGCTATGCTAATTTACAGCTGGCACAGGCTTTGTCTCGTCTGCAAGGAAGAGATCTCTGGCAAACTGTGATCCATACAGCAGCACCAGCCAGTGAGCTGATGCTCACCTGAAGGCCTTAGACATAGGTAGGGTCATTGTGTTACCCAGCCGCACTGCTTCCTGCAGGATAGGCCGATAAATCAGGAGATGAGTTGTTGGGGCAAGCAATAGCAACTTTGTTTGGAAAGCTGGTAGATCAAGGTAAAATGGTGGACTCATGTCCCCAAGAACCATCATGGCTGAGTTAGAATTCAGGCTTGTTTTACACTAAAAGGGGAAAGAGTAAAGTCAAACCCTTCCTGGTTCCCATCAGCCTCTGAAGGGGCTGTGTTACTTCCCTTGCTGCAGTCACTGACAGCCTGCAGGGAGCCGGCCTGAACAAGGCCCCAAATGTTGGCCCTGGGAATGCCTTGTAAGTGCTGTTCCCTGTCCCGCCACCCCTTAAGAGACTCATAAAACGTTTACCAGGCCTTATTTGTTCTTCCTTGAGAAAAACACAGCAAATAACCCTTGGCTAGGTTTCTTGTTTTTTCCCCCAGATTTATGTAGGGATGTTTTCCTTATCTCTTAAAATAGATTAAGAATGTACTCCCTAATCTTTATAGCCTGCGCACTAGTTTTTCTTATCTCGTGAGCATTAGTCTAAATGCCAAGCTTGTCTTAGAAAGCAAACAAGCCTTTGTAATCTTCTACAGATGCAATAACTAACCTGGTAAATGACTTGGTATTTTTATGTACCCTGTTCCCTGTCTCACTTTGTATAAAAACCCTGGCCCTTTTCAATAAAGTCGCTGATTTGCCTCACGAGCATTCAGTCCTCTCGACCCCATTCTTTACTCCTTAATTCTTTTCTCAGGCTTCTACGTCGTTGCGGTCCGGACCTGTTCTCTTTGCCGGCTGGCACCGGTAGGTGACGCCCGAACAGGGACTTGATCGGACTACGTAGTCGCAGCCGCCCGAACCGTGATTACGAGGGGATCCCAGAAGATAAAATAAAAAGACGTAAAGTTAAAAGTTTTTGTAAAGGGCGGAGAGGGTTTCAGTCGAGAGTATAAACTATGGGTCAAGGTAATAGTAGACAACTTTTTGTAGCTATGCTTAAAACCATGCTAAAAGTTAGAGGGATAACTGTCGCTAAAAACAAGTTAGAAAAGTTTCTATCATTTGTGGAAAAAGTTTGCCCCTGGTTCCCAGAAGATGGTACTGTTAATATTGAGACCTGAAAAAAGGTGGGGGAACAAATTCAGCAATATTATTCTTTACATGGAGCTGATAAGGTACCTTTGGATGCTTACTCTCTGTGGACCTTAATTCGAGATTGCTTAAATCCTAAACATGACAGTAAAAAACTAGACGCCACATTAAAGGCCATTATCAACAGGCCTACAACTTTGCCCACTGCCCTCCCCCCCCGGAGCATATTAATGATACACCCTAAAAACCTCTTGCTCCATCCCTTTCTGGCTCCGACTCGGAGTCAAAATCTGCCAATCAGGCAGATTTAAAAGAAGCTGCGGCCCATCACTCTGAAAGAAAACCCATGGGAAGTATTCACAGCTGAAAAAACCATAAATACATCCCCTTTCTCAGGGATTAAAAAATTGCTTACCACTATAACTAAACGTCTTTATACCCTCAGTTTTAATTAGCCCCCTCAACCTACGTTCCTCTCTGATCCTGCGCCCCCACAGCCTCCTTCAGTCACAGCAGGATTAGATCCACCATCAATGGGTTTAATTAAGGAACCAGAAGCTCCTTTTTTGGTTCCCACTAACAAAAATCCGGCCCCTATTACCCAGACTCTCTCCCCTTTACAGCTCACCGTTCAGCAGGCGAGACAGCATGGAGAGACGTTAAAAGGTTTTCCTATTTTATTCCCTGTCCTTGAGGACGCTCAACAGAAGAGATATTATGAGCCTCTACCATTTAAACAGATAAAGAAATTAAAACAAGCCTGTGCTCAGTATGGGCCAACTGCCCCTTTTACAGTGTCCATCATTGAAGCTTTAAATAGCCAATACTTGCCGCCCAATGATTGGAAACAAGAATCTCGAGCCTGTCTCACAGGAGGAGATTATCTCTTATGGAAGTCAAAATCTGGAAAACAATGTGGGATTTTGGCAAAAAAAAAAAAATAGGTTACAGATAAGCTTTAAAATGCTTATGAGAAAAGGGGTATATAGGGTCACTAATCAACAATTAAATTACCCCCCTGAGGCATATCCCCAGATTAATAAAGCAGCGTTAATAGCCAAAAAAACTGCCCACATCTAATAAAAAATCAAAAGATTTCTCAAAAATAAGGCAGGGCCCCGATAAACCCTATCAAGATTTCGTAGCTCGACTGCTAAAATCAGTCTCACAAGTCATAAGAGATGAAAAAGCCGGTATGGTAATAACTCCACAGTTGGCCTATAAAAATGCTAATTCTGCTTGTCAAGCGGCTTTGAGGCTTTACCAGAAAAAAGGGGGAATAGCCGACTACATTCGAATTTGTGCCGATATTGGGCCATCTTATATGCAAGGCTTAACCATTGCAGCTGCTTTGCAGGGAAAGACTGTAAAAGAAATATTATACCAACAACCTGCAAAAGGAAGAATCAAAAATAGAATTAACGGGCCCCCCGGGAGTTGTTTTTCTTGTGGTAAGATGGGACATCGAGCCATACAATGCCCCCAACAACAAAAGGGGATACTTGACAAGCAAAATGAAGGTCCCAAAATTTGCCTGAGACGTAAAAAAGGACGACGACATTGGGCTAGAGATTGCAGGTCTAAAACTGATATCAATGGAAAAACTCTGGAGCCTATGTCGGGAAACTGGGTGAGGGGCCAACCCCAGGCCCCAAAACAATGCGATGGGGCACTCCAGAAAAATCATCCAGAGATGATGGCAAACCTAGAGTTAGAGACCTCCACAGAGCTACCTCAGGCAGCGCAGGGTTGGACCTCTGTTCCTCCTCCTATACAGTATTAACTCCAGAAATGGGCATGTAAGCCTTGCCCACCGGAGTTCATGGGCCGCTGCCTCAAAATTCAATAGGGTTATTATTAGAAAAAAGCAGCTAGACTATGAAAGGTTTGCAGATTGCCCCCGGAGTAATTGATTCGGATTTCACAAGAAAAATTAAAATAATGGCCTGCGCCCCCCAAAATATCATCAGTATCCCCTGAGGACAGCGAATAGCTCAATTAATCATACTACCAACTATACCTATTGACAAAATTAAAACAGCTCAGCCTAGAGAGGGTGCTTGTTTTGGTTCCTCAGATGCATATTGGATTCAAAATATAAAAGAAACGCGTCCTGAACTGGAACTTATTATTAATGGTCATAAATTTATTAGAATTCTAGATACTGGGGCCAATGTCTCAGTGATTTCTTTAGATGACTGGCCAAAAAATTGGGCAAAACAGGTAGCTATATCCACTTTACGAAGAATAGGTCAATCCCATAGTCCTAAACAAAGCTCTGAGTTGCTTCTGTGGAAAGATGCTGAGGGACATGAAGGACATATACAGCCCTATATTTTACCCAATATCCCAGTTAATTTATGGGGGCGAGATGTTATAAAACAAATGTGAGTCTATATTTTTACACCTAATGACACAGTAGGTTGGATGCTAATGGACCAAGGTTTATTGCCAAAGCAGGGATTAAAAAAGAAAAACGAAAAAGAAATCCATTGCCTGATCAAATTAAGTCCTTGCCTCATCGATCAGGTCTTGGGTATTTTTAAGAGAGGCCATTGCATCTCCTGCAGCTCATGCAGATGCAATCGCTTGAAACAGTGATGTCCCCATGTGGGTCAATCAATGGCCTCTTACAAAAAAAAAAAAAAAATTCATGGCCGCTAAACAATTGGTGCAAGAACAATTGGCACTTGGTCACATTGAGAGCTCTAACTCCCCCTGAAACTCTCCTATTTTTGTTATAAAAAAAAAAAAAAATGGAGGCTGTTACAAGATCTCCAAAAAGTTAATAAAACTATGGTTTTTATGGGTCCTTTACAGCCTGGTTTACCTTCCCCCATTGCTATCCCAAAAGGGACATTTAAATTAATTATCGACTTAAAAGATTGTTTTTATACTATTCCCCTAGCACCCCAAGACTGCCCCCAGTTCGCGTTTAGCGTTCCCTCTAATAACTTCCAGCAACCCATGAAGCGTTATCATTAAAAAGTTCTTCCTCAGGGCATGGCTAATAGCCCTACTTTATGTCAAAAATTTGTTGGTAAAGCTTTAAAACCCACACGTTTAAAATATCCCTCACTGTATATGGTTCATTCTATGGATGACATCTTGTTAGCCCATGATAATGAAAGTGTTTTATTATCTGCCTTTTCTGGTTTACAAGCTGATTTGCAACATTATGGTCTTCAAATAGCACCCAAAAAAATTCAGCGTAGTCCTCCATATTCCTATCTGGGATTCCGGCTGGAGGGGGAAACGTTTAAAGCTCAAAAATTAGAACTTCAATAAGATAATCTAAAAACACTTAATGATTTTCAAAAATTACTAGGAGACATTAATTAGATTCGACCTTATTTAAAAATTACTACAAGGAAACTAAAACCTTAAAGGACCAGCAGATCCGACCTCCCCCAGATCATTAACTGATGAGGGACGCAAAGCATTACAGATAGTAAAACAGGCTTTAGCCTCTCAAACCAGTTCCCGTTATAATTACACAAAAAAATGGAGATTATATATTTTTCCTTCCAAACACTCCCCTACTGCTGTTCTTTTCCAAGATTCCCCAATGTATTAGATACATTTGCCTGCCTCCCCGACCCGAGTACTAACTCCTTATTTCGACTCAATCAATTCCCTCATCGCCAAAGGTCGACAAGAGTCTCAGAAATTACTTGGTAGAGACCCTCATTTTATCTGCCTGCCTTATACTAAAGAGCAACAAAACTGGTTATTCCAGCTTAGTGATGCTTAAAATGCTGTCCTGGCTCATTTTGCTGGTCGCCTAAGAAATCATTTCCCAGTTAAACTGCTACATTTTGCTAACCAACATGAGTTTGTTTTTCCCTCCACCGTTGTTAATCAACCTCTTGCAGACGCTGTAACTGTGTTTACTGATAGATCTTCAAATAAAAAAGCTACATATGTTGTCAATAAACAAATTACCTCTTGGTTTACAGTCTGTACTTCTGCACAAAAAGTAAAACTTTGTGCCGTATTTGCTGTTTTGCAACAATGTCACTCTGAACCTTTAAATGTTTTTTCTGACAGTCACTATGTCGTTCGGGCACTTAATCAAGTAAAAACTGTTCCATTCATACACACTGTTAATTCTGTAATTCAACAGCTCTTTCGAGATATTCAAATCCTTTTACAGCATAGGACTTACAAATATTTTTTTGGGCACATCAGAACTCATTCTGGCTTGCCTGGACCCCTGACGTCAGAAAATAAACTGGCTGATTCTGCTACTCACATCTTTCTTTCCCAAACACAAAAGGCAAAACAATCTCATCGGCTTCATCATCAATACAGTCATACCCACAGGTTCCAATTTAAAATCTCCTGAGAGACAGCCAGACAAGTTGTTAAACGCTGTCCTGTCTGTCCTCAGTTTCTTTCAGTCCCTCACTAGGGCGTTAACCCCCAGGGACTTCTGCCTAATCACCTCTGGCAAATAGATGTTATGCATGTCCTATCCTTTGAAAAATTAAAATATGTACATGTTAATATTGATACTTTTTCTGGTTACATTTTTGCTTCCTTACAGAATAAAAAAGCTGCTCGACATTGTATTGCACATTGCCTTGCGGCTTTTTCTGTTATGGACACTCCTAAAGTCATAAAAACAGACAATAGACCTGGCTATGTTTCGCAAACTTTTCTTAATTTTTGTTCTCGTTTTTCCATTTCTCTAAAAACAGGTATTCCCTACAATCCTCAAGGATAAGGCATAGTAGAACGTGCCCATCAGACTCTAAAACATCAACTTTTAAAATTAGAAAAGGGGGAATTGTACCCCCTGACACCTTATAATTATTTGCATCATGCTCTTTTCATTCTTAATTTTTTTAATTTAGATTAAAAAAAAAAAAAAACCGCAGCACAATGATTTTGGACGCCCATGACCTACAACAAACCCCTCGTAAAATGGAAAGACCCCATTACTAACCAACGGCATGGCCCCGATCCTGTTTAAATATGGGGACGGGGGCATGTTTATACTTTTCCACAAGATGCCAAAGCGCCGCGCTGGCTCCCAGAGAGGTTGGTACGCTAGGCGAAAAAGACCCCTGACGGCTCAGATGAGGTGGCTACAAATAGGAAAAAAAAAACGTCCTGCCGACAAATCAACAATTACATAAATTTGTAGAGCAAGCAAGGCGTATTTCAGTTAATACAACCCAACCACACGTTTCTCTATCCTATTTGGTGCTTGCACTAGCCTGCGCAGTAATAAATCAAGCATTTCCCCAGCTGAAAAAAATGTTTTTCTATCCTGGGCTCATTCTTATGCTGATTTTCACAACAGCTCCGCCTGCTGGGTTTGTACTGCTATGCCTTTGTCTGTAGTCGATGGGTTTCCTTGGTGGGTATCCCCTATACAGCAAATACATTTTCCTACAGTCTGTGACTTTTTAACCCAGTATAAACAAACTCAAAAAAGTCTCAACACTCTAAATGTCTCTGTCCTTCTAAATGTCTCTGTCCTTCCCGAGTGTAATGACACGGGTAATCAAAAGGCGAGTTCCTCGCTACAGTTCAACGTTAATGCGAGTTATAAGGCTGTTGAAGATACATACCACACTTATTCTAATACCAACAAAAATAAGACTCGTACGAGTCGATTTTTTAGAAATTATTATCAGATCTGAAATGAGTACTTTTAGATGACCCCGAAAAAAAGACAGTTACTGAGACAAGCGGACATTTGCTGAAAACAACAAAAATATTTTGTTATTTTTGTTATTCCAGTTTTGGGAAAAAATATTTTGGCAAACATTTGTTAAAACATGTGGGTATTACCCTTATTTCTATGTATACTCAGGTGACTAATGTAACCTTTAATTATAATGCTCCCACCCTCTGGCCGAGATCCGATTAAAAAAACAGTCCCGGTATAAAATGGGTGGCTCCTAACGGGACAAAATGAATTTGTGGCTCTAATGTTTGGCCCTGGCTTCCCATTGGTTGAGTGGGACACTGTAGCCTTGGATTTGTATTTGCTCCTGGCCAAATCACTCGCTCTCCTATAAAAAACCCCGCTAATCTTCCCCTTTTAAAAACACGTTGGTCTCGAGCTGTGTTCCACTGGTATGATTATTTAGCGGCAGTATTTGTCCCTTCTATTAAAACAACAGATATAATGGCCCATGTAGACGCTTTAACAAATTTTACTCAGCAGGCGTTACTAGACACAAAAAAGACTATAAAAACATTAAATAAAAAACAAAAACAAATGCGTAAGGCTGTTCTACAAAACCAAATGGCCCTAGATATTCTTACAGCTGCTCAGGGAGAGACCTGTGCTGTTATAAAAGTAGAGTGCTGTGTTTATATTCCTGATCTGTCCTCCAATACATCTGATGCTGTTGATGACTTACAGCATCAGATCAGATCTATGCAAGATCCCTCTCCCCCCTTTCGGAAACAAGTTAAATCCTGGTTCCATAGTAATTGGTAAAAAACCTTACTTATATTATGTGTAATTATACTTTGTCTCATTTGTTGTAGACCATGTTTCCTGCAATGTATTATAAATTTAGTTACTAAAAAAATCATGACGTTTTCACATATTACTAAAAAATGACTGCCTTTTCTCATAAAATAAAACAAAGAGGCTGGTCTTTTTTCTTTTCTTAATTAAAAAAAAAAAAAGGGAGAGATGCGAGGAGCCGGCCTGAACAAGGCCCCAAATGTTGGCCCTGGGAATGCCTTGTAAGTGCTGTTCCCTGTCCCGCCACCCCTTAAGAGAGTCATAAAACGTTTACCAGGCCTTATTTGTTCTTCCTTGAGAAAAACACAGCAAATAACCCTTGGCTAGGTTTCTTGTTTTTTCCCCCAGATTTATGTAGGGATGTTTTCCTTATCTCTTAAAATAGATTAAGAATGTACTCCCTAATCTTTATAGCCTGTGTACTAGTTTTTCTTGTCTCGTGAGCATTAGTCTAAATGCCAAGCTTGTCTTAGAAATCAAACAAGCCTTTGTAATCTTCTACAGATGCAATAACTAACCTGGTAAATGACTTGGTATTTTTATGTACCCTGATCCCAGTCTCACTTTGTATAAAACCCTTGCCCTTTTCAACAAAGTCGCTGATTTGCCTCATGAGCATTCAGTCCTCTCGACCCCATTCTTTACTCCTTAATTCTTTTCTCAGGCTTCTACGTCCTTGCGATCCGGACCTGTTCTCTTTGCCGGCTGGCACCAGCAACAGCCGGGCTTGGTCAGGATGGTTCCTTGGAGCTAAACACAGGTGCTTTATCTTAATGCTCATTGTGTGGGAAGCGGGGCTCCCAGTGCTGAGCCGCTGTGTGTGATTAAAGCTCACAGACAACAGCCCTGTAGTGGTGCACGCGTAAGAGAACACAGAAGGGTCTTCCCTGTTACAGTTGTTCACTCCAGCAGAAGTCAGAGATAGGTTTCATAGTGCCTTCCGTTGAATAAAAATCATGGAGTCAGTAAAGTTCAGTTCAGTTCAGTCGCTCAGTCGTGTTTGACTCTCCGCGACCCCATGAATCACAGCACGCCAGGCCTACCTGTCCATCACCAACTCCCGGAGTTCACTCAAACTCATGTCCACAGAGTCGGTGATGCCATCCAGCCATCTCATTCTCTGTCGTTCCCTTCTCCTCCTGCCCCCAACCTTTCCCAGGATCAGAGTTTTTTCCAGTGAGTCAACTCGTTGCATGACGTGGCAAAAGTATTGCAGTTTCAATACAGATGTCCTTCCAATGAACACCCAGGATTGATCTCCTCTAGAATGGACTGGGTGTATCTCCTTGAAGTACAAGGGACTCTCAAGAGTCTTCTCCAACACCACAGTTCAAACGCATCAATTCTTCGGCGATCAGCTTTCTTCACAGTCCAACTCTCACATCCATACATGACCATGGGAAAAACCATTGCCTTGACTGGACGGACCTTGGTTGACAAAGTAATGTCTCTGCTTTTTAATATGCTATCTAGGTTGGTCAGAACTTTCCTTCCAAGGAGTAAGCGTCTTTTAATTTCATGGCTGCAATCAGCATCTGCAGTGATTTTGGAGCCCCAAAAAATAAAGTCTGACACGGTTTCCACTGTTTCTCCATCTATTTCCCAAGAAGTGATGGGACCAGATGCCGTGATCTTTGTTTTCTGAATGTTGAGCTTCAAGCCAACCTTTTCACTCTCCTCTTTCACTTTCATCAAGAGGCTTTTGAGTTCCTCTTCACTTTCTGCCATAAGGGTAGTGTCATCTGCATATCTGAGGTTATTGATATTTCTCCCAGCAATCTTGATTCCAGCTTGTGCTTCTTCCAGCCCAGTGTTCCTCATGATGTACTCTGCATATAAGTTAAATAAGCAAGGTGACAATATACAGCCTTGACATACTCCTTTTCCTATTTGGAACCTATTGCCAAATTCAGACTTAAATTGAAGAAAGTATGGAAAACCGCTAGACCATTCAGATATGACCTAAATCAAATCCCTTATGATTACACAGTGGAAGTGAGGAATAGATTTAAGGGACTAGATTTGATAGAGTGACTGATGAACTCTGGACGGAGTTTCGTGACATTGTACAGGAGACAGGGACCAAGACCATCCCCATGGAAAAGAAATGCAAGGCAAAATGGCTGTCTGAGAAGGCCTTACAAATAGCTGTGAAAAGAAGAGAAGCGAAAAGCAATGGAGAAAAGGAAAGATATAAGCATCTGAATGCAGAATTCCAAAGATTAGCAAGGAGAGATAAGAAAGCCTTCCTCAGCGATCAATGCAAAGAAATAGAGGAAAACAACAGAATAGGAAAAAGAGATCTATCTCTTCAAGAAAATTAGAGATTCCAAGGGAACATTTCATGCAAAGATGGGCTCGATAAAGGACAGAAATGGTATGGACCTAAGAGAAGCAGAAGATATTAAGAAGAGGTGGCAAGAATACACAGAAGAACTGTACAAAAAAGATCTTCACGACCAAGATAGTCACGATAACGTGATCACTGACCTAGAGCCAGACATCTTGGAATGTGAAGTCAAGTGCGCCTTAGAAAGCATCACTACGAATAAAGCTAGTGGAGGTGATGGAATTCCAGTTGAGCTATTTCAAGTCTTGAAAGATGATGCTGTGAAAGTGCTGCACTCAATATGCCAGCAGATTTGGAAAACTCAGCAGTTGCCGCAGGACCGGAAAAGGTCATTCTTCATTCCAATCCCAAAGAAAGGCAATGCCAAAGAATGCTCAAACTGCCACACAATTGCACTCATCTCCCACGCTAGTAAAGTCATGCTCAAAATTCTCCAAGCCAGGCTTCAGCAATATGTGAGCCGTGAACTCCCAGATGTTCAGGCAGGTTTTAGAAAAGGCAGAGGCACCAGAGATCAAATTGCCGACATCCACTGGATCATGGAGAAAGCAAGAGAGTTCCAGAAAAACATCTATTTCTGCTTCTTGACTATGCCAAAGCCTTTGACTGTGTGGATCACAATAAACTGTGGAAAATTCTGAAAGAGATGGGAATCCCAGACCACCTGACCTGCCTCTTGAGAAACCTGATGCAGGTCAGGAAGCAACAGTCAGAACTGTACATGGAACAACAGACTGGTTCCGAATGGGGTCAGTAATCCTCCCTAATTTGAGCAAACTCCATGAGATAGTGATGGACAGGATAGCCTGGTGCACTGCAGTCCATGCAGTTGCAAAGAGGTGGACATGACTTAGTGACGGGATGACAGCAGTGCTCCCTAAAGAGCTCTCTGAAACAGAGCCGGGAGGCCATTAAGGAGGGTGACACGTGCACGTCTCAGCCTGGAGGGAGTCTGAGCTTCAGATCATTTATTTTCCACTTTGAAGTCCTCCAGAACATCTGCCAGAAATTCAAGCTACTTCTCGAACTACCCCTGCCCTGTATACCTTGTGATTCTGTAAGGCCAAATATTTCCTGACTCGTATGAGCGTCACAGTTCTTTCTCATCAGGCAGTTTTTGACAACCTGTGGCTTTTTGTCTCTGTAAGCCCTCGCTTCTCTTTCTCAGAAGACTTTCAAGTTTAACCTGAATCTCTTTCTTGAATTGCACTTTTTTTTCCTTTCAGTTACGGATTTAAATACTAATCATATCTGAAATATATCTTCAGAAAAACATCAAAACTGATATTTGACCAAACAGCTGGGATCATAAGGACCAAATCGACACATAAATTAACCCTCACACTAGCCAGTTATTTTAACTCTCAATCTTAAGGAGAATATTGAAATCGTCTAGTGTTTCTCCAGTGCTTGGCTGGGTTTTGTGGAGAACCTAGCACATAACCTATATGTTGCCTCCTGTCTTCCTGCAGGACTTGGTTAGAGTTTGTTACCCACCCAAACTCGAGTCCATTTGCCCAATGCACAGTCAGACCAATCTGCTGACACCAGGTTGTGATGAAGGAAATTGTGGTGTTTATTCCAAGGTGCCCAATGCGGGGCCAGGCAAGGAGAACAGAGGGCTCCTTCTCCAAAGACACAAACTCTCTGATGGCTTCCAGGGAAGGGTTTTATTGTTGCCGTTGATGTTGTTTTTAATGTCAGTGACTTATTGTTAAAGCAGGGCAAGCTTCAAAACGTTGCACAGCGTATTTGCAGTAGGGAGAAACAGCTAGATATAGACACACATAAACTCACACACAGGAGTAGGTATACAGATAGCAGTATAGAAAAATATGTCCCCAAGTTTTATGTTAAACAGTTAATGTTTTCTTTCCAAGGAGGGTAGGCTGGTTTATGAGAGAATTAACAAAATCTTAAACCTTTCCCGATAGAGTATTTTTGAAAAAATAAATGCAGTTCTTGATAATGTACAATGAAGAAAAATATGCGATTTAGGTTTCCTAAGGACAGACCCATTTTTCAAAATACTTATTTGCTGTTGGAGTAGAGCCAGTGGATGAAAGGGTGATAGTTTCAGCAGTGATAATTACGCAGCGAGTGACTCCGCCATATTCACACATGGATCTCTTCTCCCCCAAATCAGGGGAGGGTTTTGAAAGGCAACGTTAGGGGTACGGGTGTGAGGTGCCCGACAGCTGGTGTACCTCCTTCTGGACTGGTTGGTGGTGAGCTAACTGGGTGGTTTTAGGAGTCAGTATCATCAACCGTGACCAGGTTTCAACTGGTCTGGGGTCAGCATAGGTGTAGCCAGCATGCAGTTAACTTCTTCTACCTGGTGCGGGTGTCAGTATCTGCAGAAGAACTCACGGATATGGCTCAGGAAGTTCTCTGCAGCCCTTGAGGAAGAGTCAAAGGTCCTTGACTTTGATTGAAGGTTTAGCTTGTTATTTTGTCTCGCTCCACTGTTTTCATTTGTTTCAGCATCTTCTCTCTTCTCTGGTTACGTTTGCTCTTTGGGACTCTGGCAAAGCCTTGGAGGCAAAAGCTTTTCTACAAACAAGTGGGAGGGGCCATGGGGAGGAACCCACAGGGTCCAACTCCATTCCCATTAGTTCTTCTTTTTAGTGTGTCCTCCTTTATTTTTAATAGATTCAAGCGGCAGAGGGAAGGTGCCTGGTTAGGAGCTTCTCATTCATATCTCACCTAGGCTGAGAAGTCTACAAAAATTAGGAGTATGGGATTAACAGGTTCAAACTACTAGGTATAAAATAGATAAGCAATGAGGATACACTGTGTACAGGGAATTATTCCCGTATCTTGTAATAAACTGTATTGGAGTAAAATCTGCAAAAATACTGAATCACTATGCTGTAGAACTGACACTAACACAATATTTTAAACCAACTATAATTCCATTTTAAAACTTAAAAAAAAAAACATAATTTAAATGTTGAAAAAAAAATCTCTCTTCTTGAAATAATCTATGTGTCATATTCCCCCATCTCAGATATTCAGTGTGTATCATGTCCTTCAAAAGCCACACAACCAAAGCCAACCAATTTCAGAGTCTTGTCTCTGCGCTGGATGTTACAGATGCAAAAACAAACAAAATGTGGCTTCTCCTTTCTTGTTGGTTGTTACTGGTTGTCACTGCGCCATGATCTTAGTTTTTTGAACGTTGAGTTTTAATCAACTTTTCCACTCTCCTCTTTCATTTTCATCAAGAGGCTCTTTTGTTCTTCACTGTCTGCCATAAGGATGGTGTCATCTGAGTATCTGAGGTTACTGATATTTCTCACCGCAATCCTGAACCCAACATGTGCTTCCTCCAGTCTGGCATTTTGCAAAATGTACTCTGCATAGAAGTTCAATAAGCAGGGTGACAATGCACAGCCTTGATGTACTTCTTCCCCAATTTGGAACATTGAGGTGCTTGCATCTTTTTAAATTATGGTTTTCTCTGGATATATGCCCAGGAGTGGGATTGCTGAATCATATGGCACGTCTATATTTAGTTTTTAAAGAAACTTCCATAGTGTTCTCCACAGTGGGTGTACCTAGTTACATTCCATAAGCTGTGTAGGAGGGTTCCCTTTTCTCCACACTCTCGCCAGCATTTATTATTTGTAGATTTTTTGATGGTGGCTATTCTGATTGGTGTGAAATGATACCTCATTGCAGTATTTCTGCATTTCTCTAATTATTAGTGATGTGGAGCATTCTTTCTGAGCATCCGTTCATGTGCTTTTTGATCATCTGTCGGTATTCCATAGAGAAAAATCTACTTAGATCTTAAACTCATTTACTGATTGGGTTGTTGTATTTTGATATTTAGCTCCCTGAGCCGATTGAATATTTTTGAGATTAATCCTTTGTCATTTGCATCATTTCCCAATACTGTCCCCCATTCTGTGGGTTCTCGTCTGTCTTGTTTATGATTACCTGTGCTGTGCAGAAGCAAAGTTTAATTAGATCCCATTGGCTTATTTTTGCTATCATTTTCATTCCTCTAAGAGGTGGGTCAAAAAAGATACCGCTGTGGTTTATGTCAGAGAGTGCTCTGGCTATGTTCTCCTCTAATAGTATTGTGGCGTCTGTCCTTATATTTAGGTCTTTACTTTGAGTTTATTTTTGTGTATGGTGTTAGGGAGTATTCTAATTTCATTCTTATGCTTGTAGCTGTCCATTTTTATCAGCACCACTTACTGAAGAGGCTGTCTTTTCTCCATTGTATAGTCTTGCCTCCTTTGTCCTAGATTACTTGACCGTAGGTGCATTGGTTTCTCTCTGGACTTTGTATCTTGTTCCATTGCTCTATGCAATATATTTCTGTTTTTGTGCCAGACTACTTTAGCATGTAGTCTGAAGTCAGGGAACCTGATTCTGTCAGCTCTTGCTTTTTTTTTTCTCAAGATTGCTTGGCTCTTTGCGGTCTTTTTTTCCCATTCACACTGTAAAAGTTTTTGTTCTAGTTCTGTGAAAAACACCATTCGGAAGGTGATGTATTCAATCTGCAGATTGCTTTGGGTAGGATAGTTATTTTGACAGCAGGAAACAATTTGTTCAAGGTGGTTCTAGGTGGTTCTAGAAAAGGATAGCATCTTAAACCATTCATATGGTCTGTCTGCTACCCTTTCTTTTGCTACATTTTTGTGTGATGTGGGTCAAAATGAGAAGCAGACAAGAAAATAGTTGCCTCTCCTGGCATGTTGTAACATTGTGGAATATGAAAATAGAAGTCAAACACAGAGACAGCCCAGTAAACAGCACCTAAACACAGAACTGATGTGGGAACTTGTGTGTGTGTACTTGTGCTTCTGAGAAAGATTATACAAGTAAAGAATGGAAGTAATGAAACATAGTTCAGAAAAAAAGGTGAAGTGAAAATACTGGAGAAAAACTTATAAAAAGAATAAAAACTTGGAGACAAAAGAGAAAGAGCTCAAGGGAGCAAGAGACCAGGGAACATGGGTTAAAGTACTGACAGGGAACTCCAGGAGGTAAGATCCTATTCGTCTATTTCTTGTAGTTCTAATAATAGCAATTGAATTTCAGATGAATATCATACAGGTAGAGGACAAGAAAAAATACACCAAGTCATCTGAAATCAATTCAATGGAATTCTTCATTCCGTGGGACTCTCTATACTTTTTATATAGTATATTTTACATATCACTTACCTACTTTATATATGTTTACTTTTAATACGTATATATACATGACAATGTCAAGTGGTAAGTTTTGAATTTTCAGTGATACCAAAGAGAGAGTTGCAGGAATTTAGGAGACGGTGTGTGGATGTGAGCCAGTGTGGTCGGGAGAGAAGGACAGCTCTGGGAGGGGCTGGGACATGGCCTGGGCCCTGACTGATGGGGAGTGAACAGGATATTTGAGGTGAACAGAATTTGCTTCCTATGATAGTTGTTAAGCAAGGAGATTATGAACATTCACAAACCTCCAGTAAAGATGCAGAGTGGCAAAGCATGGCCAGCGAGTAAAAGAATAATCTTGTTAATGACCTTCAGAGGAGTTATAAAGGATGAGAAGCCTGAAGACTCATGCTCAGACTCAGCAATGTCATCTCCTTGTTTTTCCAGTGTTCTGGTGCCAACTGTACCATTTTTTTAAAAGGACAGTTAACAAGTCGGTAAATGGTAGGAAAACTTGACATGGCATATTTATTATGTATATAACCTGTTCTTCACAGATCCATATTTATTTCGTCCAGCTGCTTTTAAAAGTTAAAACTATCCACACATGAAGGGCGTAGAGAGTTAACATCTTAAGAAGAGGATCAGGACAATTTGGAACCAAAGGAGGAAGATTAGTCTAAGTAAAAGTTAGACTAATAAAGAGAGTTGTATTCCTCAAGACTTACGCTTGGACATATTATTTTCAGCTACATTTTGCCTATCTCATTACATGAAAAATTTGAATCTCGTTACTTTGTTTTCTTTACTCAGCTCTTCTTCCCAGCATCCTGCTGAAGCATTGAAAAAATATTTAGGCCGATTTTGTCCAGGAGTTTTCACTGAGCTTGTAGAGAAGGGGTGTTTCTGCATCATACCACGCTTGGTGGGAAAGGAGATCTACTCTGCAACCTGCCTATTGGTTTTTTTTTCCTAGAGCCTGTTGTAGTGTTGCCCATTAGCAATATTGTGACAGTTTCAGGTGCACAGCTAAGGGACTCAGCCATACGTATCCACAAGGGGCCATGGTGGTCCTCAGAACACAAACATGCCACCACCGGCCCCACATGCTCAGAAATCTCCCCTGGTGTCGCCCTCGGCCTGCTCACTAACTTCCAGCCACACTGGCCTTCGGGAATGACCAGGTCCCTGGGCATGCCACCCTCTTTCAAGACTCAGGGCCTTTGCACACGCTGTTTCCTCCAACAAGAATGCTTTCTGCCCACAGTTACTTCCTCGCTAAAACCCCCTTCCTCAGGCTCCAGCTGAAGAGGCTCTTCCTCAGAGAGAATTTCCAGGATTTCTCATCTACCAATACTTTCAGCGCATGACTCTCTCTCCCAGTGTGATGTTTTCTTTCACAGCAGGTACTCTGGCCTGGTTTACCTGCATTTAACATCTGCCTTCTGCATGACACTGTTGAGGGCCACAGGGGCAAACCTCTTGATTCTGCTGTTTACAGTTGGAACACCAGAGCCCGTTATCAGCTCGTAACTGCTGAGTGCATATCTGCTGCATGAACAAATGAAGGACTTGGGAACCTGAGTGCAGGACTTTCCATTTCCCTCACATTCACTGCAGACCTCTTGCAGATGAGTTCCTCGCTCATCAGTATCTATCCTTAAACCCAGTCACTGCAAAGTGTCCCTACTGTTCTGTGTACTCCACACACCCTAACAGCACGCTACTGATTTCTATGCCCAACTAACTGATGGAAACACTGCCTAACAAGGCCAGGGACGAAATCTCAACGTGCAGACATACTTTTCTCCAGGATGAGCTCTCAATAACTCCGTTTTCTCCAGAAGTCAGGAGTCTTGTGTCTTGTTCTTCACCCAATCACAGGATCCTCTGAAGTCTGTCATTCAGCTCAAATTCTTCTCTGTGCCAACTACCCTGTTAGGCTTTAAACACTCTGCAACTCCAGAACCCTCTAGCCTACCAAGCTGTAGTGTCCTGCAGCACGAGTTCCCAGCCAACTTCAGTCAAGCTTCTGGAAGTCACTGCTGCTCCTGCCAATTTTGCAAACCGCCTGTTCTCCCTTTAAACCCACTAAGGCCTCACCTGAGGAAAACAAGCAGCGGAAACAATACACTTCACTCGTTAGGTCTGTTATTGCTCCGGGGTCATCTCTTTTGCATCCACCCTAATTCCTTTCAAGTCATACCAGTCAAACAAGAAGTATTTATCGAACATTTACCATGTTCCAAGCACTGTTTTCGTCCCTAGAGACATAACAATCATTAACACAAATCCTTCTACTTCTGTATAGCTAGGGGATGATCAGGCTCACAGAGAATTAAAAAAAAAAAATCATATCTAAAAACTAATGTTAAGGTGATCTGACATCAATATCATATTTCTTAAACTGTTTTAAAATATGAACTTACCAACTTACATATCAGGTAGGTTTTGTTCGTATAAAGCTTTCATCTCCTCTAGAACTTGCCTCAGTCCATCCTCCTGGAACATATAAAATTACACTCATAATTCCCCCACCAAGTTCGTAGCCATACTCGATGCTTATGTACCTTATGAAAAACCAGTAGTCCTTCCACACCTACTAAGATGGCTCTAATGACAAGTGTTGAAGAGGATGGGGAGAAACTGGAACCCTTGTCCAATGCAGGGAGGAACATAAAATGGCACAGCCCTATAGAAAACAGCCTTGTGGGTCCAAATAAGTCAGATTTCGAAGTCCCATCCTATCCACAATTCCTCTTCTAGGGATACACTCGAGAACTGAAAACCTATGTTCATACAAAGTATGTCTATTCAATGGAATAGTACTCAGTCCAAAAAAAGTGCTGATACATACAACAACAAGAACTTTGAAAACACTGCTTAGTGAAATAAGCCAGACACCTTAAAAAGGCAGTTATTGTATGATGCCACTCATCTGAAATGTCTAGAATAGGCAAACTCATAGAAACAAAGCAGATTAGAGGCTACCAGGCTGAGGGGGGAGAAGAGTGGGTAGTTACTGCTTAAAAGCTATAGAGTTTATTTGGGGTTATGAAACAGCTTTGGAAATAGAGGTGATGGTTGCACAACGGTGGGAATAGAATTAATGCCACTGACATGGACACGGAAGAATGGTTAGAAATGGCACCGGTTAAGTTTTGTATCGTTTACCACAATTTAATAAAATAAAAAGGAGTGAATTACCAACAAAATACACAATCAACATCGTCATTAAGGATAATCTTTAAGACACTGTACTGAGAAGTCAGACAGAAAGGAGTACACACTGTATGCTTCTAACTGGCCCTGTACAGAAAAGTGTGCAATTGCTGGCATGCTGACTCCAGAAATACAATAAAAAAGACAAATATAATCTGTAGGTGAAAAAATCCTTGGCTGCCTATGGCTGTAGATGGGAGGTAGCCAGTGCCACAGAAGAGAAAAGGGAATCCTTGGGATAGCAGAAATCTTGGGTTGCTGGTTACAAGGATTGTATACACTTGTCAAAACTCTTAAAATGTGTATTGTGTTGTACATAAATTACACCTCTATAAAACTAAAGACAAAAACCCAATAGTCTACAGAAGTAGTAACACATGACAAAAGCATGTAAATAACTTATTTTTTATTGGAAAAGGATCTTAAAAGTTACTACTAAAAAAAAAAAAAAACCTACACACTGCGAGGATAGAAAACAGAAAGGTCAAAGGAGTTTTTCCGCATTTCTACTTTGGCAAATTTATTTAAAAAATTTCCCTTGGAAGGATAAAAACATTAGAATTATAAAATCCATAAATGCTACACAATGTCTGTCAACAAGCAACCCCTACACCTGAAACGCTGTAAATAAACTATATTTCAATTAAAACTTTTACCAAAGAAAACCCAATAATGCTATAACAATGACAACCAAAAAATAAAAAATAAAACCCTCAAAACAATGGTAAGCAACCCATCTACTCTCAGGAGCCAGCATGAGAGACCTAGCCCATGACAAGGTCTTGGCTTGAGGAGCTGGCACGCAAGGCCTTCCAGACCTCCAGGGATTTTTTGGGGCCGCCCCATCATCTACTCCCGGGCCTCCATCTTTTATTCTTCTGATGCTTGGTAGTCCTCTGTGCTTTTTAAGAATTTTTTTTGACTCCTGCTCAAATATCCCCTTTGAAGCCTTTGCGTGGCAGTAATATGAGCCCTATAAATAGGCCAGGAACGAAGAAAATATTTTTACACAGAACATCTTAATCCTTCTGGCCCTGTTGGGGTTATAATTGTCAATTTAGAATTTGGAATGCTCAGGACTGCATAAAGCGCCCCGGGCAGAAAACTAAGTTTGCTAACAATAGGCCTAAACATTCCACAAGCGAAATAGACACAAAGCCTTTCATGAGTTTAGAAGGGCCCCTTAAAGAGTAAAATCTAGAGGGAGCTCATGAGACTCTTGGCCTTCAAGGTCACATACCAGTGCTTGCTGATGTGTCTCCCTGCCCCCTGACCATGGTGTGCCTGGGAGTACACTAAAAGAAAACATAGAGATAAAGGTTTATAACGAAATAAATAAGCATATAGTATTAGTATAAGAAATTGTCTCTGCAGATGTACTGGGGGTAGAGCCCAAAAACAGATACCATGCTACCTAGGGAATCACAAAGTCTGCGCAGAACTGAGACTCCCAAGATAAGGCTTGCTAATAGTTTTTACAGTTGACTAACTGCTACACAGATAAAGCCATTTTCTCATGCCTTGTGCCCTTGACGTCTTAAAAGCCCATTTTTTAAGAGTTATGCGTGAAGGTGCTGACTGTTCTAAAAGATGGTCTATGACTGCATTCCTGACACAATTGTATCAAGACAATCCCTCCTCCCTTTTTAGTATTGCCGGTTTTAGGGTATATAAATAAGCACTGAGGTAAAAAAATAAAGCAGCCTTGATTCTGCACTCAACCAAGACTCGACTCGCCTTGTTTTCTTTCTTTTCTGGCCGACGCCGCTCATCCTGAGGGTATCCCTGGACTCTGCTGAGGCTAGACCCCGGCAATCTACTGTCAGAGCCAAAATAAATGCATTAACAGTACGGGTATAACTACAAAATTACACTATTTAAGGCTGCTTGGATGGAAGAAATGATTTCTAATGAAAAAAGAAAGCATGACTTCTACCTACTCTTTCATCAACTGGTTAAAAAGATATCATGGAACAGTTTGATTTACTAGAATTCACTTAAATATTCCTTTTATCCCAAATATTATTTTAAGGCACAGATGAAACTCTTGCACGATTAGGAGACCGGCGGGTATACAAAAGACTAGTATGAAATAAACTTGTAAAGATACAACCGAGTTTTCAGATTTAAATATTTGTTTATTCTTTTAAGACTTAAATTTTTAAAATTTACACTGGGAATTGCATCATTTTGTGCTCCCACCTCCAGCTGTAAGCCCCTGGGAACTCAAGATAATTTTCCTAAAGACTCAAACGATTAGCAGTTCTCCAGATACAAAGTGCATCATTCCGATTTGCCAAACACAGCACCTAACCATGAGGGATTCTGGAATGAAAAAGGCAGAGTCCCTGCTCTAACCCAGCTACCATCTGCCAGGGAGGAATGATTCTCGAAAGCATGTGTGCGTCCAGGGTGTGAGGGGTCGATCAGATCAAGACCAATTCTTAGTCTAACCCAGCTCAGCTGTCCCAGTGGCCAGCCCCCAAAGGCAGCCAGGACTGCAAGAAAAGGTGCAGTGATGTTACACGTCTAAGTTCACTCCTGTTAACCCCCTTCCACCCTGCCGCTTCCCAAAGTGGGAAACCAACACTTCAGGTCTGAGCGAAATAGACAGCTGGACTCACAGTCTGAAAAGCCAGCACCTGTGGGCACTGTCTGTGCCTTTGGACTCCTTTCTTCCCTGTGGCCACCTAGTCTTCCCAACCTTGTGGGGACTTATTGGAAAGCCTCCACCCCTCTCAAACATCTGGCTTAAAACTCAGCATTCAAAAACTAAGATCATGGTATCCGGTCCCCTCGCTTCATGGCAAATAGATGGGGAAAAAATGAAAACAGTGGCAGAATTTATTTTCTTGGGCTCCTAAATCATTGCGGATGTTGACTGCAGCCATGAAATTTAAAGACCCTGGCTCCTTGGAAGAAAAGCTATCACAAGCCTAGAGAGCGTTTTGAAAAGCAGAGATACCACTTTGCAGACAAAAATCCCTATAGTCAAAGCTATGGTTTTTCCAGTAGTCATAACGCATATGAGAGTTGGAGCCTAAAGAAGGCTGAGCACCAAAGAACTGATGCTTTTGAACTGTAGTGTTAGAGAAGACTCTTGAGAGTCCCTTGGACAGCAAGGAAATCAATCCAGTCAATCCTAAAGGAAACCAACCCTGAATATTCCTTGGAAGGACCGATGCTGATGCTGAAGCTCCAATAATTTGGCCACCTGAAGCAAAGTCCTGACTCATTGGAAAAGACCCTGATGCTGGGAAAGATTGAGGATATGACCAAGGAGAAGGGGGCGACAGAGGGTGAGACGGTGGATGACATCACTGACCCAATGGACATGAATTTCCGCAAACTCAGGGAGACAGGGAAGGACAGGGAAGCCTGGCATCGTGCCTCAGTACATGCCGTCATAAAGACTGGGGCATGACTTAGGGACTGAACAACGACAACCCTTCTGAGTTCTGCGTCTCTAGTGAACCTCCCACCGTGGTCTCCTAACTTTTAGATAAGGTAACTGCCTGAAGTTGCAAGAAAAACGGACTGGAACCGAAGAAGACTGTTCAAATGGGGGCTCCGCTTCCAACAGCTGCAAGTTGAGACAAGCCCTTTAACGTGATCCCTAATTCCAGTGGCTCAGCTTCCCCATCTGTTAAATGGCCCAAGAGTCAGACTAAGTGCTCTTGAAGGTTCAAACCAAAACTCACTCACCCAAAGGCTCTTCCTGCTGACCGCCAGATGTTTACTCTGCTCCTGAGAGAAGCCTCCAGAGACGCGGTCCCCTCCCCTCCCAGGCTACTCCTCTCCTCTCCACCCCTGTCCTTGTACCGACAAGTCCTGTCGCCTCAGGACGTGGTGTTCAGCGACCCCCGACCGGGCTGTGGACTGCATCCATCTCTCCTGCTGTCTATTATAACCCACTCAGAACCAGTCTTTCTTCTATCCCATCCATTCCCCAAAGGGCTGCGTGGTGGTTTAGTCCCTAAATCATGTCCGACTCTTGCAATCCCATGGACTGTAGACTGCCAGGCTCCTCTGTCCATGGGAGTCTCCAGGCAGGAATCTGGAGTGGGTTGCCATATCCTTCTCCAGAGGATCTTCAAACCCAAGAACGGATTCCGGGTCTCCTGCACTGCAGGCAGATTCTTTACCGACTGAGCTATGAGGGAAGCCCCTTAATTAGTGGGGAAGCCCCTTAATTGCTGAAGTGAATGTCGCTCAGGCTGACTCGTCGCGACAGTCCATGCCAGCACACTGGAGTGGGTAGCCTTTCCCTTCTCCAGGGGATCTTCCCTTCTCCAGGGGATCTTGAACCCAGGTCTCGCCATTGCAGGCAGATGAGCCACTAGCGCTGCCACAGCTATCTAAACACAGAGCAATCCCCTGGCGCCTCTGAAATGCCTTGTGAGTGAAGAGCGAGCTTCCCGCGCCAGAGCCCCCTTGCTGCCCGCCCTTCTCCGGCGGGACGGGGCGGTGTTTGCACAGCCGGCTCCCCGGTGGGGCTACACTCACCGCGGCCCTCACGCCCGGGTGACCCCGTCCCCACCTCCCCGGTGTAACACGCACCTGAGCTCCAGCCGCCCGTCTCCCGGTCTCTCCGCGCGTCACCAGGGCGAGTCGCCCAACGCGCAGCCCGCGCGCGCAGAGGCTTCGGGGGCTGCGGGCGGCGCTGAGGAAGTGGCGGCGACCCCCCGCGCCGGAAGCCGCCGAAACCGACCTGCCCGCAGCCACGGAGGGGGATCCACAGGCACACCCGCCTTCCTGCTCGCGGCTGTGCAGCCCCAGAGCAGCGGCCCCGGGAGGCGCCGCCCGCCCCCGCCCTCACGGCGCCCCGCCTCAGGCAGCCTTCCCTCGGCCGCGCGGGCGGAGAGCTTAGGCCGGGCCCCTGCGAGGGCGGGCGGCGCGCAGGGGGCGTGTGAGCCGGAAACGGGGCCTGACGGTGGGAAACGCGCGCCGGCGCGACCCTGTGAGCCGCGCACAGGGCCCTGTGAGCCGCGAGGGCGGGCGGTCACAGTCTGGCCTGCTGCTGCTGCTAAGTCACTTCAGTCGTGTCTGACTCTGTGCGACCCCATAGACGGAAGCCCACCAGGCTCCCCCGTCCCTGGGATTCTCCAGGCAGGAACACTGGAGTAGGTTGCCATTTCCTTCTCCAATGTGTGAAAGTGAAAAGTGAAAGTGAAGTCGCTCAGTCGTGTCCGACCCTTAGCGACCCCACGGACTGCAGTCTGGCCTGAGGGGAGGGCAACTGGTGGTCGAACCCGGGCGCCCTCCTCCTGGGGCCTTCGGGGCGCCTGGAGAAACCCACGAGGCGCCAGCGGTGGGCTTGGCCAGTGCGTGCGTCCCGCCACTGGGCTCCTAATTGTTTTTAATTTGAGGATAATGCCAATATCCTGATTTTTCTACCCTACACTTTGGGTTCTGAAGTGACAGTTATCTAAACATTGCTGCATTATTGCAGGTGAGTCTATAGCCAAAAGTTTGTGTCTCTTCCTTCCGTTCTCCCCTCAGTTTTTATTGGAGCGCAGTTAATTTACAGTATTGTGTTAGTGCTAGGTATGCCGCAAAGTGAATCAGTTATGTGTGTATATGTATATCCGCTCTTTTTAAAAGCATTTTTTGCATAGGGGCTGTTACAGAAGGTTGAGCTCCATGTGCTATACAGTTGGTCCTCATTAGTTATCTATTTCATACACAATAGTGTGTAGTGTGTGTGTGTGTCAGTCCCAGTCTCCCAACCAAATCTATGTTTCTTTGGTACATGTGCGTGTGTAAAACTGCTAGAGAGCGTCAGAGAGAAACAGGCTGAATTGTGGGGTTTTTTACCATTTCGGCCTTGAAAAAGATAGTTCTCGAAACCTGAAAGTATTAGTGCGTTTGGCTTGTCAAGTTGATCTGCAAGGAACATTTCAAGAGACGCAAGAGCATGGCAGGTAGCGGTAAATATGTGGGCTTATGACAACAGCAGTTTGCTTTAGTGATGTTTTACCAAGGGCTTCGCTGATCACTCAGTTGGTAAAGAATCCGCCTGCAATGCAGGAGACCCCGGTTCGATTCCTGGGTCGGGAAGATCCCCTGGAGAAGGGAAAGGCTACCCACTCCAGTATTCTGGGTTGGAGAGTTCCATGGACTATATAGTGCATGGGGTGGCAAAGAGTTGGACAGGACTGAGCGACTTTCACTTTGACGCTAATAACGCAAAGCATTTTGGACGTGCAGAGTACGGCTTATGGCAGCCGAACCTGAAGTAACAGAGAGTAAGGGTGCCCTGTTTGAAAGTGGCACCGATGGAAGGAGATAGGAAGGGCCTGCTCTCTTCGTTGCAGGCGGCTGCTGCCTGGTGATCCAGCACGGTGCCTGAAGTCAGCATCCTGGTTCTGACACTTAGCAGCTGTGGGATCTTGGCAAAACCTCTCGTAACTGGGGTAAACGTGGGCAGTTTTTGAAAGTAGGAAATTTTCTTAGAAAGGGATTAGGAACTCTTCATGCAACTCAGTATTAATTTTAACAGAGTATCTCTTCGAGCCTTCCACAAAAGTATATGGATCATTTATCTGGAGCTGCTGGTCAAAGAGGAAAAAATACATTAAATGGACAAGTAGAAGGTAAGAACTGGATTTGATAGAAAAGTCACTTGACAGAACGTTGAATTAAGAGGGGACTGCAGACCTATTCTAATAGCCAAAGCAAATCACCTGTTGGATGCCTAATGACGAAAACGACGAGGAGGGAAATAGTGTATCTTATCATGTGTCAACCACAGATTAAATTGAGAATGCCATTTGAGCAGCTAAATTATGAGTTCCTGGACTTCCTTGGAGGTCTGGTCCGATGGTTAAGACTCTGTGTGGTTTCCCATGCAGGGGGTGCAGTTTCGATCCCTGGTCAGTGTGATCCATGGCCGAAAGAAAAAAAGTGATTAGTTCTGTTTCAAGATACTCTACAATGTCAGGAAGGTTGAGAAATAAGAGGAAAGAGGGAATGAAGGATGAGAGAGGCATAGGGTACAGGGAAGAAATGAAGGAACAGGAAGCACGGGTCTATGGGGGAAGGTGGCAAGAAATAAGATAAGTCTTTAGAAAAAAGGAGAGTATTTGCATGGGCGATGAATTTGAAGTGAGCTTGTCCGAGAAGAACAGCAGAATTTTCCCTGTCTTCTTGTTTTCCTGGCTGTTAGAAGGCATTCAGGATTGAGGTCCCTGGACACGCAGAGCTGTGTTAGCCTCTGTGCAGGATCACGGGCATAGGTACTCAGCTGTAAATGTGTGCAGACTGATGTCATATGAGATGCTGCTGCTTTATAGGATGGTGTCCTGTAGGCCAAAACAAGAGAACTGGAAAGACGGAGAAAGCAGGGGCCGTGATGGGGAGATCAAGGAACCTACAGCGTGATACAGTGTCCACTGGAAGGTTTCCAACTTCTAATGCAGTTTCAGTTTGGAGGGTGTGTCTCCCAATTGAGGGTAGAGTGAAGGTAAGTTCCTGGAGAAGGCAATGGCAAGCCACTCCAGTACTCTTGCCTAGAAAATCCCATGGATGGAGGAGCATGGTAGGCTGCAGTCCGTGGGGTTGCTAAGGGTCGGACACGACTGAGAGACTTCACTTTCACTTTTCACTTTCACACATTGGAGAAGGAAATGGCAACCCACTCCAGTGTTCTTGCCTGGAGAATCCCAGGGACGGGGGAGCCTGGTGGGCTTCCGTCTATGGGGTCACACAGAGTCGGACACGACTGACGTGACTTAGCTGCTAAGAGTCCCAGGCAAGAGTACTGGAGTGGGTTGCCATTGCCTTCTCCGGAGGGTAAGTTGAGGCTAAGATTTTACAAGAATAAATTAAGTTGAAGTCATGTAGAAGCAGATGCCTTGTAGACCAGAGTTTCTCACATTTGAATTAGTTGCCTGGGGACCTTGTGGGACGTGCACTTGCTGAGTAGCAGGTCTGAGATTCCATGTTTGTAACAAGCTCTCTGTGTAGCAAGGGTGTAGCCTTGCCTTTAGAGAAATCTGGAAGAGGAGCATTGGATAGTGCAGGACAGAACAGGGTCAAGGAAAAGCCTTATTTTGTGTTTCTTTCTGAGAGTGTTTATAGCCAGAGGGAAGCAAGGAGTTGAAGTAGCAATTACAGGTGTAAGATACCATTGCTAAGCAAAGAGGGAGAAAGAAGTGGAGAGATTATCCAAAGAAAGAATGTAAAGGGGGAAGAATTCAGACCACAGATCCAGAGATTACCGTTTGAAGAGGAGAGAATCTGGTGAAAGGAGGAAGGGAGGAAAGTAAGTCCTTAGGGCGGTGAGTTTGGAGTTGATGAGGACACTTGAGAGAATTCCTTTTCGATGGCTTCAGTGTATTTACACTGAAAAGAGAGAAGATCCTTGTTGCTCCAGAGAATCCTGGGGGTGGGGGAGAAGGGTTGTGGTGCTAGAAGTAGGGGAAACCCCAGCCACTCCAAGCAACTCTCAGGCATCACCTGTGTGTCATACTGGTATTTGTTATTCGAGGTAGATTAATTTGAATATGGAAGGCATTGACTTTTTTTTTCTATTTTAAGATAGCTGTTTTTTTGGCAGTTGTTTCACAGAAATGGTTTGAAGCATTAGCATGATGTAGCAAACCAAACTTTGGAAACAAAACAGATTAATAGGGTTCATCCCCCAAATGCTAGAATAATTATTTTCAATTAATACTACACTGATTTTGAAACATGCAAGATTTTTAATACCTAACAATTCTGTGGCAATTAAATTATTCATAAAGTTCTTGTAGAATACAGAATAGGGAACAGACTGAGTGAATCGATGTAAGTAATACTAGAAAAGTAAAAGCAGAAAAAATGAGACACACCAGTTAGCATCTCTTCATGAATGGCAGTGACGTGTAAGACACAATAAGCTGTGAAGGAGTAGTGAGTTTGAGGGGAGAGGACGGGGAAGTGATTCTCTGAAATAAGAGTTTGTAGGAGGTAGTCAGAGTTGTGTTCTTACTCATATTTAATAAATAGAGACTCTGTTTTCAGGTTTTTCACGTTGGGATTCTACTAGTTTGAGCCTCAGTAGTGAGACTTGTCAAAGAGCCAGGCATTTGCAAGTTGATGATCAGTATCTGTTGATTTCACAATCAGTGACCAAAAATCAGTCGGCATCCACAGAATTGGGACAGATGGCCTTGTTAGGTAGTTAGAATAGGAAAAAAGAGAGTCCAGAATGGCGGTGGCTAAAAGACAAGGAAGGGCCGAGCCCGCAAAGATAGACCAAAGGAAGGTCCGAGGACTGGAGTGAGGACCTCAGGTGGAACAAACAGCACTCCTGGCTAGCCCAGTTTACATGGGGCAAGCCCAGGGGGAGGAAAATAACTTGTGAAAAGAGGGGTCAAAGGGCCGGGGGTCTCTCTCCCATGCGTGCGCGCACTGTCTCTGTCTCTCTCCCTTTCCTGGGACAGGCAATGGAGAACTGGATGGTATGTGAAGAGGAATGGGGAGTTCAGAGGAGTTTCTTGTTTTATATTCAGAGGGGAGCTTTTAGCGTATATATGCTGTTGGAAATGAGCCAGCAGAGGATGTGTTTATTGAGTTGAATCTTGTTTCCGTTTCCAATATTGGAAAGCTTATTGATTGTATGACATTATCTTTAAACTATTACAGTAAACTAATTGTACATAATACTTCTGTTCATGTATAGTTTTATGGTAAGGGCTTGTTCATTGGTTCCAAAGTGTAATATTCTTGTGTAATTGAATATGCAGATGATTACTTCAACTAATTCTATCATACCTAGATTTTTAAAAATTATAGAATCATGTACATACAAGCACTGAATAGGATCGAATCATTCCTTGATGATTCTGGATGATCGTATCATCGTGAGTAGCTAGGGTTTTGTAAGGTACTCTGAAACATTACAGCATATTAACTTCATGTTGTTTCTGGATTCCTGGGAAAAGGGGAAATTCTTGTTTATATTCAGTAGAAAAAGCTATTGACAACGTTTCATTAATTATTGTTTTTGGATCATAAAGTTCTAAATGACTAAAACCATCTTTCCCACACTCAGAGTGTCGTTAACACATGTTGTCTGCTCAATAAGTGCATATCAGATGCATGAAGAAACTGCAGAATGGTTCCATGAATGCCTATTGATGAATTTCTTTACAAAAAGCAAGTCTTTATTGCAAGTAGATTTCCAATATTGCCTCCATGGAAAGATGTTTGATTGTTTTAGAAATATGTTAAGAGTCAGAAATAGTTATTTTTAGTTATTGGTAGACATGCGGTAATAATATAGATTCATTTGCTATCATATTAGTTGCAAGGACTTATTAAATCTTACGTTCTCAGCGTGTTTTGGAACCGCAGTGTTGAGGCCAGATTTCCTGGGTTTAAATTCTGGGTCTGCTGGTGACCTGCTGTGAGGGCAAGATCCTCAGCCTTTCTGTGCTCCATTTCTCCCTATGTAGAGGAGCTAATGTATTACCTATCTCCAGGAATTATTGTGAGGATTAAAAACGCCTTAAGACATGTCAAGTGCTTATAATAATGCATAGCAGTTGCATAGGAAGTCCTCAGAAGGCTAATATCATGGTTACTATGGTTTTCCTAAAAATGGGTTTCTTACTTACGAGGAATTAAGGAATACCTCCCAAATAGGTTTTATTGCCATAAAAGGTAGTTCTTATTGAAGATGACAACTGCCAAAAACCCTGGTATACTGCTTCCTATCAAATAACACAAGTAACGTTACGTTTTTCCTTTTCCTTTGATCTAAATTCAATGCTTTGTTAGTATTATTCATATATTTTCTTTATCCATTAATGCTGCTGCTAAGTCGCTTCAGTGGTGACCAACTCTGTGCGACCCCGTGGACTGCAGCCTACCAGGCTCCTCCACCCATGGGATTTTCCAGGCAAGAGTACTGAAGTGGGTTGCCATTGCCTTCTCCCCATTAATGCTACTCTTATTTATTGCTTAATCCTTCAGTAAAAAATTACTTCCCAGTGCAACGGTTTTATGGAAAAAGCCAAAGTTTAAGTATTGTTTGTATTTCTAAGTATTTAATATTAGCCTGAGAAGAATCATTTGTCATTTTAGGGCTGCAAAGAAAACATCTAATGAAAAGAGCAAGGTATAATAAAAAAAAAGTTAATTCTAAAGAATATTATCCTAGTAAAAAATATTTTGTAAAAGGAATAGTGGCAAAACAGAAAATCTTCATTTGTTGTAGAGACATACACTTGGAGAACTTAATTTAGAAACACTATTGATCACATTATCGTTTTGATAAAAATCTGTCCTTTTAAGAAGTGTCTGGTTTTCATTTAATGACGAGTTATTTATCAGCTTTCTACAGTTCGTATATTTTATCAATAGTTTAAGGACACTGTGAAACAGGATTATTTATGTGTAGGTCAAAGCACAGATTAATGCCGTGAGCTACCTGAATGACTTCACTCAGTCATCTGAAAGTGCTTCCCAGGATGGTGATGGCTTTACTCTAAGAATTCCATGTTGCAAGTAGAACCACTTGGCTTGAGGTGTAAAGCTAGGACCGTGGTGTGAATATCAATACGGAGCCTGTTTGTGTATAGTGTAGTAATGCATGCTCACCTTGTCTAGCACTGCTCTAGAGCTACGGATATAATACGGTGCTGTGCATCTTGGAAATATGTTTTGTGTTGAAAGACAGTGACAGTGAGTGTATCCGCTGAGCCAGTGACAGTGAGTGTATCCGCTGAGCCTCTGATCATTCTTGCTGTACCTGAATTTATAATGATTATATATATAGGTATGTAATTATTTTATTTCTCTTTCTCTTCTACTAGACTGCAAGCTCAGCAAGAGCCAGGGTCGTCTGTTTTATCTGGAGAGCTTCCAATACTGTCTTCCACGTGGTCCACACTCAGTGTTTGTTCAGTGTATGGAGGCGTGACCATGAAAGGCGCATCCTTTATGCGCAGAGATTGCTCACATCAGTGGGTTTCTATTTCTGTGTGTTTTCTTCTTGCTGCAGATTGTGTTGCTGCTGCTACTAAGTCGCTTCCGTCGTGTCCGACCCTGTGTGACATCTTGTTGAAAATTCGGGGGGCAATTCTTTGGTGTGAAAGATAAATGGAACTTTAAAAAAGCCACTGTGAACTACTTCAGTTCAGTTCAGTTCAGTCGCTGAGTCGTGTCTGACTCTTTGCGACCCCATGAATCACAGCAGGCCAGGCCTCCCTGTCCATCACCAACTCCCGGAGTTCACTCAAACTCGCCTCCATCGAGTTGGTGATGCCACCCAGCAATCTCATTCTCTGTCGTCCCCTTCTCCTCCTGCCCCCAATCCCTCCAGCATCAGAGTCTTTTCCAGTGACTCAACTCGTCACATGAAGTGGCCAAAGTATTGGAGTTTCAGCTTTAGCATCAGTCCTTCCAATGAACACCCAGGATTGATCTCCTTTAGAATGGACTGGTGGATCTCCTTGCAGTCCAAGGGACTCTCAAGAGTCTTCTCCAGCACCACAGTTCAAAAGCATCATTTCTTCAGCGATCAGCTTTCTTCGACATCCATACATGACCACGGGAAAAACCATAACCTTGACTAGACGGACCTTTGTTGGCAAAGTCATGTCTCTGCTTTTTAATATGCTATCGAGGTTGGTCATAACTTTCCTTCCAAGGAGTAAGCGTCTTTTAATTTCTTGGCTGCAATCAGCATCCGCAGTGATTTTGGAGCCCCAAAAAATAAAGTCTGAAGCTGTTTCCACTGTTTCCCCATCTATTTCCCATGAAGTGATGGGGCCAGATTCCATGATCTTTGTTTTCTGAATGTTGAGCTTCAAGCCAACCTTTTCACTCTCCTCTTTCACTTTCATCAAGAAGCTTTTGAGTTCCTCTTCACTTTCTGCCATAAGGGTGGTGTCATCTGCATATCTGAGGTTATTGATATCTCTCCTGGCAATCTTAATTCTAGCCTGTGCTTCTTCCAGCCCAGTGTTCCTCATGATGTACTCTGCATAGAAGTTAAATAAGCAGGGTGACAATACACAAGCTTGACGTACTCCTTTTCCTATTTGGAACCAGTCTGTTCTTCCATGTCCAGTTCTAACTGTTGCTTCCTGACCTGCATACAGGTTTCTCAAGAGGCAGGTCAAGTGGTCTGGGATTCCCATCTCTTTCAGAATTTTCCAAGTTTATTGTGATCCACACAGTCAAAGGCTTTGGCAGAGTCAATGAAGCAGAAATAGATGTTTTTCTGAAACTCTCTTACTTTCTCCATGATCCAGTGAATGTTGGCAATTTGATCTCTGGTGCCTCTGCCTTTTCTGAAACCTGCTTGAACATCTGGAAGTTCACATTTCATGTACTGCTGACGCCTGGCTTGGAGAATTTAGCACATGACTTTACTAGCGTGTGAGATGAATGCAATTGTGCGGTAGTTTGAGCCTTCTTTGGCATTGCCTTTCTTTGGGATTGGAATGAAGACTGATCTTTTCCAGTCCTGTGGCCACTGCTGAGTTTTCCAAATTTGCTGGCATATTGAGTGTAGCACTTTCACAGCATCATCTTTCAGGATTTGAAATAGCTGAACTACTTAGAGGAGAAATTAAAAAACTGGAGAATAAGGTTGGTGAGCTACAGAAAGAACTGTCCGAAAGAAAAGAAGGGAATCACAGGGCATCAGAAAGTGGAGTGGCAACGAGAGCTCGGCAGCTTGAGGTACTGCACATCCTAGTCTTAAAGAAATATTTGAACTGTTATTTCCTTTAATACTGCAGAGATGTAGCTGTGTTATAATTTTTAACTTACCCTCTGGGATTTTACAGGGGAGAATATGTCCTTAGTATTGTGGAGTGTGAAATTCGTGGAATTAATATAAGTTCTTAACAGTGAATGCTTCTAATGACTTAGTGTATATTTTTCCAAATCTTCATTTTCATGATCTTACCGAAGTCCACCATGACAGAAACCTCATTCATGATTCAACAGATTGACTTTCGGTTGTTTTTCACTTTTCTGTCTCTTGTTTAATACTATAAGGAACATCTTTTCTACAGATTCATGTCTACATTTCTAATTATTTTGAATTCATTTTCTTTAATAATAGTGTATTATTTGGTTAAAGTATGAGAATGTTTGGATGCATTCTTTGATCCATATTTCTAAAATATTTTTAAGAAAGTTTAGATAACTTTTCATTCGCTCCCACAGAAGTATGAAGTGGCCGTTTTTCTCAAGACAGAAAAGAACAAAAAATGTATGCTGTTTCATTCTCAACCCTCTACATGAAAACAGTGATCATTCTTAAGTGTTCTTCATTGTATTTCCCCCCATGTTACTATTTTAAACATTATGAAGAGGGAATGAAAGTTACTGCAGCAGCGAATAGTCTCATGTTTTTTTAAGAAGAGCTCTATAAATTTTGCAGATTGACCTTCAAGCAAGAAGAGGAGAATAGAAGCAATGCTGATATGTTATATGAAAAAATTAGGGAGCAGTTAAGAAGAAAGGAAGACCAATATAGTAAAGAAGTTGAAACAGCAACTTGAACTCACTCTCAGAGCACTAGAAGGAACTGAACACTGAGAATGATCTGAATCGTTCTCTGACTCTTCAAATCCATGAACATGGTATATTTCTCCATCTATTAGTGTCCTCTCTGATTTCTTTCACTAATGTTTTATAGTTTTCTATATATAGGTCTTTTGTTTCTTTAGGTAGATATATTCCTAAGTATTTTCTTCTTTTCATTGCAACGGTGAATGGAATTGTTTCCTTAATTTCTCTATTTTCTCATTATTAGTGTATAGGAATGCAAGGGATTTCTGTGTGTTGATTTTATATCCTACAACTTTACCATATTCATTGATTAGCTCTAGTAATTTTTTGGTAGAGTCTTTAGGGTTTTCTGCGTAGAGGATCATGTCATCTGCAAACAGTGAGAGTTTTACTTCTTCGTTTCCAATTTGAATTCCTTTTATGTCTTTTTCTGCTCTGACTGCTGTGGCCAAAACTTCCAAAACTATGTTGAATAGTAGTGGTGAGAGTGGGCACCCTTGTCTTGTTCCTAACTTTAGGGGAAACACTTTCAGGTTTTCACCATTGAGGATAATGTTTGCTGTGGGTTTGTCGTATATAGGTTTTATTATGTTGAGATATGTCCCTTTTATTCCAGATCCTTGTTTTAAAAGGCTACTGATTTCAACATTTTTATTTCATTTTATATTCTTCTTCTAAGCTTTTAACTGTTTTTTTTTTTCCTTTTAATGATATGGGCCCCAAAACTTCATGTAGTGTCTCTGCAGGTTTTGGATGAGCAACATATGACACTCAGAAGCAGTTTTCTGGAGACCAGAATGCCAAAATCTTACAGGAGGGAATCCTGGCCAATCAGCTTGCCAAACAAAAGCAGAAAGAAATGGCTAATAAGGAAATGAACTCAGGTGTTTTCTGTAGTCATGTATGTGTGTGTATGTATATATTTTATAAAGGAAGAGTATGTACCATAGAAAGTATAGAGGCTTGTGAAAGCCTATACATCTATATTTTGAGGACGGATGACATTTTTCATGTGTCGGATAAAGTAACATTTGTAATTCTGATCCATTTGTCTACAGCAGTCAGGTAGGGACATACAATGAGCTCATACAAGGAGAGGCCTTTAATATTTTCCATAGGAAGTGATCTCAAAATTATTGCAACTATATCGGAGGAGCCGGCACCCTCCTCCAATTGCGCTTTAGGCCAGGAAGACGGCGTGTGCTCCCCCATCGACCGCGCTCCACACCTAGTCCCTCTGCTTTGCAGTGAGCGTGTGGGTCACTCCGTGCACGTCCTCACCTTCAGTGTCTAACCCAGCGTCCGTTCTTGGCTCCACTGTCATTTCTTTAGCCAATGCCCTGTCAATGACCTCTGCATATCATTTACAGTTTTCCAGTCTGTAAAAACTGCAAGATCAGTTGTAAAAGCATTTTTGAACACTTTAAAAAGTAACTTCTTCAGAATAAACTTATACTAGTCCTGCCTCCTCTGCTCCCCGCCCCCCAAGAAAAACTATACCTCGTGCTACTAGCAATAGATGCTCTTGGTTTCTGGCAGTGATTTCCCTTCCTTGATGGATAATTAGGGTGGTTTATGACTTCCACTGATGGTGAGGAGGAGCGTCTGTGCAGTTTAGAGACTGTGCTGTGGATGCCGTTCTCGTGAGAAAATCAACACTGTGCTTTCTGTAGTGTCCTATTTCAGTACAAGGAACTTTTGGAAACAGTGATGGATGTGACATAACATGTATTTAGTGATCATTAGTAAGTGTTTTTCGTTGTCTTTCGCCCTGTCTTACTATTTTAAACATTACAAAAATGTATTGAAAGTTATGGAAGCAGCAAATAATCTCATACTTGTCTAGGAAGAGCTCTCTAAATTTTACCCATCTACCATGAATGTCTGCACCGTGAGTGAAGGTGGAGGCTTGTTTTGTATTGATGTGTTTGTACTAGAGAAGTGACTGTGGTTTGATGTAAGAGAACTAGTAGGGTCAGAAGACCTGGTGAAAAGCCTGCAGTTTACTTATATTTCTAACTTCTTCCTTTCCAGAATCATTATAGCTAACGAGTTAATTGATGTTTGTAGAAGTGCTTAGTGCAGCTATCAATAGGTATAATTCTTGTAGTGGACTATTACAATGTTAGAACGGTAGCATATTCTCAAGAAAAAAATTTTTACAAACTTTAGTCTGTTTAGCTATGTACAGAGCTAAGGCTCTTACTTTGGGGTAGCTGTATAGGTTAGGTATCAGATGTATTTTTTTTAAAGCTAGCAAGTGGTGGTGTTTATTGGAGGTATTTTTGATATTTCTTGGGATGTTTATTTTTCTTCATGTCAATTTAATCTGGGAAATATTTCAGCCTTGAATCATTTACTCTGTGGCCTGTCAACTGTTTAAAGGCATCGACTTGTCATTCACTCATAATTAGGGACTCAAATGGTGAGCTTGACTCAAACACTTCTTGATTTACTCTTCCATCTGCTACTTATGATTTACTTAGAACATTTTTGCAAACAATTTGCTCATAATTGTGATTTTCGATTCAATCAGTTCAGTTCAGTTCAGTCACTCAGTTGTGTCCTACTCTTCACGACCCCACGGACTGCGGCACGCCAGGCATCCCTGTCCGGCACCAACAGTTGGAGTTTATTCAAACTCATGTCCATTGAGTTGGTGATGCCATCCAACCATCTCAACCTCTGTCATCCCTTTCTCCTCCTACCCTCAATCTTTCCCAGCATCAGTTCAGTTCAGTCACTCAGTCGTGTCCGACTCTTTGTGACCCCACGAACCGCAGCACACCAGGCCTCCCTGTCCATAACCAACTCCCGGCGTCCACCCAAACCCATGTCTATCGAGTCGATGATGTCATCCAACCATCTCATCCTCTGTCGTCCCCTTCTCCTCCTGCCCTCAATCTTTCCCAGTTTCAGGGTCTTTTCCAATGGGTCAGCTCTTCGCATCAGGTGACCAGAGTATTGGAGTTTCAGCTTCAGCATCAGTCCTTGCAATGAATGTTCAGGACCGATTTCCTTTAGGATGGACTGGTTGGAGCTCCTTGGAGTCCAAGGGACTCTCAGGAGTCTTCTCCAACACTACAGCTCAAAAGCATCAATTTGTCTACGCTTCCGTTTCTTTATACTCCAACTCTCACATCCGTACATGACTACTGGTAAAACCATAGCCTTGACTAGACGGACCTTTGTTGGCAGTGTAATGTCTCTGCTTTGTAATATGCTGTCTAGGTTGGTCATAACTTTCCTGCCAAGGAGTAAGCCATCTTTTCATTTCATGGCTGCAATCACCATCTGCAGTGATAATGGAGCCCGAAAAAATAAAGTCAGCCACTATTTCCCCATCTATTTGTCATGAAGTGATGGGCCCGGATGCCATGATCTTAGTTTTCTGACTGTTGTGCTTTAGCCAACCTTTTCACTCTCTTCTTTCACTTTCATCTACAGGCTCTTTAGTTCTTCTTCACTTTCTGCCATAAGGGTGGTGTCATCTGCATATCTGAGTTGTTAATATTTCTTCCAGCAATCTTGTTTCCAGCTTGTGCTTCATGCAGCCCAGCATGTCTAATGATGTATTCTGCATCTAAGTTCAATAAACACGGTGGCAATATACAGCCGTGCTGTACTCCTTTCCCAATTTGGACCCCGTCTTTTGTTCCTTGTCCTGTTCTAACTGTTGCTTCCCAGCCTGCATACAGATTTCTCAAGAGGCCGGTCAGGTGGTCTGCTCTTCCCATCTCTTTAAGAATTTTCCACAGTTTGTGGTGATCCACACAGTCAAAGGACTTATCATAGTCAATAAAGCAGAAGTACTAAGATCGTGGCATCTGGTCCCATCATTTCATGAGAAATAGATAGGGAAACAGTGGAAACAGTGTCAGACGTTATTTTTTGGGCTCCAAAATCACTGAGGATGCTGATTGCAGCCAAGAAATTAAAAGACACTTACTCCTTGGAAGGAAAGTTATGACCAACCTCGATAGCATATTAAAAAGCAGAGACATGACTTTGCCAACCAAGGTCCGTCTAGTCAAGGCTATGGTTTTTCCCGTGGTCATGTATGGATGTGAGAGTTGGACTGTGAAGAAAGCTGATCACCGAAGAATTGATGCTTTTGAACTGTGATGTTGGAGAAGACTCTTGAGAGTCATTTGGACTGCAAGGAGATCCACCCAGTCCATTCTAAAGGAGATCAATCCTGGGTGTTCATTGGAAGGACTGATGCTAAAGCTGAAATTCCAATACTTTGGCCACCTCATGCAAAGAGTTGACTCACTGGAAAAGAGTGATTCTGGGAAGGATTGGGGGCGGGAGGAGAAGGGGACGACAGAGGATGAGATGGCTGGTTGGCATCACCGACTCAATGGAGGTGGATTTGAGTGAACTCAGGCGCCACTTATCGGGGACATGCCTCGATATGGACCCAGGGTATCCTTGGGATGAACGGCGTCGGCGTCAGTGAGAGAGAGAGAGAAAGGGGCTGATAATTCCTTGGTTTACGCAGGAAACCAATAAAACCCCAGCACAGGCTTTGCTCTGTTTACGTAGGCTGCAGACGCCCTCTCGAATCACTGGAGGCACCCCACCAGGGCACCCCCTCGAGTGGGTCTTAGAAGCACAGGCAGATAAGTAAACGCAGAGGGCCCAGCGCTCCAAGGATCTCAACCAGAAAAAGGAGAATAGACAAAAGGATGGAAAAAGAGAAAAAACGACACGGGGAGACCAAGCTTCAGTGAGCAATGCCGAAAACTTTATTTTCCAGTGCTGCTTTTATACCCTAAGTTGTGCACATAAAAAATAGAGAAAGAGAGGTATAGAGTCACGCCAGAATCACGTGGGGTCAGCAATCTTGACCCTTATCACGATCAGGGCTTATTTTGGTATGTCTCATGATATACAAAAGTTTTAGGTGGTTTACATCATCTTCTGGCCAGGAGGCCTGCTAAAAGTTTTTGGCCCTCTCTCTGAACAAAGGTTAGTTAGCTAGAAAAAGGCTTATATTCTTTCAAGGTGATTTTCCTAAGTCAGGCGCTATTCTCCAAAGACACATGACAAGGTTACATTCCTATAAGGCAAGGGTGTAGTGAGCTACAAGAAAGGAATTTGTTAACTTAAGATCTGATGTGGTTAAATCAAAGGCTACTACTTATTTTCTCTATATATGATTAATATATTTCCAAGGATACAATAGAAAATATGGAAACTTTGCAGCAAGCATTGATTCAACAATGAGAACTTTTTTAGTACTATTCTAATGATTTTAACTTCTTCAACAAATTCCTATGTTTTAGAATATTAGGCTTTCTGTCCTTGCATGGCTGGGAGGCTGTAAACAGTCACATTCGTAGTTGTAAGAGCCCGGACAAACTTGTCAGGCAAGTTAGAAAGCTATCGGAGGGGCTTGGATTGGAACACTCCTATTAAGCCGAGGAGAACTTTTTAACTACAGCTCTGAATTAATGTTTTCAGAGAAAAGTGGTTGGGGGGAAGCCCCCATAAGTATTAGAGGACTTGGTAAGAGACATAAGATAGTAAGGCAGTCAGACTCTGGTTTCCTTTGGGGTAGATGCTCAGGTAAGTCCAGGGGGTTCCTCGAGTCCTGATTAGCCTTTGCCCGTCAGGCCTCTTCCCCAATTGACCTTTGCCATGGGTAGGATTTCCCTCGCTGGCTCCTGGCAGGCAGGGAGGCCTGGTGTGCTGTGATTCATGGGGTCGCAAAGAGTCGGACACAACCGAGCGACTGAACTGAAAGCAGAAGTAGATGTTTTCTGGAACTCTCTTGCTTTTTCAGTGATCCAACGGATGTTGGCAATTTGATCTCTGGTTCCGCTGCCTTTTCTACAGCCAGTTAAACATCTGGAAGTTCACGTTTCACGTAGTTTGAAGCCTGGCTTGGAGAATGCTCATTTGAAGGATGAATAACTATCGTTTGGATACGCACGTGTCCACTAAGACTGAAGGGCGGTAGGATTTGAGAGCAGCAGGGATGGAGTGAGTCAGGGAGTGGGCTGTAGGGGCTGCGATCCAGAGGGAGGTGGAGGCCAGGTTATCGAGGCTTCTTGAAGGCCATGGGAGAAACCTCATTTTTTAAATTTCATTTTCCTTTTATGTTGGAATGTACATGATTTGCAAATTTGTGTTAGTTTCTGATGTACAGCAAGTTGATTCAGTTATTTGTATGCATATATCCCATCTTGTTTAGATCCTTTTTCCCATGTAGGTGACTACAGAATATTGAGTAGAGTTCCCTGTGCTATGCTGGTCCTTGTGGTTATCCAAGGGTAAATGTGGGGAGGAGGGATAGATTGGGAGTCTGGGATTAGCAGAGACACATGACTAGATAAGCTACAAGGGAATGGCCTCATTTTTTCGCTGAGATAGGAATCTGTTGGAAAGATCTGAGCACTGGATAGAATATGTGACGACCTCTGAAGTTAATCACACCTCTAATAAGAAGGGCACAATGTTCCACAGCATGGAATTTCCCACCACTTGTCCCACATTCACACCTATATCTTTCTGGACATGAGGTGGTGAAGCTCTGCAGATTTATAGGGAGGGGCAGGGCGTGGACACCGGGTCTGCATCTTTTTTCTGAGTAACTTAATATCGGGAAGGCGGAGGGTGGCCCCTTCTGTGTCTGTAACCAGCTTCAGTGAGGAGGGAAAGAAGGTGAGGAGATGTCTGTGGTGATTGTTTTCAAAGTCCATCAGTTCAGTTTAGTTGTCGCTCAGTCATGCCTTGACTGTCTGCAACCCCTGGACTGTATGCAGCACATCCGGCCTCCCTGTCCATCACCAACTCCAGGAGCTTGCTCAAATTCATGTCCATCGAGTCGGTGATGCCATCCAGCCCTCTCATCCTCTGTCATCCCCTTTTTCTCCTGCCTTCAGTCTTTCCCAGCATCAGGGTCTTTTCCATGAGTCAGTTCTTCGCCTCAGTTGACCAAAGTATTGGACCTTCACCATCAGCCCTTCCAATGAATATTCAGGACTGATTTCCTTTAGGACTGACTGGTGGGATCTCCTTGCAGTCCAAGGGACTCTCAGGAGTCTTCTCCAACACCACTGTTCAAAAGCAGCAGTTCTTTGGTGCTCAACTTTCTTGATGACACAACTCTCACATCCATACATGACTACTGGAAAAACCATAGGTTTGACTAGATGGACCTTTGTCAATAAAGTAATGTCTGTTTTTTAATAATGCTGTCTAGGTTTGTCATAGTTTCCTTGGAAGAAGCAAGCATCTTAATTTCATGGCTGCAGTCACCATCTGCATTGACTTGGAGCCCAAGAAAATCAAGTCTGTCACTGTTTTCACTGTTTCTCCATCTATTTGCCATGAAGTGATGGGACCGGATGCCATGATCTTAGTTTTTTCAATGTTGAGTTGGAAGCCAGCTTTCTCACTCTCTTCTTTCACTTTCATCAAGAGGCTCTTTCGTTCCTGTTTGCTTTCTGCCCTAAGGGTGTTGTCATCTGCATATCTGAGGTTACTGATATTTCTCCCGAAAATCTTGATTTCTGCCTGTGCTTCCTCCAGCCCGGCTTCGGCATGATGTCCTCTGATCTACGTTAAATAAGCGGGGTGACAACGTATAGCCTTGATGTACTCTTTTCCCAACTTGGAACCAGTCTGTTGTTCCATGTCTGGTTCTAACTGTTGCTTCTTGACCTCCATACAGATTTTCCTGGAGGCAGGTATGGTGATCTAGTATTCCCATCTCTTGAAGAATTTTCCACACTTTGTTGTGATTCACAGAGTCAAAGGGTTTGACCCAGTCAATAAAGCAGAAGTAGATGTTTTCCTGGAACTCTTGCTTTTTCTATGATCCAGTGGATGTTGGCAATTTGATCTCTGGCTCCTCTGCCTTTTCTCAATCCAGCTTGAACATCTGGAAGGTCTCATTTCACGTACTGTTGAAGCCTGGCTTGGAGAATTTTGAGCATCGCTTTGCTAGCATGTGGGATGAAATCAAAGTAAATATGTTGGCATTGTGTATTAGTAACATAACGTAATAGTAAAGTGATTTGATAAACTCAGTGACAGAGCATCTCATTAGGCAGTTGTGAGACAACTCCGACAAGAACTGGCTGACACACGAAGAAAGCAGTCTATTTCGGAGGCGTCACTGGAGGTCACGTCACGTTACTGGGCTGACTTAGAAGTTGAGGCACAGGGTTTAAGGAACAGCTGACTTCAACTCGCAAGTCAGGTAGGTGTGAAATTTGATGTGTCAGCGGTCAACACATAGGATAAAGTGTTTTAAGACACGGATTTTCATGGACAACTTTCTTTTGTATTTTCATTACAAGTAATTTACTACAGTTTTATTATCTTTAAATGCACTTGTTTCTTAAACTCTGACTTTCATTCTGCCATTTGCACTGTATCTTTTTTTCTTAGATTAGATACCCTTAGAAAAGTTGGGAATTGTGCGTCATTCTTCACAGAAGTTGATAGACTTTTTTTAGAGTAACTGTGATGAGGCAAGCCAGATAAAATCAGAGGATAATGTTTAATGAAATGTTCCAGAAAACTGTCATTTCACATCTTCACTGTTGTGAAAGTCTGCAGAATTCTGTGTCTATTTATTTTGTCCAATTAAGAATAACTTGTGCACAAAGCATTTTAAACAAAGCAGTTGGTATCAGGCATTGCCTTCCTTTCTTTTCATTTTAGATATACTGTAAAGGCATGGAGGTACTCAGATGGTGTATATTACGTTCATTCAAACTGGAGAATTAAGAAGATTATCTAGATCCCGCCACTGAAATTTTTTTAAAAGCTGTTGAGGTATAATTCAGGTATCATGGAATTCACCCCCTCAACATGTGTAGTTCAGTATCTCTTAGTCTAGATGGGTGTCACCTGTGACCACAGTCAATTTTAGAGCATTTCCATCAGCCCCCAACAGAAACCCTGCATCGTGTAGCCACCACCTATGCTCTGCCCCATCTTCCTCAGTCCCAAGCACCCCCCAGTCTATTATCCGTCTCTGGAGACATGCCTGTTCTTGGTATTTTGCATAAATGGAATCATACCATCTGTGCTCCCTTGGGATTAACTTTTCTCCTTTGGCATCATGTTTTCGAGGTTTATCCATTGTGATGAACTCCTGGGGACCCCTGAATGTGTTCTCCAATTAGTTTCGCATTTTCCAGAATGGCATGTGAATAGAATCATGTATCTTGCTTTTTTTTTTTTTTAATGTTGTCCTTTATCTAGGTTTTATTTCTCTTGGGTAAATGCCTTGGATGGGTTTGCTCGATCGTAAGTGTCTGTTTGCCTTTATAAGATAATGCAAAACTGTTTTCCAAGGTGACTCTAACCTTTTGTATTTGCATTAGTCTTGTGTGAGGTGTCCAGTTGTTCTTCATGCTCATCTGTACTCGGTATTGTCAGTTTTAAACAACTGGATATTCTAATCTGTGTGCGGTGCAGTCTCAGTGTGGGCTTAGAAATAATTCTACCTGTGAGTGCAACCGGACAGTCTTTGTCTTTTTCTGACTCATATCACTAAACGCGCTGTTTTCAGGGTTCACCTGTGTTGTCACAAATGGCAGGATTTCCTTCTTTCCTGTGGCTGAATAATATTCCATTCTGTGTATTAATACATATGCCTCATTTTTCTTCTTTTGTTGATGGATACAGGTTGTTTCCATGTCTTGGCTTTTGTGATTCATGATTCAGTGAACACGGTACTGATTTCTTAGAGGTCCTGATGTCATTTTGCTTGTATATATACTCAGAAGAGGGTTTTCTGGATGGTCGTTCTGTTTTTAATTTTTTGAGGGTCCTGCATTTGTACTGTTGCCCATAATGACTCCCAGTTGCCATTCCCACCAATGATGCGCAAGTGTTCTCTTTTCTCCAGATCCTTGCTAACACATATTATCTTTCATTTATTGGATCACAGCCATAGTAACAGGCTTCCCTGGTAGTTCAGACAGTAAAGAATCTACCTGCAATGCAGGAGACCCGGATTTGACCCCTGGGTCCCGGAGATCCCCTGGAGAAGGGAATAGCTACCAATTCCAGTATTCTTGGCTGGAGAATTCCAGGGAGAGAGGAACCTAGTGGCTACAGTCCATGCGGACACAAAGTCAGACAGGACTGAGTGACTACCACAGTCATACAGCCATAGTAACAGGCAGGAGGTGCTACCCGATTACGGCTTTGGTTTGCATTTCCTTGATGGTGAGCTGGTCATCTTGTATGTCTGTTCAGAAGCTTCACCTGTTTTTCAACAATCAGGTTGTTTTGCTGTTTACTTGTACGAGTTCCCTATATATTTTGGACCAGATTGATGGCTTGCAAATTATTTCCTCTCAGGCCATAGGTCGCCCTTTCATTTTATTGTTTCCTGTTATGACCACCCTAGACAGCATATTAAAGAGCAGAGACATTACTTTGCCAACAAAGGTCCGTCTCATCAAGGCTGTGGTTTTTCCAGTAGTCACGTATGGATGTGAGATTTGGAATGTAAAGGAGGCTGAGCGCCGAAGAATTGATGCTTTTGAACTGTGGTGTTGGAGAAGACTCTTGAGAGTCCCTTGGACTGCAAGGAAATCCAGCCAGCCCATCCTAAAGGAGATCAGTCCTGGGTGTTCCTGGGTGTTCACTGGCCACCTGATGCAAGGAGCTAACTCATTTGAAAAGACCCTGATGCGGGGAAAGATTGAGTGAAGGTGGAGGAGGGGACGACAGAGGATGAGATGGTTGGATGGCATCACCCACTCAACGGACATGAGTTTGAGTAAACTCCGGGAGTGGTGATGGACAGGGAGGCCTGGTGTGCTGCAGTCCATGCGGTCGCAGAGTTGGACACAACTGAGCGACTGAACTGAACTTGCTGCACAAAAGCTTTTTATTTTGGTGTAATCCAATTTATCAATTTTCCCTTTTGTTGCCTGTCTTTTTAGGTCCTCTCTAGAAAATAATTGCCCACATCAGTGTCAAGTTGTTTGGTTTTTTTGTTTTTGTTTTTTCTGTTTTCTAGATTCAGGTCTTACCTAAAATCTTTACTTTGAGTTAGTTTTTGTATATGGTGTGGAATAAGGTCAGTGTCATTCATCTGCATGTGAATACCGTTTACCCAACATAATTCGTTAAACTAATCTTCCCAATTGTATGCTCTTGGAAGCTTTAGTGGAGATTATTTGACTGTAAAAGTGTGTATTTATTTCTGGAATCTCGATTCTGAACCACTGCTCATTGGTTTTCATGTCTGTACCATGCTGTTTTCATTTCTATACCTTTTAATATAATTTGAAATCAGGCACCGTGATGCCTCCAGCTTTGTTCTTTTTTGGAGGTTCTTTGGCTATTCAGCATCTTTTGCGGTTCACACGAAGTTTAGATTTTTTTTTTTCCATTTCTGTGTAAAATGCCACTGAAATTTTAATAACGATTGCTTTGAATTTCTAGATCACTGTAGGTAATATGGGCATTTTTAACAGTATTAATTCTTCCAGTCCATGGATATGGATATCTCTCCATTGATCTTTGTCTTTCTCATCAGTCTCATAAAGTTTTGAGTGCATAGATGGTTCACTTCCTTGGTTGAATTTGTTCCTAGGTATTGTGTTCTTTTAGGTGCTATTATAGATCAGATTGTTTTCCTCATTTCCTTTTCAGATAGACTGTTGGTGGTGTAAACAAGTAAAACTGCTTTTTTGCGTTTTTTGGCATGTGGATTTGTATCCTGCAACTTGATCGGATACATGTATCCTAATCCTTTTGTGTGTGAATTCTTCAGGGTTTTTTGCATATAGAATCATGACATCTGAGAACAGAGATAGTTTTACTTCCTTTGTTGCAATTTAAATGCTTTTTATGCCTTTTTGATGATGGTCATTCTGACTGGTGTGAGGTGGTATCTCGTTGTGGCTGAGCCGTAAAGAATCTGCCTTCAGCGGGAGGCCTGTGTTTGATCCCTGAGTCGGGAAGGAGGGCATGGCAACCCACTCCAGTATTCTTGCCTGGAGAAGCCAATGGACAGGGGAGCCTGGCCGGCTTCAGTCCTTAGGGTCGCACAGAGTCAGACACGACTGAAGCGACTGAAGAGCAGCAGCAATAGCAGACTTTTGGATGATGGCCATTCTGACTTGTGTGAGGTGGTACCTCATCGTAGTTCTGATTTTCATTTCGATTGTGGTTTTTTTTTTACCACATCGACGTTGACCAGATAGTGCTTGAAGCTACATTTGTATTGTCTGGTTGATCTGCAAGGAACATTTCAAGAGAAGGAAAAGTATGGGAAATGGTAATCAATATGTGGGGCTATGATAACAGCAGTTAGCTTTAGTGATGTTTTAGTAAGTGCAAACCGTTTTGGATAGCTTAAGTAGCACGTGCAGAGTACCTTTATGGCAGCCGTACTTGAAGTAACGTGAAGTAACGGTGCCCTGTTTGAAGGAGGCAGCTATGGAAGGAGATAAGAAGGGCCTGATCTCTTAGATGCGGCAGCCCCTGCTTGGTGATGCAGCATCGTGTTTCTTTGAATTCAGCATCCTGGTTCTGTCACATAGCCACTGTGGGATCTTGGCAAAACCTGTCTTAACCAGGTTAAAAGTAGGGTACTTTCTTCCAAAGGGATTAGGAACTCTTCATGCAACTCATGGTTATCATTCATTCTAGTGGAGTGTCTCTGAGAGCCTTCCACAGAAGTATGTGGATCATTTACCTGGAACTGCTGGTCAAAGAGGACAAAAGACATTAAATGAACAAGTAGAAGGTAAGAACTCTGTTTTAGAGAAAAATCATTTGACTGAACGTTGATTGAAAATGGGAATGCTGATATATTCTAATAGGCAAAGAAAATCACCTGTGGGATGGGTAGTGAGAAAAAAGATGAGAAAAAGAGGGCACTTATGCATCTTATCAGGTGTCTACCACAGATTACATTGAGAATCCAGTTTAAAGAACTAAGTTATTAGTTCTTAGACTTACTTTGCAGTCCAATGCTTAAGACTTTGTCCAGTTAAGACTCTCCAATGCAGGTGGTGCAGTTTCGATCCCTGCTCAGGGAATTAAGATTCCATGTGACACATGACCGAAAACAAAGTATTAGTTCTGTTTCAAGATACTCTACAACCTAAGGGAGGTCACGAAATAAGAGGCAAGAGGGAATGAGGGATGAGAGAGGCAGAGGGTACAGGGAGGGAATGAAGAAAAGGAAGCACAGGTCTGTGGGGGAAGGGGGCAATAAGTAATGAAGGTCTTTAGATAAAGGGAGAGTATTTGACATGGACGATGAATTTGAAGTGAGCTTCTGGCACCAAAACTTGTCAGAGAAGAACAGCAAAGTTCTCCCCTCTTCCTGTTTTGCTCGTTCTCAGGAAGACATTCAGAACTGCGGTCCCTGGGCGTGCAGAGCGGTTGTCATCCTCTGGGGGAGCGTGGGCATAGGTGCTCATTTGTAAATGTGTGCAAGTTGGTGTCCTATGAAGTGTTGCTGCTTTCCAGGATGGTGTCCCATGGGACAAAACAAGAGAACTGGAAAGAAGGAGAGAGCAGGGGGCGTGACGGGGAGACCAAGGAACCCACAGCCTCATAGAGAGTCCACTGGAAGGTTTCCAATTTCTAATGCCATTTCAGTTTGGGGGGATGTGTTCGCATGAGGAAACGGAGGCTGAGATTTCCGGAGAATGAATTAAGATGAAGTCATGTAGAAGCAGACTCCCTGTAGACCAGCTTCTCTCATGCTGAGCAGGAGGTCTGAGATTCTGCATTTCTAACAAGCTCTCCGAGTAGCAAGGGTGTAGCCTTGCATTTAGAGAAATCTGGAAGAAGAGCATTGGCTAGTGCACGACCTAACAGGATCAAGGAAAAGCATTATTTTGTGTTTCTTTCTGAGCGTGTTTATAGCCAGAGGGAAGCAAGGAGTTGAAGTAGCAGTTTGCTAAGCAAAGAGGGAGAAAGAAGTGGTGGGGATGATCCACAGAAAGGATGTCAAGGGGGAAGATTTAAGTCCGCAGATCCAGAGATTCCCCTTTAGAGAGGAGAGACTAGTGAAAGGACAAAGGGGGAAAGAGAGGCCTTCGGGAGGCGAGTTTGGAGGTGATGAGGACACTTGAGAGAACTCCTTCTAGGTGGCTTCAGCGTATTTACCCCGAAAAGAGATAAGATCATTATTGCCCCAGAGAATCCTGGAGGTGGGACAGGGTGCTCGAAGTGGGGAAACCGCAGCCCCTCCGAGTAACTCTTAGGCATCAAAGATATATATGTTGTACCGGTATTTGTTATTCAAATTAGATTAATTTGAAAAAGGAGGCATTGACTTTTTTTTTAAGACAGCTGATTTTTTGAAAGTTGTTCCATAGAAATCCTTTGAAGCATTAGCGTGATGTACCAAAGCAAACTAAATTTTGAAGCCAAACAGATTAATAGGGTTCATTCCCTAAAGGCTAGAAATACTTTTAATAAATACTATACTGATTTTGAAACCTGCAGGATTTTTACTTTGTAATAATTCTGTAGCAATTAAATGTACTATTTCCTTTTTTATTATACATTATTTATTATTTATTATACAAATTATGGTACAATTTATTATACATTATTTCCTAGATGTGTCTTATATACCTTCTTGCATGAGTGGATTGAGAAACTTTAAGACGGCTAGACTAGAGGAGCCAGACATGTAGGCATACCAGTAGGCCACATGGATATGGGAAAAAAATGAGTATTTTATGAGCCATTTTTCTACAAGTGCATATCCAGGCTAATCAGTTCATTACTCTGTCTTTGATGAGAAATGTATTATACATTCTGGTGACCTGTCATCCCCACTGTGCACTTCTTATATGACTGGACAGATTGAAGAACATGAGAAATACTTAGCGTATAATGGTGGAGATGATAACTGCTGTGTTGCATTCAGGATGTGCTGTTGCATTTTACCGTCAGCTTTCACATTTGTCTTCTTGGGGTCATGGTTTGCTCCTCGGATTAAGATCCATTTTCTCCTCATCTGTCAGCATGTTCACATCGGTCTGTGTGCTCTTTGGTATTTTCTAAAGTCATTGAAAACACGATGTTACTTTTGAAATCTTACTGCATGTTTTGGTGAACCTGTATTCCTATTTTTCTTCACTATCTATAATGGAGTCATATGTCTGTCTTACCAGAGTCCTAAGATCCCCCTCAAAAGAAGACACTAAAGCTGAATGTATTCTGTGCCAAGGCTGAGTGCGAGGATTCTTCTCGGTACTAACTCTGCATGAATGTACAGCTGGTTTTCATATTTACATGTAATTAACTCTATGTCCCTTTTGCCTTTTAGAGTCTCCTGAGAAATATCCTAACGTGAATGTAAAAATGTTTATGTTTTTATCTTGAATTATGAACTGTGGATTGTATCAAGTGTACATTATTTATTAATGAACTTATTTCCAAACCCATTCAGCCTGCAGTCTTGGTGAAAGATTCTGTTCCTAATAAAATAGTCGGAATTAAGGATTTACAAACATCCGCTTCAGGTAAATTTTGCAATACACACGTAACTCAGAAAAGAGGGGGGCACTGAAGTATTTGAAATGCTCAGTCTTCATACTGCTAAGTTGTTTTTTTTGTTTTTTTTTTTTTGCAAATTTAATTAAAGCATTTTACGTACATAAGGCAAATGTTATTATTGGTATCCACGTTTTGGGAAAAAAGATATGTGCAAGCACAAGAACAAGAAATTTTTAAAATGGAAACTTGAACTCAATATGTTTCTTCATATGTTTCGATACTCTGAAGTTCTCAGTTTGGAATCTGTATGCTTCTTAGGAATTCTCAGAAATTATTAGATCCTAAGATTTTTCCAGTGTCCAGAAATGCTTATTTGACTCTGACCTTTCTTTACCTAGAGAAAAGCTTCTCTTACTAATATGTCAGTTGTATTTAAGCTTATCATTATTTCATTTTAGTGTTGTTACACAGATGAATGTAGGCCAACCAGATGTTCTGTTTAGCGGACTTTGTGTGTCTGTTGGGTTTGTAGTGTCTTTGATTATTAGAAGTAGGGGAAGTACTCATACTTTAATAACTTTTTGATAGATATAATCTTTTAAAGCAGTGATTCTGAAAGTTTTGGCTTTAGGATCATTTTATACTTCTAAAAATTATTGAGACTGCCACGGAACTTTTGTTTAAGTAGGTTGTATTTATTGATGTTCACTGTATTGGAAAACAAAGCTGAAAAACTTAAAATACAAGAACACAGAATCATAATGGCTGATTCCATTTGTCATTAGAGTTATAATATCGCATATTGTGTCTGTGAAGAACTCCACTGTGCACTCAGAAGAGAATGAGAATGGAAGTAACATTTAGTGTTGTGAAAATAGTTCTGACTTCTTGGACCCCCTGATCCGATGGGTCTCTGGACTTCAGGGATTCTCAGGGCACACTTGAGAACCACAGTTTTAAACTGTTGAAGTGGTTAGATGTGAAATAATAAAGGGGGCCTTGAGGGGGGCGGGAGGAGAAGGGGACGACAGAGAATGAGGTGGCTGGATGGCATCACCGACTCGATGGACATGAGTTTGGGTGAACTCCGGGAGTTGGTGATGGACAGGGAGGCCTGGCGTGCTGTGATTCATGGGGTCGCAGAGAGTCGGACACGACTGAGCGACTGAACTGAACTGAAGTAGGCTAAGGCAAGTTATTTTTCACTTCTTACTTGTGATCCGGTCATTGGTGAGTAGCTAAGCATAGATTAAGAAGTTTAAGAGTTAAATTTTAAGAAATTTTAGGTTTCCAACATGGACACTTCAGGATATTTTTAATGACAAATACATGTACTCCCTTCCTTTTATGTATTTAATAACAAATTTAATAACAATACATAAAATAAACAATAGAATAAAGAATACAGAACAAATTAAAAAAATAAAAAATTTAATAACAAATACGTGTACTCCCTTCTCAATACATGTATAAGGCTTCCCTGTGGCTCAGCTGGTAAAGAATTTGCCTGCAGTGCAGGAGACCTGGGCTCAATTCCTGGGTTGGGAAGATCCCCTAGAGAAAGAAAAGACTATCCACTCCAGTATTCTGGCCTGGGGAACTCCATGGTCCATATAGCCCATAGGGTTGCAAAGAGTTGGACACAACTGAGTGGCTTTCACTTTAATTTTCACATGTACTCCCACATATTCTTTAACCGTCACTTGCAGATGTTTCTTTTGAGACAGACTTTTCCATTATGTTGTTGACTAAAATGTAGTATGTTTTGACACATGTGATTTTGTCACATAGGTGGTATAAACTCCGAGCCCTCAAAAATTAAGTCTTCTCTCCAAAGGAGAAAACTGAGTATTGAGATGCTGTGAGATTTTTCTTCCTTCCAGTAATACATTTTTAAAGTTCTTTGTTTGCTTGTTTGCTCTTTTGTGTAAGAGGTGCCTTGACTGAGTTTTAACAACAGACAAAAATCTGTAGGTATTCTCCTTTAAAAGAAAATGGAGATCAGCCCTATCCCCAGCTAAGGCATTAAATTACTTGGGCAAAGTCACGCTTTTAACTTATCTGATTGATTTGATGAATTCATTTGGTAATTTATCAGATTCAAGGTTACAGAATTTTATCATCTCTTTTGGTGCGATAAAATGCTAGGGAATGCCACTTTAGGGGCTTTGAAGAAATCATTTAGTTTATCTTTGTGTATGATGTTAATAAGGGTTCTAATTTCATTCTTTTACGTGTAGCTGTCCAGTTTTCCCAGCACCATTTATTGAAGAGGCGGTCTTTGCCCCATTGTATATTCTTGCCTCCTTGGTCAAAAATAAGGTACCTATAGGTGCATGGGTTTATTTCTCAGCTTTCAGTCTTGTTCCATTGGTCTATATTTCTGTTTTTGTGCCAGGACCATACTGTCTTTGTGACTGTAGCTTGGTAGGATAATCTGAAGTCAGGAAGGTTGATTTCTCCAGCTCGATTGGATTAAAATGGATTAAAGACCTAAATGTAAGACTAGAAACTATAGAACTCTTAGAGGAAAACATAGGCAGAACACTCGCTGACAGAAATCAAAGCAAGATCATCTGTGACCCACCTCTTAGAGTACTGGAAATAAAAACAAAAGTAAACAAGTATGACCTGATTAAACTTAAAAAAGCTTTTGCACAGCAAAGGAAACTATAAGCAAGGTGAAAAGAAACCCTAAGAATGGGAGAAAATAATAGCAAATGAAACAACCGACAAAGGATTAATTTCCAAAATATACAAGCAACTCATACAACTCAGTAGCAGAAAAACAATCCAATGAAAAAGTGGGAAAAAGACCTAAATAGACATTTCTCCAAAGACAACATACAGATGGCTAACAAACACATGAAAAGATGCTCAACATCACTCATTATTCAGTTCATTATTAGAGAAACACAAATCAAAACTACAATGAGATATAACCTCCCACCAGTCAGAATGGCCATCATCCAAAAGTCTACAAGCAATAAATGCTGGAGAGGGTGTGGAGAAAAGGGAACACTCTTGCACTGTTGGTGGGAAAGTAAATTGATCCAGTCACTATGGAAGACTGTATGGAGACTCCTTAAAAACTAGGAATAAAACTACCATATGACCTAGCAATCCCACTCCTAGGCATATACCCCGAGGAAACCACAATTGAAAAAGACACATGTATCCCATCATTCACTGCAGCACTGCTGTAATAGTTAGAACATGGAAGCAACTTAGATGTCCATCAATAGAAGAATGGATAAAGAAGTTGTGGTTCCTATACACAATGGAATATTACTCAGCCACGAAAAGGTACGCACTTGAGTCAGTTCTAATGAGGTGGATGAAGCTAGAACCTATTATATAGAGTGAAGTAAGTCAGAAAGAGAAAGATAAATATCGTATTCTAACACATATATATGGAATCTAGGAAAACAGTACTGAAGACTTTATTTACAGGGCAGCAGTGGAGAATCCTATATGCAGGTCAGGAAGCAACAGTTACAACTGGACACGGGACAACAGACTGGTTCCAAATAGGAAAAGGAGTACGTCAAGGCTGTATATTGTCACCATGCTTATTTAACTTATATGCAGAGTACATCATGAGGAATGCTGAGCTGGAAGAAGCACAAGCTAGAATCAAGATTGCCGGGAGAAATAACAATAACCTCAGATATGCAGATGATACCACCCTTATGGCAGAAAGTGAAGAGGAACTAAAGAGCCTCTTGATGAAAGTGAAAGAGGAAAGAGAAAAAATTGGTTTAAAGCTCAACCTTCAGAAAACTAAGATCATGGCATCTGGTCCCATCACTTCATGGGAAATAGATTGAGAAACAGTGGAAACGCTGTCAGCCTTTATTTTGGGGGGCTCCAAGATCACCGCAGATGGTGATTGCAGCCATGAAATTAAAAGACCCTTACTCCTTGGAAGGAAAGTTATGACTAACCTCGATAGCATATTTACCAACAAAGGTCCGTCTAATCAAGGCTATGGTTTTTCCATTGGTCATGTATCGATGTGAGAGTTGGCCTGTGAAGAAAGCTGAGCGCCGAAGAATTGATGCTTTTGAACTGTCGTGTTGGAGAAGACTCTTGAGAGTCCGTTGGACTGCGAGGAGATCCAATAAGTCCATCCTAAAGGACATCAGTCCTGGGTGTTCATTGGAAGGAATGATATTGAAGCTGAAACTGCAATACTTTGGCCACCTGATGCGAAGAGCTGACTCATTGGAAAAGGGCTTGATGCTGGGAAAGATTGAGGGCAGGAGGAGAAGGGGACGACAGAGGATGAGATGGTTGGATGGCATCAGTAACTCAATGGACATGAGTTTGGATAAACTCCAGGAGTTGGTCACGGACAGGGAGGCCTGGCGTGCTGAGGTTAATGGCGTCGCAAAGAGTCAGACGCGACTGAGAAACTGAACTGAACTGAGCTGAGCTAATGGTTGTGATTATCACATGTTACATTTTGCTAGGGATATAGTTATTTGTATTCTTTTGTCCTTTAGCCATAATACTAAAGTTAATTTCTTAACATACCACCATATTACAGTATTAGAGTATTCTGCATTTGACTGCCTACTTGCCTTTACCAGTGTGTGGTATATTTAAATATATTTTATGTCACTACTTAACATCTTTTCATTTCAGTTTGAGGACTTCCTTCAGCATTTCTTATGAGACAGGTCTAGTGGTGAGGAACTCCCTCAGCTCTGGTTTCTCTGGGAAATTTTTTATTTCTCCTTCATTTCTGAAACATAACTTTTCTGGATAGAGTATTCTAGGTTGGCAGGTGTTTCCCTCATATCGTTTTGAATATGTCCATGGATGGAAGCCAAATTGTTATTGTTGGTGGGGGAACAGATGAGGTACTGGTCTTTCAGCCGTAATGCTGAATTCACCCCATCATGTGGGTGGTTTAAAAGTAAGCTGCCTCGCTGCGCCCCCCTCCCCCCGCCACTAAATATTTCCTTGATTTTTTCTTTCATGGTATATGAGCCTCATGTCATTTAAAAAGTCATCCAAATTAAGCGTTACTCTTTTCTTTGAGGTTTTTTTTTTTTTTTTTTTCCTTTTGGCTGTGCTGGTTCTTTGCTGCTGCCATGCTTGGGCTTCTCATCGTGGTGGCTTCTCTTGATGCTGAGCACAGGCTCTAGTGAGCTGGCTTCAGTAGTTGTGCAGCACGGGGTTAGTTGCCCCATGGCAAGTGGGATCTTCCTGGACCAGGGATCAAACCAGTGCCCCCTCATTGGCAGGCAGACTCCTAAGGACTGGACCACCAGGGAAATCCCTAAATTAAGCATTATAGTATTTGAAAGCAAAACAGAAAATATAGTGTAAATCTAATTATGACTCCCATGGGTAAGAGTCATTGTGTTTAGGCAGTTAACTCCAGGTTTCCAGTGTAGCCCTTGAGGTTCTTCCCAATGTCTTTCCAAAGATGCATCTCTCTGCTTTCTTTCATGTGTTTCATATTTTTCCTTCCAGGTTCCTAGGAAATAACCTAGTTGCCACGTACCTGATCTTTGTGCTCATATTCTAATCTCCAAGTAGAATGATTTTCTCCCTTTTTTCTTCTTTGTAACCTTCTCTCTTCACTTCTTCTGTAAAGCCTTCCTTATTTCACTGAGAGCTTTCATATATCAACTCTTACATATCACATCATATCATAATTGTATATCTATCTGTCTTTGAGGCAAGAATTTGTGTTTTCTTGCATATGGTTGGTACTTCATAACTATTTTGTGAATTAATCAATGATTTAAGATGGGCAAGAGTTGGAATTTTACAAGAATTGTTTTTTTATTCTTTATCAGTTTAATTATTAGAAAACATTGGCTTTTTTGTGGATTTTTTAAAAGTAGCGATCCTGGCGTGCAGAGGAAGGAAATAAAGAAAAAGGACAATGGCAAATGGACACCAGAAAAATGTGTGATTGCACCAATATTTGAAAAGACCGATTCACTGACTGGTGGTCTGCTGCATTTTCTTGATGACAGCATTTTAAGTGAAGTGGATCAGGATGATGACAGGTAATATCTACAACTTCTTTATTTTCTAGAGGAAGAAATAAGCACTGAATACTTCTGGAAATAGAGCAGCATAATATAGTGTACAGGCCAAGCCAAGAGATTCCTCAACTATAGTGGACAAACACTGCTGGAAGATTAAAGTGAGGACCAGTGCCTTTGGCCAGAAATCGTTTCAGTAAATAGTCTCCTTGAAAGCTGAACTGTAGTGAATACATGTAAACAGCCCTGTAAGGAATATTTGCTGGGACAGACAATAGAGAACTAGATGGTAACTGAAGAGGAATGTGGAGTTCAAAGGAGTTTCTTGTTGTATGTTAAGATGGGAGCTTTTAGAGTATGTATGCTGTTAGAAATGAGCCAGCAGAGGATGTGCTTATTGAGTTTAATCTTGTTTGCATTTCCATTATTAGAAAGCTTATTGATTGTTTGACATTGTCTTTAAACTATGACAGTAAACTAATTGTACATAATACTTCTGTTCATATATAGTTTTATGGTAAGGGCTTGTTTGTTGGTGCTGAAGTGTAATATTCCTATGTAACTGCATGTGTCGATGATTAGTTCAGTTAATTCTATCCTACGTAGATTTAAAAAAAACTATATAATCGTGAACTTACAAGCACTTAGGCTATACTGAATAGGATCTGTTCATTCCTTGGTGATTCTAGTTGATAGTAACATCGTGAGTAGCTATGATTTTGTAAGGTACTCTGAAACATTACATCATATCAGCTTCATAGCTGTTTATAGATTCCAAGGATAAGGGAAAATTTCTGTTTATATTCAATAGAAATAAAAACTACTAACAATCTTTCACAAATTATTAATTTTGGTTTATAAAGTTCTAAAGTAGACAAACTATGCCTTCCATAGTAAAAGTGTTATTAACACGTATCGTGTGCTTAATAAGTGTATATCAGATTCATGAATAAACAGCAGAATGGTTGAATGAATGCCTGCTGATAAATTTCTTTACAAAAGCAAGTCTTTAGTGAAAGTAGATTTCCAATATTGCCTACCTCTAAAGTCTTTTTATATTTTGAGAGACGTGTTAAGATTCACAAATTATTATTTATAGTTATAACTGGACATGGAATAATAATATAGATTCATTTGCCATCATATTACTTAAGAAGACTTATTTAAATATTACTTTCTCAGCATATTTTGGAACTGCAGTGTTGAAGCCAGATTTCCTGAGTTTGAACTCTGGGTCTGTTGGTGACCTGCTGTGTGGGCTTGGGCAACTTACTCAGTCTTTCAGTGCTCCATTTCTTCCTATGTAGAGGACCTAATGCGTTACCCATCTCTCAGAATTTTGTGAGGATTAAAATGCCGTTAAGACATATAAAGTGCTTATAATAATGCATAGCATTTGCAAAGGTAGTCCTCAGAAGGCTAATATCATGGTTGTTAAAAATGGGTTTCTTTCTTCAAAGGACTTAAGGAATACTTCCCAGATAGGTTTTATTGCTGTAAAACGTAGTTCCTATTGAAAATGACAACTGCAAGAAATCCTGGTATACTGGCTCCCTTCACATAATGCAAGTAATGCTATGTTTTTCCTTTTCTTTGATCTAAATTCAATGCTTTATTATTATAAATATATTTTCTTTGTCCTTTAATGTTTTAATCCTTTTATAAAAAATTACTTACCAATGCAAATGCAAAAGTTTTATATAAAAAACAAAGTTTAAGTATTTGTATTTTTAAGTATTTAATATTAGCCTGAAAAGAATCATTTGCTTTTTTAGGCCTGCAAAGAAAACATCTAATGAAAATAACAGGGTAGAGTCAAAAAGTTAACTATAAAAAATATTTCCCTAGTAAAAAATACTTTGTAAAAGGAATAGTAGCAAAATATAAAATCTTCCTTTGTTGTAGAGACATATGCTTTGACAACTTAATTTAGAAACACTACTGATAAGGTTATCCTTTTGATAAAAACATCTGTCCTCTTAAAAAGTGTGTTTTTGCTTTAATGAAGAGATATTTATCACCTTTGTACAATTAGTATGTTCTATAAATATTTTAAGGACATTATGAAATAGTATTATTTACGTGTAGGTCAAAGAACAGATTAATTCTGTGGATGACCTTGATGACTTAACTCAGTCATCTGAAACAGCTTCCGAGGATGGCGAGTTGCTTTACTGTAAGAAGTCCATGTTGCTAATTGAACAACTTGACATGGGGTGTAAAGGTAGGACTGCAGTGTAAATATAAATACAGTGCCTGTTTGTGTATGGTGTACTAGTAATATATGTACACCTTGTCTAGAGCCACGGATACGTGATACTGCTATGCATCTCAGAAGTAGGTTCTGTATTAAAAGAACATGAAAGTGCGTGTATACTCTGAGCCACCGGCCTATGATCCTTCTCACTCACTGAACCTTCTGTTGACTCTTCTTTCCTGGGCCTTCACCCAAGGTCAGGTTAGCATCACTTTCTTCCTAGAATAACGGAAATAATCTCAGAACTTCTTTCCCTGCCGTTCTACCTCCCGGGACTTCAGTCCACACAGCAACTATAATTATTATCTATTTTTAAAAATTCAGATCTCATCATGTTACCCCTGTGCTTAAAGCCCAGCTGTTGCTTCTCTTTGCTTCATGGTTAAAGGTCATAATTGTCTAGCTTCATCTTGTTTTATTTTTACCCTTCTTTCCACATGAATTTTAGAATCAGCGTGTCAATTTCCTAAAATGTCTGCTGGTCTTACGTTTTCGTTTTCATTCAGTTCAAAATACTTTGTAATTCTTCTTTTCATTACCTCTTTGATCCAAGGGTTATTTAGATCCGTGTGGTTTCGTTTCCAAATATTGAGAGTTTTCCAGAGATCCTTCTGTGCTCTTGCTTCTTATGATTTGTTAGGTGCATCCAGAGGGACCCTGGGGCTAGGGCTGATTATTTCCTGCCTTGGAGGCAAGACCTTACTGACTACCTTGTTCGTTCTACTGTAAGGAGATGTTTTTCCAGCCTGGCTCATGAGCATAGATAGAATTCCTGGGACTAAGTGAGCACCAGGCACAGGTTCCTGTAGTCTTTTCAGATGGTCTCAGGTGGTTTCTCCCAGATGGGCGCTGTTCGCTCCTCTGCTGAGTACCCGAGGGGCTCCTCCTCAGATCTCCAGGGTCTTTTTTTCTGTTCCACTCTCTCCTCTCCGCGGTTCTGATCTGTGATCTCTGCCCACTTTGGTTTCACCAGACTGTCAGCTTCATCACCTCCTGTCAGGGAGTCTGGCTGACTCAGCTTCTGTTCCTTCTCCCCGTGTTGGGGCCTGGAAATTCTCTCCAGGCAGTGAGCTGGAGCATTCCTTAGGTTAACCTCCTGTGTTTCCACGATCATTGTCCTTCAGTCCCTCAAGTCCTTTGTCATGAAAATCATTGTTTAATGTATTTTGTCGGCGTTGTGTTTGCTCGCTGCACTCAGGAAGGTAAATCGGTAGCTGTTCCCTCTGTCTTGGTTAGAAATATATGGCAGCTGGAGACTGTCCACAGGGTTGTTCCTCCTGCTCCGCTTACTACTTCCTGCTCCTCCTTCATTTCTCAGTGTGACATCTCTTCCCCAGGGAAATCTTTCCTGGACCCAGTCTGTGTCAAGTTCTGTTATGTGATCATAGAACTCTCTTTTCTTGGAGTATCCTTCTGAGTTCATAATTATTTTATTTATCTTTCTCTTCTACTAGACTTCAAGGTAAACAAGAGCCAGGGGCGTCTGTTTATCTGCAGAGCTTAGACTAATGTCTTCCACATTATAGACACTTAATGCTTGTTCAGTGCGTGGGTGCGTGAACGTGAAAGGCACAGTCCTTTATACTAAAATTACTCACATAATTTTTTTTTGTTTTTCTCTTTGTTTTCTTCATCATGTAGATTATGTTAGCTTGTTGAAAATCCAGGATACAGTTCTTTCATATGAAAGATTCAGTTCAGTTCAGTTCAGTCGCTCAGTCGTGGTTAGTAGAACTTAAAAAAAGCCACTGTGGACTGCTTAGAGGAAAGACTAAAAAAGTGGAAAGTAAGGTTAGTGGGCTACAGAAAGAGCGGTCAGAAACAAAAGAAGTGAAATCATAGAGCATCAGAAAGTGGAGTGGGAACGAGAGCTCGGCAGCCTGAGGTACTGTACATCTCGCTTTTAAAGAAATAGTTGAACTGTTACTTACTTTAATACTGCAGCGACATAGATGTGTTATAATTACTAATTTGCCCTCTGGGATTTTACAGGGGAGAAAACGTCATTAGTATCGTGGAATGTGATTTTCTTGGAAATAGTATAGCAAGTTCTTCACAGTGAATGGTTCTAATAACTTAACGTATAATTTTCAAAATCATCATTTTCATGTCCATACCGAAGTCCACCATAATGGAAACCTTATTAATTATTTAGCAAATTGATTTTCAGTTGTTTTTCACTTTTCTGTATTATAGTGAGTACTACAAGAAACGTTTTTTCTATAAATTCATTTCAACCTTTCTAATTATTTTGAATGCATTTTCTTTAATAATATCGTATTATTTGGTCAAAGTATGAGAACTTAAAAAGGTCTTTGATCTATATTTCTAAACTACTCTTAAAGAAGTTTATATTACTTTACATTCCCACACACAGATGTATAGAGTAGTCATTTTTCTCAAGACAGAAAAAAAAAAAAGTTTATGCAGTTTTATTCTTAACCCTCTGCATGAAAACTGTGAGAATTATTAAGTGTTTCTCATTATATTTCCCCTATATTGCTATTTTAAACATTATGCAGAGAGAATGAAAGTTATTGCAGCAGGGAATAATCTCGTGATTTTCTAAGAAGAACTGTATAAATTTTGCAGATTCACCTTAAAGCAAGAAGAAGAGCATTAAGAGATGCTGATATGTTGTATGAAAAAATTAGGGCGCAGTTAAGAAGAAAAGAAGACCAATATAGTAAAGAAGTTGAAATGAAACAGAAACTTGAACTCACTCTCAGAGCACTCGAAATGGAACTGAAGACTGTGGAGTATCCCTTTAATATGTTTTATTTAGGTTTCTTTTTTTTAATTTTTATTTAATAAATGGTACAAAGCACAATGCCAAAATCATTAACAGTTAAAATTTCACCAAATGAAAAAATGCTATAGAGTACACAGTTGTAAAAAGCTACATTAAGTTATTTTACAACTGCCTCAAGCTGCAAAAAGAAAAAAAACCCAGTGCCATACCTAAGTTATCCCTCTCTCAAAACAATGCCATTTTTGTTATAAACTATGAGCACCCCATCAAAAGACGGGAACTGCTTTTGTTAATTCATATATATACGTATGACTGTATCACTTTACTATACACCTAAAACAAACACAACACTGTAAATAAAATATAGTACACTATAAAATAAAAATAAGTAACAGACCTTTGGGGCTTCATACCGAGTTAGAGTTCCTATCAGAGGGATAACAGCACCACAGCCGCACTGAATCCTCATGAAGGAGGCACACGAATGACTGGATTACAAGAGTTACAGGAATGAGAGCTGCTCACTTCCCAGAAACTACAGCTCACAGAAAACCAACAAAGGCAGGAGACAGAGACCATTTACTTATGAATGTGTGAAACTCAAGAAAGTCCACATTATTCCTACAACATGTTGAAAGTGCTTCAGAATTCACACAATACTAATTTTCTTTTGGTTCTGGTTAAATTATATATACCAGTTTATAACAAATGGTAAAATCTGTAACTCTGTTCAAAGTTTTAAAAGATTACTTAAGAATAGTTCCTTGTATTTCTCTGCCACCTTTATAGTTCTGGTTTCTCATTTCTTAATTAGTAAATTCAGCATGCAGGTTCTATCCCAGGCTAATTTAGACACTTCTGGAAGGAACGGCCTCTTAAATCCACAGAGTGTTGAGGTGGGGAGCCCCCAACCACGTCAGATTCGTTTCACATATGATAATGTCCATGTTTCAATCCATTCTCCCAAATTATCCCACCCTCGCCATCTCCCACAGAGTCCAAAAGACTGCTCCACACATCTGTGTCTCTGCTGTTGTCTCGTATACAGGGTTATCGTTATCCTCTTGCTATATTCCATATATATGTATTAATATACTGTATTGGTGTTTTTCTTTCTGACTTACTTCACTCTGTATAATAGGCTCCAGTTTCATCCACCTCATTAGAGCTAATTCAAATGTATTCTTTTTAATTGCTGATTAGTACTCCATTGTGTAAATGTACCACAGCTTTCTTATCCATTCATCTGCAGATGGACATCTAGGTTGCTTCCATGTCCTGGCTATAATAAACACTGCTGCAATGAACATTGGAGTACATGTGTCTCTTTCAATTCTGGTTTCCTCGGTATGTATGCCCAGCAGTGGGATTTCTGTGGGATGCCCAGCAGTGGGATCTCCACACTGTTCTCCATAGTGGTTGTACTAGTTTGCATTCCCACCAACAGTGTAAGAGGGTTCCCTTTTCTCCACACCCTCTCCAGCATTTATTGCTTGCAGACTTTTGGATAGCAGCCATTCTGACTGGCGTGAAATGGTACCTCATTGTGGTTTTAATTTGCATTTCTCTGATGATGAGTGATGTTGAGCATCTTTTCATGTGTTTGTTAGCCATCTTTATGTCTTCTTTGGAGAAATGTCTGTTTAGTTCTTTGGCCCATTTTTTGATTGGGTCGTTTATTTTTCTGGAATTGAGCTGCAGGAGTTGCTTGTATATTTTTGAGATTAATCCTTTATCAGTTGATTCAATTGCTATTATTTTCTCCCATTCTGAAGGCTGTCTTTTCACCTTGCTTATAGTTTCCTTTGCTGTTCAGAAGCTTTTGATTTTAATTAGATCCCATTTGTTTAATTTTGCTTTTATTTCCAATATTCTGGGAGGTGGGTCATGGAGCATCCTGCTGTGCTTTATGTCGTAGAGTGTTTTGCCGATGTTCTCCTCTAGGAGTTTTATAGTTTCTAGTCTTACATTTAGATCTTTAATCCATTTTGAGTTAATTTTTGTGTATGGTGTTAGGGAGTGTTCTAGTTTCATTCTTTTACAAGTGGTTGACCAGTTTTCCCAGCACCATTTGTTAAAGAGATTGTCTTTTCTCCATTGAATATTCTTGCCTCCCTTACCAAAGATAAGGTGTCCATAGGTGCATGGATTTATCTCTGGGCTTTCTATTTGGTTCCATTGATCTATATTTCTGTCTCTATGCCAGTACCATACTGTCTTGGTGACTGTGGCTTTGTAGTAGAGCCTGAAGTCCGGCAGGTTGATTCCCCCAGTTCTATTTTTCTTTCTCAAGATTGCTTTGGCTATGCGAGGTTTTTTGTATTTCCATACAAATTGTGAAATTATTTGTTCTAGCTCTGTGAAAAACACCGTTGGTAGCTTGATAGGGATTGCATTGAACTTATAAATTACTTTGGGTAGTATACTCATTTTTACAATATTTATTCTTCCAATCCATGAACACGGTATATTTCTCCATCTATTAGTGTCCTCTCTGATTTCTTTCACCAATGTTTTATAGTTTTCTATGTATAGGTCTTTCGTTTCTTTAGGTAGATATATTCCTAAGTATTTTATTCTTTTCGTTGCAACGGTGAATGGAATTGTTTCCTTAATTTCTCTATTTTCTCATTATTAGTGTATAGGAATGCAAGGGATTTCTGTGTGTTGATTTTATATCCTACAACTTTACCATATTCATTGATTAGCTCTAGTAGTTTTCTGGTAGAGTCTTTAGGGTTTTCTGTGTAGAGGATCATGTCATCTGCAAACAGTGAGAGTTTTACTTCTTCGTTTCCAATTTGAATTCCTATTATGTCTTTTTCTGCTCTGACTGCTGAGGCCAAAACTTCCAAAACTATGTTGAATAGTACTGGTGAGAGTGGGCACCCTTGTCTTGTTCCTGACTTTAGGGGAAACACTTTCAGGTTTTTACCATTGAGGAAAATGTTTGCTGTGGGTTTGTCATATATAGCTTTTATTACGTTGAGGAATGTTCCATCTATTCCCGCCTTCTGGAGGGTTTTGATCACGAATGGATGTTGAATTTTGTCAAAGGCTTTCTCTGCATCTATTGAAATAATCACATGGTTTTTATTTTTCAATTTATTAATGTGGTGTATTACATTGATTGATTTGCAGATATTGAAGAATCCTTGCATCCCTGGGATAAAGCCCACTTGGTCATGATGTATGATCTTTTTAATGTGTAGTTAGATTCTGATTGCTAGAATTTTGTTAAGGATTTTTGCATCTATGTTCATCAGTGATATTGGCCTGAAGTTCTCTTTTTTTGTGGCATCTTTATTAGTTCAGTTCAGTTCAGTTCAGTTCAGTCGCTCAGTCGTGTCCGACTCTCCGCGACCCCATGAACCACAGCACGCCAGGCCTCCCTGTCCATCACCAACTCCCGGAGTACACTCAAACTCATGTCCACAGAGGCGGTGATGCCATCCCACCATCTCATTCTCCCTCGTCCCCTTCTCCTCCCGCCCCCAACCTTTCCCAGCACCAGAGTCTTTTCCGGTGAGTCAACACGTCGCATGAGGTGGCCAAACTATTGCAGTTTCAGCTTTAGCATCAGTCCCTCCAATGAACACCCAGGATTGATCTCCTTTAGAATGGACTGGTTGGATTGCCTTGCAGTATAAGGGACTCTCAAGAGTCTTCTCCAACACCACAGTTCAAAAGCATCGATTCTTCGGCGATCAGCCTTCTTCACAGTCCAACTCTCACATCCATACATGACCACGGGAAAAACCATTGCCTTGACTAGACGGACCTTGGTTGGCAAAGTAATGTCTCTGCTTTTTAATATACTATCAAGGTTGGTCATAACTTTCCTTTCAAGGAGCAAGCGTCTTTTATTCTCATGGCTGCAATCAACATCTGCAGTGATTTTGGAGCCCAAAAAAACAAAGTCTGACACTGTTTCCACTGTTTTTCCATCTATTTCCCATGAAGTGATGGGACCAGATGCCATGATCTTTGTTTTCTGAATGTTGAGCTTCAAGCCAACCTTTTCACTCTCCTCTTTCACTTTCATCAAGAGGCTTTTGAGTTCCTCTTCACTTTCTGCCATAAGGGTAGTGTCATCTGCATATAGGAGGTTATTGATATTTCTCTCAGCAATCTTGATTCCAGCTTGTGCTTCTTCCAGCCCAGCATTCCTCATGATGTACTCTGCATGTAAGTTAAATAAGCAAGGTGACAATATACAACCTTGACGTACACCTTTTCCTATTTGGAACCAGTCTGTTGTTCCATGTCCAGTTCTAACTGTTGCTTCCTGACCTGCATACAGGTTTCTCAAGAGGCAGGTCAGGTGGTCTGGGATTCGTATCTCTTTCAGAATGTTCCACAGTTTATTGTGATCGACACAGTCAAAGGCTTTGGCATAGTCAATGAAGCAGAAATAGATGTTTTTCTGAAACTCTCTTGCTTTCTCCATGATCCAGCGGATGTTGGCAATTTGATCTCTGGTGCCTCTGCCTTTTCTAAAACCTGCTTGAACATCTGGGAGTTCACGGTTTACATACTGCTGAAGCCTGGCTTGGAGAATTTTGAGCATGAATTTACTAGCGTGTGAGATGAGTGCAATTGTGCGGTAGTTTGAGCATTCTTTGGCATTGCCTTTCTTTGGGATTGGAATGAAGACTGACCTCTTCCAGTCCTGTGGCCAGCGCTGAGTTTTCCAAATCTGCTGGCATATTGAGTGCAGCACTTTCACAGCATCATCTTTCAAGACTTGAAATAGCTCAACTGGAATTCCATCACCTCAACTAGCTTTGTTCGTAGTGATGCTTTCTAAGGCCCACTTGACTTCACATTCCAAGATATCTGGCTCTAGGTCAGTGATCACGTTATCGTGACTATCTTGGTCATGAAGATCTTTTTTGTACAGTTCTTCTGTGTATTCCTGCCACCTCTTCTTAATATCTTCTGCTTCTGATAGGTCCATACCATTTCTGTCCTTTATCGAGCCCATCTTTGCATGAAATGTTCCCTTGGAATCTCTAATTTTCTTGAAGAGGTCTCTTGTTTTTCCTATTCTGTTGTTTTCCTCTATTTCTTTGCATTGATCACTGAGGAAGTCTTTCTTATCTCTCCTTGCTATTCTTTGGAACTCTGCATTCAGATGCTTATATCTTTCCTTTTCTCCTTTGCTTTTCGCCTCTCTTCTTTTCACAGCTATTTGTAAGGCCTCCTCAGACAGCCATTTCGCTCTTTTGCATTTCTTTTCCATGGGGATGGTCTTGGTCCCTGTCTCCTGTACAATGTCACAAACCTCCGTCCAGAGTTCATCATGCACTCTATCAATCAGATCTAGTCCCTTAAATCTATTTCTCACTTCCACTGTATAATCATAAGGGATTTGATTGAGGTCATATCTGAATGGTCTAGTGGTTTTCCCTACTTTCTTCAATTTAAGTCTGAATTTCGCAATAAGGAGTCTATGATCTGAGCCACAGTCAGCTCCTGGTCTTGTTTTCGCTAACTGTATACAGCTTCTCCATCTTTGGTTGCAAAGAACATAATCAATCTGATTTCGGTGTTGACCATCTGGTGATGTCCATGTGTAGAGTCTTCTCTTGTGTTGTTGGAAGAGGGTGTTTGCAATGACCAGTGCATTCTCTTGACAAAACTCTATTAGCCTTTGCCTTGCTTCATTCCGTGCTCCAAGGCCAAATTTGCCAGTTACTCCAGGTGTTTCTTGACTTCCTACTTTTGCATTCCAGTCCCCTATAATGAAAAGGACATCTTTTTTGGGTGTTAGTTCTAAAAGGTCTTGTAGGTCTTCATAGAACCGATTAACTTCGGCTTCTTCAGCATTACTGGATGGGGCCTAGGCCTGGATTACTGTAATATTGAATGGTTTGCCTTGGAAACGAACAGAAATCATTCTGTCGTTTTTAAGATTGCATCCGAGTACAGCATTTCGGACTGTTTTGTTGACCATGATGGCTACTCCATTTCTTCTAAGGGATTCCTGCCCACAGTAGTAGATATAATGGTCATCCGAGTTAAATTCACCCATTCCAGTCCATTTTAATTCACTGATTCCTAGAATGTCGATGTTCACTCTTGCCATCTCCTGTTTGACCACTTCCAATTTGCCTTGATTCATGGACCTAACATTCCAGGTTCCTATGCAATATTGCTCTTTACAGCACCGGACCTTGCTTCTATCACTGGTCACATCCACACCTGGGTATTGGTTTTGCTTTTGTTCCATCCCTTTATTCCTTCTATAGTTATTTCTCCACTGAGCTCCAGTAGCATACTGGGCACCTACCGACCTGGGGAATTCCTCATTCAGTATCCTATCATTTTGCCCTTTGTTACTGTTCATGGGGTTCTCAAGGCAAGTATACTGAAGTGGTTTGCCATTCCCTTCTCCAGTGGACCACATTCGGCTGTGGTCCATGTGATTAGATGGGCTAGTTTCCTGTGATTATGATTTCAGTGTGTCTGCCCTCTGATGCCCCCTATCAATACTTACCGTCTTATTTGGGTTTCTCTTACCTTGGTCGTGGAAAATCTGTTCACAGCTGCTCCAGCAAAGTGCAGCCGCTGTACCTTACCTTGGATGAGGGGTATCTCCTCAAGGCCGCCCCTCCTGACCTTGAATGCGGAGTAGCTCCTCTCGGCCCTCCTGCGCCCCCGCAGCCACCGCCTGTTGGACGTGGGGTAGCTCCTCTTGGCCGCCGGCCCTGGCGTCAGGCATGGGGTAGCTCCACTCGGCCGCGCCTCTTTGCGTGGTTCGTTGCGCCGGGGCCGGTGTCTCTCGCGTGGCGTCTGCGCCGCCGGGGCCGGCGTCTCTCACGTGGCGTCTGCACCGCCGGGGCCGTCGTCTCTCGCGTGGTGTCTGCGCCGCCGGGGCCGGCGTCTCTCACGTCATCTTTGTTAGGTTTGGCTATTAGGGTGATGGTGGCCTCATAGAATGAGTTAGGAAGCTTACCCTCCTCTGCAATTTTCTGGAAGAGTTTGAGTAGGATAGGTGTTAGCTCTTCTCTAAATTTTTGGTAGAATTCAGCTGTGAAGCCATCTGGACCTGGGCTTTTGTTTGCTGGAAGATTTCTGATTACAGTTTCAATTTCCATGCTTGTGATGGGTCTGTTAAGATTTTCTATATCTTCCTGGTTCAGTTTTGGAAAGTTACACTTTTCTAAAAATTTGTCCATTTCTTGCAAGTTGTCCATTTTATTGGCATATAATTGCTGATAGTATTCTCTAATAATCCTTTCTATTTCTGTGTTGTGTGTTGTGATCTCTCCCTTTTCATTTCTAATTTTATTGATTTGTTTTTCTCCCTCTGTTTCTTGATGAGTCTGGCTAGTGGTCTGTCCCTCTCAAAGAACCAGCTTTTGGCTTTGCTGATTTTTGCTATGGTCTCTTTTGTTTCTTTTGTATTTATTTCTGCCCTAATTTTTAAGATCTCTTTCCTTGTACTGACCCAAGGGTTCTTCATTTCTTCCTTTTCTAGTTGCTTTATGTGTAGAGTTAGGTTATTTAGTTGGCTTTTTTGTTGTTTCTTGAGGTATGCCTGTATTACTATGAACCTTCCCCTTAGCACTGCTTTTACAGTGTCCTACAGGTTTTGCGCTGTTGTGTTTTCATTCATTTCTATGCATATTTTGATTTCTTTATTTCCTCAGTGATTTGTTCGTTATTCAGCCTCCATATGTTGAAATTTTTAATAGTTTTTCTCCTGTAATTGAGACCTAGTCGTACTGCATTGTGGTCAGAAAAGATGCTTGGAATGATTTCAATCTTTTTTGAATTTACCAAGGCTAGATTTATGGCCCAGGATGTGATCTATCCTGGAGAAGGTTCCGTGTGCGCTTGAGAAGAAGGTGAAATTCATTGTTTTGGGGTGAAATGTCCTATAGAGATCTATTAGGTCTAACTGGTCTATTGTATCGTTTAACTTTTGCGTTTCCTTATTAATTCTCTGTTTAGTTGATCTATCCATAGGCGTGAGTGGGGTATTAAAGTCTCCCACTATTATTGTGTTATTGTTGATTTCCCCTTTCATACTTGTTAGCATTAGTCTTACATATTGTGGTGCTCCTATGTTGGGTGCATATATATTTATAATTGTTATATCTTCTTCTTGGATTGAGCCTTTGATCATTATGTAGTGTCCTTCATTGTCTCTTTTCACAGCCTTTGTCTTAAAGTCTAATTTATCAGATATGAGTATTGCTACTCTTGCTTTCTTTTGGTCTCTATTTGCGTGGAATATCTTTTTCCAGCCCTTCACTTTCAATGTGTATGTGTCCCTCGTTTTGAGGTGGGTCTCTTGTAGACAACATATATAGGGGTCTTGTTTTTGTATCCATTCAGCCAGTCTTTGTCTTTTGGTTGGTGCGTTCAACCCATTTACATTTAAGGTAATTATTGATAAAAGTGACCCTGTTGCCATTTTCTTTATTGTTTTGGGTTCAAGTTTATACACTCATTCTGTGTTTCCTGTCTAGAGAAGGTCCTTTAGCATTTGTTGGAGAGCTGGTTTGGTGATGCTGAATTCTCTCAGCTTTTGCCTGTCTGTAAAGCTTTCGATTTCTCCTTCATATTTGAATGAGATCCTTGCTGGGTACAGTAATCTGGGCTGTAGGTTATTTTCTTTCATCACTTTAAGTATGCCCTGCCATTCCCTCCTGGCCTGAAGAGTTTCTATTGAAAGGTCAGCTATTATCCTTATGGGGATCCCCTTGTGTGTTATTTGTTGCTTTTCCCTTGTTGCTTTTAATATTTGTTCTTTGTGTTTGATCTTTGTTAATTCGATTAATATGTGTCTTGGGGTATTTCGCCTTGGGTTTATCCTGTTTGGGACTCTCTGGGATTCTTGGACTTGGGTGATTATTTCCTTCCCCATTTTAGGGGAATTTTCAACTATTATCTCCTCAAATATTTTCTCATGGTCTTTCTTCTTGTCTTCTTCTTCTGGGACTCCTGTGATTCGGATGTTGGGGTGTTTAAAATTGTCCTCTCCTCAGAGAAATAAAACACCACGAGATGCCACTTCATACTTGCTAGGATGGCTGTACTCACAGAGACAAGTAATGACTATTGTTGACAGGAATGTATAGAAATTGGAACGTTTTACATACTTTGCATAAAAATATAAAATGATGCAGCCATGCTGGAAAACAGTATGGCAGGTCCTCAAAAGGTTAAACAGAGTTGCTGTGCAATACAGCAATTCTATTCATAACTGTATTCCCAAAAGAAATGAAAAAATATATTCACATGAAAACCTAGACATAAATGTTCACAGCAACATTACTGACATAAGCAAAAAGTAGAACCCCCCCCCCCGCCCCCGCAAAGGTCCATCAGATGATGAATGGATAAATAAAATGTGGTACACCCATACAATAGAATATTACTGAGCAATAAAAAGCAAGGAAACACTGATACATGTTAGAGGGACCTTGAAACTATTATGCTAAATGAAAGAAGGCAGTCACAAAGGATCCCATACTGTGTGATTCACTGACACAAAATGTCCAGAAAAGGGACATCTACACAGTCAGGGAGTGGAGTCATGCTTCTCTCAGGCTGGGAAGATCAGGAAGGGAAAACTGACACAGGGTGATTACGAAAAGCTGTCAGGTTTCTTTGGAGGGTGATGAAAATGTTCTAACGTGGTAATGCCTGTTCAACTCTTTAAACGAAACAGCTACTGAACTGTAGAGTTTAAATGAATGAACCTCATGGTATGTTCATTAGATTTCAACAAACCTGTCACCAAAAACAACGGATGATTTGGGGTCATTAATGCTGTCCTGCTCAGCTTCAGACCACCAGCCAGGGTTCAAGACAGAGAGTCAAGAGTGTGCCCTTTTTATCTAAAAATGGTATAGGGAAAAGCTGTCTTTTTCAATGATGTCCAACCTAAAAAATTAGTAGACAAATCTGTGTTTCACTGCTCAAAGCATGGAATGATTTACATTTCCCCAAATTAAGAGACTTGGGGGTTCTAAAACTGATTAAAAATTACCTTATGTTTTAGCATATTATTTTGAATAGCCATTTCAGTTGGACTGGTTTTTAAATCTCCATGGAAACTAAGCTCTCCATTTTCATATTCATGTAACTTCCTTCTTGTCATTTTTAAGAGTTTCTTAAATCTGTAGAAATGTATAGAATGAGTAAGTTCTTTAAGAGCAGATATTTAATAATTAAACAGATATATGTTCTATCAGATAAAACAAATAAATCTATAAATTACAATCCTTTCTCATTGTTCAAATTTAATATTCCTTGAAAGCATAATAACTAAATTCTAATCTTAGATACATATTATGAAGAAAAGTTTTGTCACATTTAAATATACTGTGTGTGATATATGTAATGTATGAGTTCTTATAAATAAGTTAACGTCAATTTTTAGTATGCTGGTGTGAAATATTGTTATTAAATATTAGTTATAAACCAGAGAAAAGTATTCAGAAGAGATATGATATATGAATGTTTTTTGAAAAGACAAAAGACACGTTTGTTCCTACTGACCACAGCCTCTACAAAAAGAAAAGAAAGCAGATACAAAAAATCCAACAAGATTCTCACTCAAAATTGAAAAAGAAACGAAAAGTCTTTGGAGCCTGAGTTAAGTGGGAAATAACCCAGGATGAGAGTTTTAGAAGGAAGGAAATCAGAAGAGAGAGAGAGTGTCCCAGTCTCTTCAAGACTGTTTTAAGAGATGTAGAAATCTTGCCCAGCACATTGTTAACAAAATGCAAAGCAATGTAGAGAAAATTAAAAGAAAAATATTAATGAGAATCAGAGAAGAACCCTTTGTATAATCATCCCTTGGCATCCACAGAGGATTGGTTCAAAAATCCCCCAACACTCCGTGGATACAAAATCCACGAATGCGCAAGTCTCCCTACGCACATCTTCCCTATACTTTCAGTCATCCCTGGATCACTCACATTAACTAATACAATGTAAACGCTTTGTAAATAGTTATAAATACAATGTAAACGCTATGGAAACAGTTGTCAGCTTCAGACTAATCCAAGTTTTGCTTTTTGGAACTTTCTCCAATTTTTTTCCCTGAATACTTTTGATCTTGGGTTGGCTGAATCTGTAGATGATGAGGGTTAACTTACTCAGCAAAAAATCAGAAGCAGTTTTTTATCTTACTGATCAAAACATGATCACTAATTTGATTATTCTTTAAGTTACACATAGATTTTTGTATGTACAATTTACAACTAAAATTTGGGGGCAAAAAGAAAATATACGCCAAATCAAGATACTGTTTAATATTGTTCAACAATAACACAGGTAGGTTTTTAGATAATAAATTACTTGAATGATGAAGGGAAGGAACACAATTAAAGAAGGCAGGATTACCAAAAAGAACAAAGATAGTTTGCAGAAGTAAAAATTCAGCATAGATGATGAGGAACACAGTGACATTACTATATGCAGAGGCACGGCTGTTACGGTTTTAGAAACCATTACAGATTTGGAAAACTCAGCAGTGGCCACAGGACTGGAAGAGGTCAGTCTTCATTCCAATCCCAAAGAAAGGCAATGCCAAAGAATGCTCAAACTGCCGCAGAATTGCACTCATCTCCCACGCTAGTAAAGTCATGCTCAAAATTCTCCAAGCCAGGCTTTAGCAGTATGTAAACCGTGAACTCCCAGATGTTCAAGCAGGTTTTAGAAAAGGCAGAGGCACCAGAGATCAAATTGCCAACATCAGGTGGATCATGGAGAAAGCAAGAGAGTTTCAGAAAAACATCTATTTCTGCTTCATTGACTATGCCAAAGCCTTTGACTGTGTCGATCACAATAAACTGTGGAACATTCTGAAAGAGATGCGAATCCCAGACCACCTGACCTGCCTCTTGAGAAACCTGTATGCAGGTCAGGAAGCAACAGTTAGAACTGGACATGGAACAACAGACTGGTTCCAAATAGGAAAAGGTGTACGTCAAGGTTGTATATTGTCACCTTGCTTATTTAACTTATATGCAGAGTACATCATGAGGAACGCTGGGCTGGAAGAAGCACAAGCTGGAATCAAGATTGCTGGGAGAAATATCAGTAACCTCCTATATGCAGATGACACTACCCTTATGGCAGAAAGTGAAGAGGAACTCAAAAGCCTCTTGATGAAAGTGAAAGAGGAGAGTGAAAAGGTTGGCTTGAAGCTCAACATTCAGAAAACAAAGATCATGGCATCTGGTCCCATCACTTCATGGGAAATAGATGGAAAAACTGTGGAAACAGTGTCAGACTTTATTTTTTGGGCTCCAAAATCACTGGAGACGCTGATTGCAGCCATGAAATTAAAAGACGCTTGCTCCTTGGAAGGAAAATTATGACCAACCTTGATAGTACATTAAAAAGCAGAGACATTACTTTGCCAACCAAGGTCCGTCTAGTCAAGGCAATGGTTTTTCCCGTGGTCATGTATGGATGTGAGAGTTGGACTGTGAAGAAAGCTGATCGCCGAAGAATCGATGCTTTTGAACTGTGGTGTTGGAGAAGACTCTTGCGAGTCCCTTATACTGCAAGGAGATCTAACCAGTCCATTCTAAAGGAGATCAATCCTGGATGTTCATTGGAGGGACTGATGCTAAAGCTGAAACTGCAATACTTTGGCCACCTCATGCGACGAGTTGACTCACTGGAAAAGACTCTGATTCTGGGAGAGGTTGGGGGCGGGAGGAGAAGGGGACGACTGAGAATGAGATGACGGGATGGCATCACTGACTCTGTGGACATGAGTTTGAGTGTACTCCGGGAGTTGGTGATGGATAGGGAGGCCTGGCGTGCTATGATTCATGGGGTCGCGGAGAGTCGGACACGACTGAGCGACTGAACTGAACTGAACAGATAAGTATAACACTGCTGCACTCAAAAACATTTCATATTGTGCTGACATTCCACAGTAGACTTTGAAACAGGATAATGTGTTTAATTATGAAAATACACATAAAAAATAAACTTGTGTCTAAGGTTTTAATAAAATAAAATTATACTTTAATTAACAGTTGAGATTATCAGCAGTATTAAAACCTTACCCAGTAATCTCTTTTTCTATACTCACTATTTTTCTTCTTTTCTTGGTCCAAGCTATTTTCCAGTGATTGTTTTAATTCAATATATTTCTCTAATTGTTCCTTTTTGTCCTCAGACTCAGAAGAAAAATTTAAGAAAATTATTTGTAAACACCTAGAGAGACTTATTCTTTCTTAAAAATATTGTTTCTCATGAGTTCACAAGTTAATATGAATTTATAGTAAACATAGTTTTTAAACCTAGTTGATGCCAATAACAGATTTCAAAATGGATGACTTTTCTTAAAACAATTTAAAATGATTTTTCATTTCATCATTTTTCTGGAATTTAAATTCCCAACATTTTTTGGTTAAAAACAGAGACTTTTACATTTAAAATACTAAATGTTAATGAAAGTTTTTAAAAGAGGGCCTATATTTACATTTTACTTTCTAGAGATGCTCTAAAATAATTTTCATCAATGGTTCAAGATATTCCAGGTTTTGTTAAGTCACATCTTAGTAAAATAATCTTTGAAAAATTCCCATGCAACCCGCATCTCTTTAAAAAAAAAAAATCCAACAAATGAAAAATACATTCGTTCAGGAAAATGGTTCTGTGCAGATGGAGTATTCATTCTTAATGAAGAGAACAAACTACAATATTTAAAATGATTCATTCTCAAAAATGTCACAGAAAGATTTGGATTACAAAAGAAACTCAAAATTCTCAATCAAATCATTACTCAAATTTCTGGACTCAAATAGATGTCTGTGTACCAATGTTCAAAGCAGCATTATTAACAATAATCAGAAGGTGGAATTCCATTGACAGAGGAGTGAACAAACAAAGTGTGGTCTATATAAAATATTGCTTTTGGACTGTCACAGTTTTTTAAATTAAAATCTTACTATAAAAATCATTAATTTTATGAATTCAGTCGACTTCTTCTATAAAGAGGAATTACAGTGCTAGTAGCAAGCAGTATCAATAAAAAATAGTATAAGCTAATCAATGAGACTTGTCATAGTGTCCAAAATAGTCTTATATATTACTAGTAAAAAAATTAAAATCCTTTCTCAGTATGACAGAAATTAAGAGGTTGATTTACCAATCTTGTGCTTAACAGGTTTTTCTGAAGCTGTTCAATTTTGCCCTCTTGCTTTTTGACTGTAGTTTCTAACTCGACATTTTCCATTTCAAGCCTAAAATGCAGATTTTAAAATAATTATTCTTACACATGGGTTTTTTTTAAAGATTTTATTTTAATGTAGACCATTTTTAAAGTCTTTATTGAATTGACTACTATATTGCTTCTGTTTCATGTTTTGGTTTTTTTGGCTGTGAGGCACATGGGGTCCTAGCTCCCTAACCAGGGATCAAACACACACCGTCTGCCCTGGAAGGCATAGTTTTAACCCCTGGACTGTCATGGCATTCCTTCACACATAGATTTTGAAAATACCACACTGTTTTTGAACAAATATCTGCTGGTTCAATTACACAGGTTTTTAGCATTTTGAAAAGTAGATGATTTGGCAACTGTACTGTTTTTCTATTTGTGACTAATCGCCTTCCCTGGTGGCTCAGATGGTAAAGAATCTGCTGGCAACACAGGAGACCCAGGTTTGATCCCTGAGTCAGGAAGATCCCCTGGAGAAAGGAATGGCAACCCACTCCAGGATTCTTGCCTGGAGAATTCCATGGACAAAGGAGCCTGGAGTGCTGTAGTCCATGGGGCTGTGAAAAGTCAGACATGACTGAGCAATTAACACCTTCACTTTTCACTTGTGGATAATGTGCAAAATATGGAAATAATGGGGGGAAATTATCGATCTCAAAACAGCTCAAAACTGAAATGTTACACAGCTCCACGATAATGTGTCTATTATCACTATTGATCTATTCTCATATTATACTGTTTGTCTGCTTTATACTTACTTTCTACGCTGCTTTAAATCGTACTTTTCGACGTGATCCTGTGTTTTCTCAGCACATCTCACAGCCTCTGTAAGTTGATCCTGCACTTCTTGCAACTAAAAAAAAAAAAAAAGAAAAAATAACTGTTTTAACTACTAATAACCTAGTAAATCCACCGTCGTTGGTTTTTGTCTCTTTTGTCTGCATATGGTAAACAGCTGCTTTTCTGACATACAGCAGAAATGAGTTGTTACAACAGTTCACAAAGTGAAAATATTTCCTGTCTGCCCTCTACAGGTTACTGACCTCTCCTCTAGCACTCAAATACAATATCATCCATGCTTTAAATCAGATTTTCTCAAATGAACACACACATTTGTAAACTACTCAAATGGGGAAAGACAGAAAACTACCTTATGGTAAACAATTTTTTTTTTTAATCCAGGCTCCATATCTGCCATCACTTTAAATATCCACATATCTAAATGACCACAGATCTTCCAGTGGTTAAGAGAGCTAACACTGCTGTTGGTGACAACCGGATGCTTCAGGAATTAGTGTGAGAGGCAGTAGCTACACAGGAGCCAGAATGCGTGGGCCTATGTCACAGTTCCATCAGTTCTGAGCTGTGTGTCCTGGAGCTAATCACTTAACCTTTCTGTATCTCAGTTTCTCCATCCATAAAATGGAGATAATGGTAGCAACAATCTCAGTGGAATCTTTGGAAGATTATACTGCGGAGTTTCCATAATGTACTTTGGAGAAGGAAATGGCTCCAGTATTGCCAGAAAGAAACTCACTCCAGTATTCTTGCTGGAGAATCCCATGGACAGAGGAGCCTGGTGTGTGGCTGTTCATGAGGTCACAAAGAACTGGACATGACTGAGTGACTAACCACATACATAAACTATTTAGAAGAAGACGTGGCACAGAATAAGAACTGTTTGTAATTGGCCTTATTACAGTCGCTGGATTTTATCTCCAAAACAATTTGATATATCAGGCAGATGTCATGCCAACAGAAGTGGTCTTCAACACAAGTCACACTGAAATCACTCTCCATACCATTGCAAGTGGCAGTAAGGGAGAGCATGAGGCCCAAAACATATGTATCCAGTACTTCAAAAATGTTCACTGACTCCACCAACCAAGTAGCAGTATTCTCCACTTATCATAATTTGCAACTTACTTCCTCTACGTATTACTCAGTGGAAAACAACCACGGGTTAATATGCAAATAGCACCTCCTGGATGGAGTGGTACAGAACTTACATGACCATCAGAGTGAAGTCACTGCCATGGAAATATTCAGTTCAGTCGCTCAGTCGTGTCCGACTCTGCGACCCCATGAATCCCAGCACACCAGGCCTCCCTGTCCATCACCAACTCCCGGAGTTCACTCAAACTCATGTCCACAGAGTCGGTGATGCCATCCAGCCATCTCGTTCTCTGTCGCCCCTTCTCCTCCTGCCCCCAATCCCTCCCAGCATCAGAGTCTTTTCCAGGGAGTCAGCTCTTCACATGAGGTGGCCAAAGTTTTGGAGTTTCAGCTTTAGCATCAGTCCTTCCAATGAACACCCAGAACTGATCTCTTTAGAATGGACTGGTTGGATCTCCTTGCCGTTCAAGGGGTTCTCAAGAGTCTTCTCCAACACCACAGTTCAAAACCATCAATTCTTCGGCGCTCAGCTTTCTTCACAGTCTAACTCTCACATCCATACATGACCACGGGAAAAACCATAGCCTTGACTAGACAGACCTTGGTTGGCAAAGTCATGTCTCTGCTTTTTAATATGCTATCTAGGTTGGTCATAACTTTCCTTCCAAGGAGTAAGCGACTTTTAATTTCTGGGCTGCAATCAGCATCCGCAGTGATTTTGGAGCCCCCAAAAATAAAGTCTGACACTGTTTCCCCATCTATTTGCCATGAAGTGATGGGACCAGATGCCGTGATCTTAGTCTTCTGAATGTTGAGCTTCAAGCCAACTTTTTCACTCTCCTCGTTCACTTTCATCAAGAGGCTTAGTGGACAAACCTGTATTCAAATGATACTAATTGATCCTTAAAATGAGAATTATGAGCAAAGTGTTTGTTAAAATGCTCTAAGTAAATAGCCTAAATAGCAGTGGAAGATTAAATCAGGAATAATTTGGCTAAAGCTCACCACTTGAGTCCCAAATTATGATTCAGTGACAAATAGATGCCTTTAAAGAGTGGAGAGGCCATAAGAAAAAATGATCAAGGCTGAAATTTTCCCAAATTAATTCAGATTGGCATGAATAAAACTAAAATTATACCAACAAATATGACAAAAAGGTATGACAAGCTACTGAAGCAAAGTACAATATATAAAATATAGCATCTGGGAAACCTGGAATTGAGTGTCAAGATAATCCATGTAACTGAAGCTTAATTTCAAAATATTCATTTTAGGTTTGAGCATTTCATTTCTCTGCTTCACCATGATACTGAAATGTGATAACATAACGATTAAAATGATTATAATAATAGTAAAAGAGTAAATTACTGACACTATCTATATTAATAATTTGGAACTGAATCTCTTAACATTTCATAAGCAATACGATGTCTCTACTCAAAGTAAAGCACCTCTTGGGTCTAATTTTTATTTGCTGGATACAGGTGTGCCTTTAGGCTGGTTAAAAGACCATACATTCCCAGCCTATGTAGTTTTATATTCAACTAGATTCAACATTTAGCCAGAATCAAGAATCACTTTGAACTTTCTTTCAGGAAGTCTGAGAATTTCTTCTTCTGGATACTCACTTCTCTTTCTGCTTTCTCACATTTGTACTGATACGTTCTGTCTTTTAAATGATTCCATTCCTTGATTAACTCCTTGCTTCTCTCCTGCAGCATCAGACCTTGTCCTCAAAATATTTCTTTTCCTTTTCCTGGTTCAGATTTTTCACTGCATCTATCTCCAGTTTTAGCATGGCAATTTCATCCTGCAGCATGTGGCTTTCGTGCAACAGATTTTTTGCTTCTTCACAACTATCAGAAACCTAAGTGAAACAAAGGAGACTTCTAGCTAGTACTCAATAAAGTGACATTTCATGATTTCCTCTGAAAGACTAACCTCTATGTTTATACAATGAAAAGAGTGCACCAAGAGTGTTTCCAACTGGAAAAAATAAGGCTCGATACAAATCTCAGACTTTATACCAGCAGAAATACCCAAAAGTTCAAAAATTTAATTGAAGACAACGAATCCGTGAAAGTAAAAAAGAAACCCCAAGAGACTTTTCAAGAAGCTCAGAACTGGAAAGGCTTTTCTTTGAATTAAAACGACCTTGGGAAGGCTTAAATGAAAGATGTACAGATCTGACTACACTTAAAAATTGCATCTGCTTTTCTTACCACAATGCAGTAAGGTTGGATCTCGATTATGGGAGAAAAACTATTAAAAATGCCAATATATGGAGGCTGAACAACACACTGCTGAATAATGAACAAATCATAGAAGAAATCAAAAGAGAAATCAAAATATGCATAGAAATAAATGAAAAGAAAAACAAAACAACCCAAAAGCTCTGGGACACTGTAAAAGCAGTTCTAAGGGGGAAGTTCATAGCAATACAGGCACACCTCAGGAAACAAGACCTAACTTACATCTAAAGAAACTGGAAAAGGAAGAAATGCAGAACCCCAGGGTTAGTAGAAGGAAAGAAATCGTAAAAATTAGGGCAGAGATAAATGCGAAAGAAACAAAAGAGACCATAACAAAAATCAGCAAAGCCAAAAGCTGGTTCTTTGAGAAGGTAAATAAAATTGACAAACCACTAGCCAGACTCATCAAGAAACAAAGGGAGAAAAATCAAATCAATAAAATTAGAAATGAAAATGGAGAGATCACAACCGACAATACAGAAATACAAAGGATTATTAGAGAATACTATCAGCAATTATATGGCAGTAAAATGAATAACCTGGAAGAAATGGACAAATTCCTAGAAAAGTACACCGTTCCAAAACTGAACCAGGAAGAAATAGAAAATCTGAACAGACCCATCACAAGCACGGAACTAGAGGCTGTAATCAGAAATCTTCCAGCAAACAAAAGCCCAGGTCCAGACAGCTTCACAGCTGAATTCTACCAAAAATTTAGAGAAGAGCTAATACCTATTCTACTCAAACTCTTCCAGAAAATTGCTGAGGAAGGGAAACTTCCAAACTCATTCTATGAGGCCACCATCACCCTAATCCCAAAACCTGGTAAAGATCCCACAGAAAAAGAAAATTACAGGCCAATATCACTGATGAACATAGATGCAAAAATCCTTAACAAAAGTCTAGCAATCAGAATCCAACAACACATTAAGAAGATCATACATCATGACCAAGTGTGCTTTATCCCAGAAATGCAAGGATTCTTCAATATCCGCAAATCAATCAACGTAATACACCACATTAACAAACTGAAAAATAAAAATCATACGATTATCTCAATAGATGCAGAAAAAGTCTTCGACAAAATTCAACATCCATTTATGATAAAAACCCTCCAGAAAGTGGGAATAGAAGGGACATATCTCAACATAATAAAACCTATATATGACAAACCCACAGCAAACATTATCCTCAACGGTGAAAACCTGAAAGCGTTTCCCCTAAAGTCAGGAACAAGACAAGGGTGCCCACTCTCACCACTACTATTCAACATAGTTTTGGAAGTTTTGGCCACAGCAGTCAGAGCAGAAAAAGACATAAAAGGAATCCAAATTGGAAAAGAAGAAGAAAAACTTTCACTGTTCGCTGATGACATGATCCTCTACACAGAAAACCCTGAAGACTCTACCAGAAAACTACTAGAGCTAATCAATGAATACAGTAAAGTTGCAGGATATAAAATCAACACACAGAAATCCCTTGCATTCCCATACACTAATGAGAAAATAGAAAGAGAAATTAAGGAAAATATTCCATTCCCTGTTGCAACGAAAAGAATTAAATACTTAGGAATATATCTACCTAAGGAAACAAAAGACTTGTACATAGAAAACTATAAAACACTCGGGAAAATAATCAAAGAGGACACTAATAGATGGAGAAATATACTGTGTTCATGGATTGGAAGAATAAATATTGTAAAAATGAGTATACTACCCAAAGTAATTTATAAGTTCAATGCAATCCCTATCAAGCTACCAACCATATTTTTCACAGAACTAGAACAAATAATCTCACAATTTGTATGGAAATAAAAAAAACCTCGAATAGCCAAAGCAATCTTGAGGAAGAAGAATGGAACTGGGGGAATTAACCTGCCGGACTCCAGGCTCTACTACAAAGCCACAGTCATCAAGACAGTATGGTACTGGCATAAAGACAGAAATATAAATCAATGGAACAAAACAGAAAGCCCAGAGATAAATCCACACACCTATGGATACCTTATCTTTGACAAAGGAGGCAAGAATATAAAATGGAGAAAAGACAGTCTCTTTAAAAAGTGGTGCTGGGAAAACTGGTCAGCCACTTGTAAAAGAATGAAACTAGAACACTTCCTAACACCATACACCAAAATAAACTCAAAATGGATTAGAGATCTAAATGTAAGACCAGAAACTATAAAACTCCTAGAGGAGAACATCGGCAAAACACTCTCTGACATAAATGACAGCAGGATCCTCCATGACCCACCTCCCAGAATATTGGAAATAAAAGCAAAAATAAACAAATGGGACCTAATTAAAATCAAAAGCTTCTGCACAGCAAAGGAAACTATAAGCAAGGTGAAAAGACAGCCTTCAGAATGGGAGAAAATAATAGCAAATGAAGCAACGGATAAACGATTAATCTCCAAAATATACAAGCAGCTCTACGAAAAGTGGGAGAAGAGACAGGTCCTGCAGATCTTAGAGGAAGCACATGTTTACTAGGCTCACTGTACCTCCTTCAGAAACTCCTGAGCAATTACGCAATCTCCCCAGAGCAAGCACCTCTGTCCCAGGGGAGAGGGCAAGGCCAGGAAGCAAGAGCTGCAGGGAGGCCCAGGGGCGGCGGGTGCGTGCGCCCTGACCCCCCTCGCCACACAGTGACACCACACCGACCACCGAGCATCTCTGACGTGGTCAGTCTTGATCGAGGTGTGCAGCATAAACTCTGCAGTGATCTTAAAGACCGGGTTCCCAAAGAGGGATGCAAAATCACTTAACACGTGATTATATTGAGTACATGTTGAAATGGTGACACTGTGAAAGTAATGGAGTAAATAAAATGTTATTAAAATTAACGTCACTCATTTCTTTTCACCTCTTTTTTTCTTTTTACCTTTTTTAATGTGACCACTGGAAAAGTTGGAAGTACACGTGTGACTGTTATTTTTACTGAGCAGTGCTGATATGGCAGGAAACACTGACAGAATCATTTCTACCCAATACCCTGCCCCTCCAGTGGTTCCTTCTGCCCCTCAAATGGCTACTGTAAGACCATACACATGCTCCACAAGTTCAGCAGAGCCAGAAAACAGGTCCTTAAGGTATGATGCTAGGCAGACTTCTCTGTTCTAAGCGCCTAAGGATGACATGCACTGTCCTGGGTCCCAGCCTGTCCATCCAGGGTGCATCCAGCAGGGCTGGGAAGCCATGTACCTGCTTTCGTGTGGGTCGCACGTGAATTTGGGGTGCGTGTGGATGCTGAAGGCAGTCACAGGGTGTTGCCCCGAGAGCCAGGAAAGGCAGCAAGTCCACTGAACACAGCGAAGCCCTATGTCTGAGGGCTCTGGAACCTTCGAGGCTTCTCTTCGCATGAGCGTCAGCAGGAGAGGTGAGCTCAGCAAGAAAGCAGGAGAGGGTGGGTTTTCAAAAGCAGCTCGGAAAGCACTGCAGAGGAAGGCGGCGCCTGCCACGCCAAGTCAGCACACACAGAGGGGCTGGCTGCCCAGATATTTGCAACTTCGTGTATTAGAAATTATTTTGAAATAAAAAAAAATTTTTAATATTCTCAATGGTAGTTTGAAACAGCCAAAAATGTCCCCCCTAAAGATGGGAATTCTCTAAATAAGTCGCACCAAAATGGAAAATACTTTTCCCAAAATTTCAAAAAGTACCGTTTCAAGAATCAAAAGTGAAATGAGTAACAACAGTTAGGTGACAGTCATGTGAAGAAAACAAAGGGGTTGCACCGGTATGAAAAAATTCAGGCGCAGCAAAGCAACGGATTAACTGCTGCTCAGTCACAGGTGCTCAAAGTGAGGCAGAAAACACAGCAGGAAGGAGAGTTCCTTCCAGAAAGTTAACCACAAACTCCACACACCACTCGGTCTCTGAGAAGGGTTACACAGGTGACCACACACAGGACTGCAGGGGCACCAGGATTCGGGGTGTGGCAGGCAGGAGGCACGGGTCACGTCACACTGCAGACCAGCACAGGCTCACCTTTATCCTCTGGTGTGGCCAAAGCATCACGTGCAGAGAGACAGTTCTTACATTAATCGGGAAGGAAACCATTAAGAAGCACGTGAATACTAGACCCTTACCTCCAAACAATCATGTTTTATCTGCCGAGTCTGGGCCAGTCTCGAGGGAGTAACGGAGTGTGATCTGCTTCCCAGCAGTGACTGTTCACCACCCGCCCCTGCTCTGCAAGGTGGCGATGCCAGCTGAGTGGGCTCACATGTAGGTTTGGCCCAGGAAATGCACACACTCAACCACAGGAAATAAGAGGTGGCGCTACACGGTGCCTGGACACAAACGGGGCCTTGGGACTGGGCTGGGCAGCCTGTGTGGGGCCAGGCACAGGTGTTGGGCAGGCAAAGCCTCATCTGCCTCCTTGCAGAACATGAGGCTCGGGAAATTCCCCAGCAGTCCAATACTGAGGACTCCATGCCTTCACTGCCAAGGGTGTGGGTTCGATCCCTGGTCGGGAAACTACGATCCCACAAGCCAGGCAACACAACCAAAAATATTTGAAAAAACAAAAACACGAGGCTCAGAAGACCTCAACTGAAGAAGGCAGCCCACATCAGAGGACATGCCCGCCTGGCTCACGTAGGGACGCTCCTGTGGACCCGGGCTGGGCCTCCCTCCACGTGGAGGCCAGGAGGTGGGGCCACCCAGTCCTCAGCAGACAGCCCCTGAGGTTCCCTCGGGCAGAGGGCCAGTTACCCGGCACTTAAACTCGTACTCCTTTAGGATCTCTGAGAACCGCTCCTCCTGGGCCAGGAGTTCTGTGCTCTGAGGCTCCAGCTGAAAGCCAGAGGCAAGCAGGAAAATGAGGGCCAGAACCTCAGGCCAGGCAGAGGGTGGGCTGTCTCCCCCTCATACTGCCCCAAGACGCTCAGCATCTGCAGGCGCAACCAACTGTCCCGCCTCTTCCTCCCCACCCTTTTGTTTAAGAGGTCTCAGGGAAGAATGATGTTCGGAATGTCAGGAGGGTGGTCATGCTCCCACCGGCACCCTGGGCTGCCTTCTTGCCCCGGCCACCTGGGAGGTCCCTGCACGGAGCCTACACCTCCCACCCCTTCCCTCCTCCTCTCAAGGTGATGGAAAAGGCCAGGTTCCAAGTGCTCCTCACCCCAGCACTGGGGTCTGTGCAGAAGTTTCTGACTTCTCCAGGCCTTGTCACCAGAAGGTTAACAGGCAGGGCATCACTGGGGTGTCACCTGCACCCCTGCACTGCCTGAAGGGGAGGAAAATACGGGCAAAGTAGCCTTAATAATTTCCTCTCCATTAGAGAAATTTAGGTTTCCCAGGTGGCACTAGTACTAAAGAATCTGCCTGCCTAGGTAGAAGACGCGAGAGATGCAGCTTCAATCCCTGGGTCGGGAAGATCTCATGGAGTAGGAAATGGCACCCACTCCAGTATTCTTGCCTGGAAGATTCCATGGACAGAGGAGCCTGGCGGGCTAAAGCCCATGGGGTCACAAAGATTCGGACACGACTGAGTGACTGAGCAGCACGTGGAATTTTAGCAGAAAAACCTAAGTCTGTCTCCTGTGTATTCTCCATCAAGACCCTGATGCCCTTTACCCAGAACCCACAGGCGCTTCTCTGGGGACTCAGAGTCAGCAAGAGGACTTGCCTTGTCCTTCAACACAAACTCCAGGTCATTCTGCAGCTTCAGGACTAGCTTCTCTGAGTCTGAGAGCTTCTCCACGACTTCAGTCATCTTATTCTGCAATCGACTATTTTCCTAGGAGACACAGGTCAGTGGTTGGCCAGCTCTGGGGATGGAGGAGGGAGCGAGAGGCAGGGCTCTGGAGCAGGATCTCTGGGGGAGGCGCTCCCGCCGCCTGAGCTCTCCAGAAGGTCATAAGCAGCACGAGTGGAAGGGAGTGACAAGCCTTCCCGAGCATTCTTTGAAAGGACGGATTTGAAGCTGCACCGCAACAGCCCAGGAGTCCACTGGAAGGAAGGCGGTGTCCACAGACACAGGAAACAATCAGAAGGCAGGCCCGGCTTCGCCTCTTGGGGAGGGAGGCGGGGGTGGCAGGGCAGGTGTGGAAGAATCCACAGTCCCGAGTCAGGGAAGGAGAAGCAGGTGGGGCCAGGGCCACCTCACTGGAGGCGAAGGCAGGCGGGGAGCAGGTCAGGGACGCTCTGCACAGCCCGGAAGAGCGCCCCGCGTCCGGTCACACGGTCAGGGCTGGGGGCGGGTGACGCTTCTGTCTTTGCTCTAGTTCTCTGGGCCCAGGGAGGCAGCCGAGGCGGCAGCTGCTGACCCAGAGAGGGAGAGCCCCGGGGCCCCATCCTGCTGCCCACACGGCTGCAGAGGAGAGCTGGGTCTCTCCTTGGGAAGGCAGGACGTGTCTGCCGGCTGAGAAATGGGCCCTGTGGCTACAGAAAACCTTCTCTGCCATCACGCCCCCATTGCTGCGGCTAGGGCTCAGTCCTGTCCCAGGAAGGTGTGGGTGTGGGGGACAGACTCTGGGCAACGTGGCCTCCCTCTTTGCGGGTGGGGCGCCCTCATAAGGCACCCCGCACACCCGGAACCCCCTACCTTCAGGGCCAGGGCCAGGGCCAGCTTCTCGCGGAGGCCGGTCTCCACCTGCAGGCGCCACAGGTCCTCCTCCAGCCCGGCCCTCTGCCGCCGGGCCTGCTCCCAGAACAGCTCGCGTTCCACCTCCACTTCGGACCGCAGGAGGCTCCGCCTCCCCCGGTAGCCCTACTCCAGGCGTCTGAAAGCACATGGCTCATGGTGCCTTGGGCTCCCCATGGGCGCCACCTGGACCTCTCCCTCCCCGGGGTCTCCGTTGGCGCACTTGGCCTCAGCACTGGGGGCTCGTTTGTTCCCTCCTGATAGACACGTGAGTTACAGTGTGGTGGGGCAGCGGAGGCCTCATGAACTGCCCCCCTCGGGGTTGGCAGAGGTGACCCCACACAGACAAGTGAACCAGCGGGCCCCTCGGCCCATGGGGCGAGCTAGCAGGTGACCTCTGGGTGGGTCTCTGGCACCTCTTGGCCATTCAACCTTCTCCACATCATCAAAAAATGCATGAGTAAATAAAGGCAGCATCAGGGCCCTTGGGGGCTGAAGGCACAGAGAAGTCAGCCTATACCACAAGCGCTGGAAAGCTAGCACACAGCGAATCCCAAGGCAGACAGAGGACAGGGCGGGGGCCCTTCCCCTCAGACTCTGCAGTGATCTTTCACAACAACCATTTCTATTCTATCAGCAGGGAAAACAGTGCCAAACCTCAGCTTTATCACTAAAGCTAGTGGAGCTGAGCTATTTAAAATGCTAAAAGATGATGTTGTTAAAGTGCTGCACTCAATATGCCAGCAAATTTGGAAAACTCAGCAATGGCCACAGGACTGGAAAAGGTCAGTTTTCATTTCAATCCCAAAGGAGGCCAATGCCAAAGAATGTTCAAGCTACCACACAACTGCACTCATTTCACATGCTAGCAAAGTAATGCTCAAAATCATTCAAGCCAGGCTTCAACAGTATGTGAACCGAGAACTTCCAGATGTACAAACTGGATTTAGAAAAGGCAGAGCAACCAGAGAACAAATTGCCAACATCCACTGGGTCACAGAAAAAGCTAGAGAATTCCCCGAAAAACATATACTTCTGCCTTTAGTTGACTACACTAAAGCCTCTGACTGTGTAGACCACAACAAACTGTGCAAACTTCTTAAAGAGATGGGAATACCAGACCACCTTACCTGCTTCCTGTGAAACCTGTATGCAGGTCAAGAAGCAAAAGTGAGAACTAGACTGAGTACCACAGACTGGTTTACAATCGAGAAAGGAAGACGTCAACGCTGTATACTGTCACCCTGCTTGTTTAACTTATATGCAGAGGACATCATGAGAAATGCCAGGTTGGGTGAAGCACAAGCTGCAATCAAGACTGCCGGGAGAAGTATCAATAACCTCAGATATGCGGATGATAACCACCCTTAAGGCAGAAAAGGAAGAAGAACTAAAGAGCCTCTTGATGAAAGTGAAAGAGGAGAGTGAAAAAGCTGGCTTAAAACTCGACATTCAGAAAACTAAGATCATGGCATCCGGTCCCATCACTTCATGGCAAAGAGACAGGGCAACAGTGGAAACAGTGAGAGACTTTATTTTCTTGGGCTCCAAAATCACTGCAGATGGTGACTGTACCCATGAAATTAAATGATGCTTGATCCTTGTAAGAAAAGCTATGACCAACCTAGACAGCATATGAAAAAGCAGAGATATCACTTTGCTGACAAAGGTCCATCTAGTCAAAGCTACGGTTTTTCCAGTAGTAACGCGTGGATGTGAGATTTGGACGATAAAGAAAGTTGAGCACCAAAGAATTGATGCTTTTGAACTGTGGTGCTGGAGAAGACTCTTGAGAGTCCCGTGGACTGCAAGAAGATCAAACCATCATAAAGGAAATCAGTCCTGAATATTCAAGGAAGGACTGATGCTGAAGCTGAAACTCCAGTACCCTGGCCACTTGATGCAAAGAAATGGCTCACTGGAAAAGACCCTGATGCTGGGAAAGATTGAAGGCGAGAGGAGAAGGGGACGACAGAGGATGAGATGGTTGGATGGCATCGCTGATTCGATGGACATGAGGGTGAGCAGGCTCCGGGAGATGGTGGAGGACAGGGAAGCCTTGTGTGCTGCAGTCCATGAGGTCGCCAAGAGTCAGACGTGACTGAGTGACTGAACAACAACATCACTGACACAGCTGCTTAGCAGGATTCTCAAACCCAGTATATCTAGAGTGAAGATGAGTGGAAACTCTTATTTCAGCAGAGCCTGGCTGGGTCCGCAATCAACTGACTGTGGTCGAAACCAGAAATGACTGGCTCGGCCTCCCGCAGACTCACCGCAGAGCTTTGGGGCACGAGGGCAGCTGTCACTCAGGGAAACAGTTTGATGAGCACGATTAACCTAACAGCCTGCAGACGTTGGGGCGAGTTTTACAAACTTGATCACATCACTTCCCTCTTTAAAGGGGAAAGGTGCAGTAACATATGGCAGAGCCACGTGACGGGTGCTCAGAAAGGATATGCAATATTACAGCAACGACACCTCTCTGAAAGCAACCACAGGCATAGGAAGAAGCGAGCGACTCGTGGAAAAGGTTAGGAGCAACGACCTCTGTGGACCTGAGGGCTTTGCTTTCATTTCTCCCTGTGTGTGTATTTTCTAAGTTTTCTACAATGAACATGTATCCCTCAATACTTTTCTGTTAGAGTAACCTAACACAACTGCAAACGCTATTTCTAAATATGTACCAATGACACCGTGTTACTCACGGAGCAAAATTCCAGCACCCACATGGCCCTCGAGGCCTTGTGTCCCCCAACCAGATTCTTGGGTGGAGATAACGAGTCTCCGGCTCTCTGATACAGAGAGAACTGAGTCCCTGCGGGGTGGTCGGGAGAATCAGGTCAACCAGGCTGAGACCAACGCAAATCCATTCTCAGCTCCCCGACTGACGGCCTGAAATCAGTCGCCGTCGGCTTGTGGGAACTTGGGGAGGGCAGTGCTGGCCGCAGAGGAAGGGTGTGTGCAGTCAGGCTGCCCCCCAGCGAGGAGCCCCACGGAGCCCCACAAGGCACAGCCCCATGTGTGTCCAGGGGGACCCGGCGCCGCATCTCCTGTCTGGGACGGGGCTGAACGCGGCCACGGCAAAGGACCACAGGGAGGCAGTGGCACACCGAGAGAGAGGGGAAGACTTTCATAAAGGCAGAAATGCTTTCCTCTGGTCTGTCCGCAACCAGCCGGGCTGACCCTGTGCGAGTCTGCTCAGCCCACTGCATGGGTGATGCCTGGTCTGCGGGCTCCCTGCTGCGGGCTCAGGTGAGACAGCAGGGCTTCAGCTGGCAGCAGCCTGTGTCCACCATCCGCCCCGGCCCCAGCAGGACCCCAGCAGGACCTACCTGACCTTCTCCTCCGCGAGCGGCTCCAGGGCGGAGTGCAGGTCGTCCGTCTCCTTCACAAACTCCAGGTTCCTCCGCTCAGCTTTCTCCAGGTCTTGCCTAGCCTTATCTCGCTCCCTGGCCATCTGCTCCACCTGCTCCCTGCAGGAAGGAGGGCGGGGTCAATGGGGACACTGCTCTGGGCCTAGCGAGCCGGTCTGAAGGAACAAACTCAGCTGGCCTAAGAGTGCTGAGCCGTGGCCAGAGCTGAACTCTGATCCACCTCCCGTGCATGCGTGCCAAGTCGCTGCAGTCATGTCCGACTCTGCGCAAACCTATGGACTGGAGCCCGCCAGGCTCCTCTGTCCATGGGATTCTCCAGGCAAGAATACTAGAATGGGCTGTCATGCCCTCCTCCAGGGGATCTTCCTGACACAGGGATTGAACTCGTATCTCTCACACCTCGTGCATTGGCAAGCGGGTTGCACTAGCATTGGCAAGTGGCTTCTTTACTGCTAGCGCCACCTGGGAAGCCTGACCCTCCTCCTACCAGGATGGTTTCTGCAGTTATTGAGTCTGTTTTACAGAAGTACATACAGCAAGAAGCCAACTGGCTTGCAATGGGGTTTCTCGCAGGTTTCTGAACCAAGAGGGTCGAGCCTGGGGCGTGCAGTGTTCACCCCTCCAGACGGCCTTAGAAGAGGTGGGAAGTTATCCATGCTCCCTCTTGCCTGCAGCTGGGCCTCAGGCCCCAGGGATCCCCAGCACGTAACCTGGGACTGGACGCATGAAGGGGAGAAGGCTGACCACCCATTATCCTGCCTGGTCACAGCCTTGCCACCTGTAGCCAGGCGCCTAAGTGCCAGGGAGTTGCCCAGAGCAGAGGAAACGCCTGTCTCTGTCCGCTCACCACAGGCCCTGCCCAAGGCTCAGGGCACCAGCTATCTTGATGCCTGTTTCCCCCACTGGAGAAGCAACAAACTTGTGTCCCTTCGTCATCCTCCAAAGCAGTCTTCCTCTGGGCCCCTCTGCAGAGTTGCCTGACGTCAGAGGTCTCACCTGTCAGTACCTAACGAGATGCAAAGTCTTGAGGATGGAGATTGGAATTACTGCCAACCTTTTCTGTAGCTTCAGAGCATCAATAAAAACACAATAACCATCTCTATGCCAAGCGGCTCAGTAGATGGATAACCTGAATATCCAGCTCCACTGGAGCCAAACCCAGTTAAAACAGAACGCATTCTTGGCCTAATTGCCATGCCGTGCTTTGTGACCGTGCTGGAAGCACCCTTTCTCCTCCCGCAGGCTGCCCACGCCCTGGGCGAGGCAGCCAGCCTGGCCAGCGGCATCCCACGCCCCCCGCCCCCTGCGGGGCTCTTACTGGCAGAAGCTCAGCTCCTGGCGGTAGCAGGCCAAGGCTGCCTGCTGGGAGGCCCCGCCCCCCATCATGAGCTCCTTCTCTAGGGCCCAGGTCAGCTCCAAAAGGTTCACCTTCTTGTCCACACTGAAGTCAAGGCTCTGAAAACAGCAAGGCCCATCGGGCAGGCAGGATGAGCAGGTCTTCAGATATTTGCTGGATCCCTCAGGCCCAGACTTCACTGGCCCAGTCCCTTCCTTTTCTGTCTGCAAAGCCTCCACCTCTCGAGTGGAGCCTCTCCCCTGCTCCCGTCCCTCTGGGGTCCCTCTCCCCAGGTCCCTGTCCACACCGAGGTCCCCTTCCCACTGTCAACATACGGCTCCTCCCCTCACTGTCCCTGCCTCAGAGGTGGGCATGACCCAGGCTGGACAGAGTCCCCCTTCCTGGGCAAAGGGACAGACACAGAAGGAGGCATATGCAAGCAGAGGACTTTGGGGATTGATAGGGACGCTGGAGAAGGGCTTTTTCTCTGCCAAATCAAGCGTTGTCCAGGCCACGGGGTCCTGGGGAGCCGCACGAGGGTGCTAGACCTGAAGCCAAGACCCAAAGGCCAGCAGAGTCCTGACAACCCCCAGAGCCGGGACCCCCAAGCCTAAGCATCCTCCTTCTTCCCCAGCTGATCACAAAGACCCCTGATGGCCTCTTGCTCAAGCCAGTTTGAGTGGAGTTTGCGCCATTTCAGACACACAGAATCCTTAATATATCTCTAAACAGCACGAACAGACATAGGAACAGTGCGAGTTCTGTTGGTGGAAACATGATCGATAGAGCCATGACCCACAGCCACGCATTTCCGAGCGTCACAGCCACTCACCCTCGGGGTTGGGCAAGGTAACGTGAAAAGAAGAGAAACATCGTGCTTTCTATATTTTACCACCATAAGGAAAAGAGTAAGCTGGGGATGCCGACGCACCTGGCGGCTGCCTAGTGATAACACTGGTGCCCTGGCTTGCTCTCCCAGTGTTTGGTGCTTGTGACTACAAGTTGCAGACACACGGGTGGGTCAGGCACATGGCAGGGCCCACGGGGAAGCCCTTCCTGTGAGCCGGGAGACTCCCGGGCCCCGAGGGCTTCTGGGAGAAAAATGACAGGACGCTAAAGCATGTGGAGTGACCCGGAAGTGGCCGCCAGGCCATGCTGAGAGCACGCTTCCCAGCAATGAAATCACACTGGGAGCAGAGGACAAAGAGGTGTGGGCAGCAGCTTCCAGATTAGAAAAACCGCGCGACACGTGTGGGCGCCGCCTCCTGGTGTTCACGCCCGCGTCCTGCAGGCACTAAGGTGCCCTCCTGTCCTCCAGGACCAAGGATCGGCTCGGAGGCCGACACACGCTGCGGGCTGAGTCTGAGATACTGAAACCTACCCTCGAAAGGATTTGTTCCAGGCTGTGGGCTTTCTCTGCTGTTTACTTAATATGTTTTTAAGTTAACATGTCCTACACATTGATATCAAAAAATAAAGCAAACTGAGGTTAACGGGTCTTCCCTCCACGGGGCCTGTGTCTGCGAGGTTCTCTGTCCAGCCTCCCTAATGGGCAGCGGCTCCCGTTAATCCCCCCGCCCAGACGCCTCTGCTGGGGCAGTCTCATGACTGTCCACACCTGCAAGACCTCCCTGCCATTGTGAACGCCCTCCTGAGCCCACAAGGAGATGATCTGCTCCGGGAAGGCTAAGCCGCTGCCATCATCCACACTGCAGAAGAGGTGGGGGCCCGAGCACACGGACACGAGGGACGACCTGGTGGTCTGGCCAACACTCTCCTGCGGGACCTGCACGCGGGGACCAGCGCCGTCAGGACCGTGGCCTCCTCACGCACCTCCCGTGACCTCACCACCTGTGTTCGGCGGTGCAGCCTCCCCGACTCCTGCTGCAGGGAACAGGGTGCCCGGAGGACCTGTGGGGACTGCAGGCTCTGCGAAGACAACCCGAGCCCAGGTTCAGGGCCGTCTGCCTGAGGGGCCCCAGCACCTGCGGGGCGCCCGGGGTAACCTTTCTCTGAAAGAGCAACGGCTTCCCGCCTGTCCTCCCAGAGGGAGAGCCTGGGAAGGCACACGCCAGCCGAGGGAAACCCAGTCTGTGCAGAGAAAGCCAGGATGGGCTTCAGAAGATGTGGGGCGGCCCGATCGGAGGGCACATGACCTCAGCATTCAGGGCTGGAGACAAGGGCAGTAAAACCCCTCAGCTGGAAAGCTGACGGGCGAGGCTGAGGTGCGGCCAGGAGGCTGTGCTTCCCACCCCAGGGAGGGCCCCTGGGACATGCATTTGCTGTTGGGACCAGAACAAGGAGGAGCAGTGGCCCCCTCCTCTCTGCTGTCCCCAGACCATCAGACCCAGGGGCTCCCGTGATGGAGCAGGAGAACCTCAGTCTGCTGTGTGAGGCCTCACACCCGCAGCCCGGCCACACCAGTGTCCACACGCACACAGAACATGGCCCCGTGGCCACGTCAGCGCTTCCTGGGCTGCGACGAAGGGCCGAGGCCCCTGGGAGGAACCCTCCTCCGCGGGCTCTGGGCACCGTGCGGTCCCTGCCCTCAGGTGGCCGGGCACTGTCCTCACTTCCCTGACTCCTTCCCCGTCTCAGTAGCTTCAGGGATAGAAACCTGATTTTCGGACGAGCCCAGCCCAGCAGAGAACAAGGCCACTGTTCCTGCACTGCCGCCCACAAACTACGGGATCAGCCACGTTGCCAAAGAGGCGGCGGCGAGACGCCCCAGGACAACCGTGCCCTGCGGTGGGAGGAGCCCTGACCACCCCGAGGCAGAGATGAACCAAACGCACCGGCCAATAGCACAGTGTAAATAAAGTCCGCTTGACTCCAGCTGGCCTCGTGCAGGATGAGAAATGGGAAGAACACAGCTCCAGGAGAGCCTGGAGGGGAATCCTGGGGAAGGCGCGGCCCTAACAGTGACTGTGCCCCCCAGGGAAGAGGGACCGGGTGCTCCTGGTGGAACGAGTGTGCCCCAGGGAATCCATGGAAGACCCCTGTGAGGTGCGTCCACTTTACAGATGAGGACCCTGAGGCTCAAAGAAGGCGAGCAGCTCACCAGTGGCGCTCAGCCAGGCAGAAGCGGTGTCAGGTGAGGTCACTCCGACCACCTCCCACCACCCACTCTGGGGACCAGGCAGAGAGCACAGGCCTTCAGGAGAGTGACGGCAGTCACCCTGGGCTTCTAGAGTTAATCGGTCCCACCGTACCTGGTAATGAGACCAGGACCCGCTGGGTTTGACAAGCGGGGCCAGTTCCAGCGGTCGAGGGGACCCATGATTGAACAGGCCAAGCTGGAACTCCTGCAGACTCACTCTACCATCCCCATCTTGGTCCAGCTTGTTGAACAGGTCTTCAATTTCCTAAAGAAAAGCGCCTCAGGCATCTGCTCAGAGGCTGCTCCCAAGAAGCCTTGACCGCCCCGCCCAGGCCCGGCCCCCACCCCACCAAGCAGGCGGCTTGCTATCCCAGCACCGGTTTCCTGGCTGTGGCTTGTGAAATCCACACGCCTGGTCAGTTTGCACCCGGCTGTGAATGGTCACCTGAGCATCCCGCATCTCCCAAACACCCACCCCAAGTCTGCTGTGACAGAGTATGCTGGACAGTGGGACATGTATTCGCGGGACACGTGTGTACGGAATCCCAGCGGTTCGGGGTCAGAAAGGCAGGGCCCATCCCATCACACTGCCCCCTCCTCCCCTGGGCCCTGAAGGAGGGAAGGGCTGAACACAGCTGCCGGGGTCAGAGCCAGATGCTATGGACACCCCCCTTGGGCTGGGCGGTAGGCCTAGGGGGACCAGAGAGGGGAGAGAGCTCCAGGCAGAGGAGGGTCCTGAGTGAAGGTGGCCCGAGACGGACCATCAGCACTAGCCCTGGGAGTCAGCACAGGATTTTAGGCCGGACAGTGACGACTGAATCTGTGTCTTACGGTGAAGGGGATTTCGAGGCCTGGCACCAACCACAAAGACTCAGCCCTTTAGGGCGGTCCGTCCCATCCCCTCTCACCTCCTTCGCCAGGCCCTGGAGCCCAGTGCTCTGGCAGATCAGGGCCAGCTCCTCCTGGGTGAGGTGGCCGCTGCTGCCCACACCCAGCTCTTCCCAGAGGCCCCGGACCCAGCTCTCGGGGGTGTCGAAGGAGTGGCTGCAGGACTTCCGGGGGCTCCCGAAGACCTCAGAACCCCAGGTTGGCAGCTGGCCTAAAGCAGGGGAAACACACCAAGGTGGTACTTTACTCTGAAATCAGATGGACTGAAAGATGGCCAGAGGGACATGTGTGAGAGTCAAGCTTCCGACGGTAGCTACACGGGGCTCACCATGCATTCTGGCAACTTAATTCTATGCAAAAGTTCACAATACAAGGGGGACTCTGCTGCACGAGGGGAAGGCATGTCTGAAGGGAGCCTCCAGAAGCTGCAGCACTAGGAGCATACCTGCAAGCTTCGTGCTTAGAAGCAAAAGGCCCGGCTTGAAAAATTAATGTCTAGAAGGTCTTCAAACCTGCCCAAAGCGCAGAGCACGTCTCGCAGAGGCCAATGACCTGTCCCTTGGGCAGCCTCTCGCCCTGGCTTCATCTGCCCCTGTGTGTGCTTGCCCACGTCTTTTCTGTTTCTGTGCTATTTATTTGGCTGCTCTGGGGCTTGGTCGCTCGCTGCATGTGAGATCTTTTTAGTTGTGGCATGCAAAAGCTTAGTTACAGCATGGGGGCTCTAGTTCTCAGACAAGGGATGGAACCCGGGACCCTGCAATGGGAGTGCGGAGTCCTAGACAATAAATCACCACAGAAGTCCCCGGCCCAAGTATTTGAAGGCAAATCCCAGCTGCCGTGTTCTCACCCCTGAGTGTTTCGTATGCACTCCTGACCCCAGTGCGACGATGGCCCTACAACCCAACAACGACGTCCCAGTTCTGTCCCAAGTCTCCTGACGGCTGATTTCTTCAACTCAGCATCAATGCAGAGTCCTCCCTGTGCGTGTGGCTACTCCCCCAGAGCCGCTGGGTTAGCTCCCGTCCGCCCCCCAGTCCCCGCCCTCCTGCCCTTCCATCCCTAACATCTCCTGGAAACTGGAACTGAGCACCAAAGGCTAGTTTGGATGCAGGTTGAGTGTCATCTTTTTTCTTTTTTTCCCAGCAAAAACAACTCAAGGTGGGCTGTTTTCCATACCGCCTCACATCAGGAGCCACAGGGGTCTTTGAGATGCAGACTCAGCAGCGAGTCCGGGTGACAGACGGCCAGGTTAGCCAGGTGGCTTACTGAGGTTTCTGAAGCTTTGCCAGGGAAACACCCTTTGGGAGAGTGTTTGGGCACCTTGGGGTGCCCACAAAGAGCTCTCCTTAGATAAGCAAGGCTTCAAAGCAGAGCTCCCTCCACGCCCAGACTGCACCACCCTGCCCGACGCAGGACGAGGGTCACCTGCACCTGACCAGACTCCGGCTGGCGCGCTCAGTGGTCTGGAGCTCTCCAGAGAGGAGACATCTTGGCGTTTACTGTGATAACCCAACCAAAAATCAGAAAGTCCTTTCCTGAGGAAAGCCAGGCCTCCATGCTCATGAACGATGCTGTATATCGGGTTGAGGAAAACACAAGGAAAGGGCCATTTCCAACACCCCTTCCAGCTTAAAACATCTGAAAGTTCTATGGAAAAATGGAAAAACAGGGACTTCTCCGATGGTCCCATAGTTAAGAATCCACTTTGCAATGCAGGGGACTCGGGTTCGATCCTTGGCTGGGGAACTCAGATCCCACGTGCCATGGAGCAACTAAGCCTGTGCCCTGCAACTAGACAGAAACCTGCGCACTGCAATCAAAGATCCCAAATGACGTGTGAAGATCCTGCATGCTACAACTGAGACCTGACACAGCCAAATACATACATTTTAAATTTAAAAATAAATAAATAAATAAAGGCAGGAACCAGACAAAGGGAAAAGCAATTCTGACAGCAGGGTGTGTGTGTTCTCAGGGCTGGCAGAGAAGGTAAATATGTCCTGAGAGGTCTGACGTTAGTGTCTGTGCATGAGTGTCAGTTCTAACCCGGATGGAAAGAAGAACCCAAGCAGTCTCTGGGCAGAGAGCCCAAAATCACTCAGTGAATAACCTCCCCGGAGCCCTTCCTCTCGTCCCCTAGATTGACTCTGAGTCCAGGGAATCTGGGAAGTGATTTTTGGACACAAAGAGGTCCATCTGCTTCATCCAGTAGCACAGACACTTGGCTCATTCGCCGAACGTCCCCACGCTCAGCGCTGAGCCAACAACAGCCTCGGCCCCTAAGGGCCACAGTCTGGACGATGCTCAGCACCAGTGCAGACCTCTCGCTCAGGAGCAGCTCTCGGTCGCTTCTGGTCTCCCGCTGGAGCCATGGTCCTGCACATTCTGCCCTGTGACACACGCTGGTGAGAGGCGTCCTTAAGGAACCCGCACACCCACATGCTGATGCACCCAGCTTTGCTAAGCACACCTGTGACTGCCTTCCGGGTGCTCCGCCAGGTTCCCAGGACCAGAGCCACGTCTCGCCCTCCACTTGGGGCACATGCAGGGCCTCTGCTGAGTGGGGAGGCTGCTGGCCCAGGCCTGGCACATTAGGAAGGAGTCCCCTGGCCCATGCCTGCCGGTCGGGAGGATGACTGTGACCCTAGCCAACTAGCTGCTTTCTTAGCCAGCGGCCCCTGCCCAAGGGTCTGACCTCAAGAATCTCGGAGCTGGGACCACCCAGGAGAAGGGCACCCCAGAGAGACCACCCACACTGGGCACCTCCCAGGAAATTCTCTTTCGCTGGCAGCCTGCTGCCTGACAGCCCAGCACTGACCAAAGGGGGCATTCACCACAAGGCCAGGCTTTACCTTGGGCTTCAAACAATTCATTCTGAGGCTCCTTCGTGCTGTCGGCTTCTTCAGAAAGAGAAGGACGTCAGCCACGATTAACCTGCAGTGGGTGGATCTGCCCCATGGATGTCCTTTCTGACACCAAAGCCTGAAGGCTCCCGCAGTGGACAGCTCAAGGAGTCTCAGAGGGGGCCCCGGAGGCATCATCACGAGCCCGCCAGGTTGTGCAGGGTGAGCCTTGGTCCAAGTGCTGGATGTGGCTGACCGTGGCTGTGGCACACCTGCCCTTTCCGCCCTCAGCCGACTAACCTTCCCCTCCTCCTGCAGGGCCAGGGGAGGGTGGTGGTGAACAGGGGTTGCTCCGAGGCCCCCGTTTCTGAAGGAGGATGCTCTGTGGCCAGAGCTGCCCTGCAGACATAGACCCAGAGACCCCTTAAAGCCAATGTAGGTCCCCGAATAGCCCCTCTGCCAGCGATGAGATGCCCTCTCCCATCTTCCTGTGTCATATCACGTGAGCAGTGACTGGGGAGGTGCCGAGGGGGGCTCCACCCACCTCCACGCGTTCTAGGGACGCCGAGCGGCGGAGCTGGCTCCTTGCACTGGGTCTGGCCGGCTGCTCCGGGAGACCTGGGGCTCCACCTGCAGCACCACAGGGCTCAGGCTGGCTCCGACGGCCGTACCACTTAGAGCCGCTCACGTACTTTGGGGGCACCGCCCGGGAGGCAACTGGAAAGAAAATGGGAGGCGTGGGGGGCTCTTTAAAACAGACTCTTGGTCCACTTGTGCTTACAAAGATGCAGATTGGGAGGTGTGATGTGGCTCTCGGGGACAGACAAGGAAAATGCCAGAAGAACACAGGGAACGGACAACGAGGGGCTGGGGCTGAGACAGCTAGGCTGGGAGACAGCACTTTCCATCCTAAGTTCTCGCTGTTGTTTCAGTGTTTCCAAGCAAAATGTGCTTTTGTTATGTGATAGAAAACTAATTTTAAAAAATAGCTTTTTACACAAAGAAATAACCTTCCAATAATCCAAGTGCTCTAGAGAAAAGGAGGTCATTTCCCACCCTCCCGACCCCACCCCACCTGGACAGGACACAGAGGCAAGGACCTCAGCACAGTCAGGGAGGCTCAGACTCCGCATGAGTCTAAAGTCAGGGGCAGAGGCAGGTGTGGACTTCAGCTAGCGATTCATGAGGCTCCCTTAAGCCCTAATACACCCCTGCCCTTCCTGCTTCCCTCCTTACCTGCCCACATCTGTGGAGCAATGGGGACTCCCCAAGCAGAGAAGAAATGACACTGGCTCTGCAGGAATCTGCCTGGCCAGAGAGACTGGGGAGTGGGGGTGCGGCCGGGGCTGTGACCAGGAGAGAACACGGGTTCGACGGAAAGCTCCCAGAAGGGGCCAGTTGGAGAGAAAGGCATAGGGTCCCAGGAAGCAAGGCCGGGCCAGGAAAACAGACCGTTTCACACAGGTGGGTCATGCTCCCAGGGACCGAGTACCACCTCCCTTCTCTCCTCTTCACCAGAAACTGGCCCGCCGCCCCTGACCTTGGGAGCATCAGAGGAGGAGGCTGGGTCCAACCGGGCCTCCAGGAGAAACAGGGGTGCTGGCGATGCAGAGAACCTGAGGACGAGGGAGGAGTCTGGGGAGGAAGATGCCGAGTTCCCGGTGACAGAGGGCATCTAGGGCAGGCTGACCGTGTTCCTGGACCCTGTGAGGTTATCATGGGCAGGGTCTGGCCCTGTAAACTCTCCCCATGTGGGAACTCCCGGGGCTGCTGGAGAGGAGGGGGGCATTCCCACTGACAGGGAGGAAACGGGAGGCTTGAGCACCCCATGCAGGGAGCAGGGGCCTGCACGCAGGCTCCACACCTGCTCTGGTTTCTGTCTACACACGGGCTGAGGCTGGTTGCTGAGAGGGGAGCAGTGGGAAGAGAAAGGCCATGTCAGCTGGGAGTGGGCAGCGGGGACACACTCGGAAAACCAGGTGCGCCTGACAGCACGCAGACCCCTGCCTGGGCCTCAGCCACTCGCCGCTCACCGGAGGTCGTAAGCCAGCACCACATCTGCGCCCTTGGCCTGACTGGGCTCCTGCCTCTCAAATCCTGAGATTCCCCCGGCCTGCAACTGGAGGCACACCTGCCCTTGATGTGGTCCCCACTTTCTTCATTGTATCGGCTTCTCAGCACTTTCCTCAGAGCAACGAGACGCCCAGATATCGCACGCACTAGGACCGGTTCATAATGTTCTCCGAAAGTGTCACCTCCTCCCTCCACCAGGAGGAAATGCGTCTCCAGAAAAAGTGTCCATGCGGCAAATCAGGCCAGGAGGAGTCAGTGTCTCACCACCCACAGAGCACAGAGCTGTGGCCTCTCCCTGGAAAGCTCCGGGGGGTCACGGCCAGTCCCCACCCGCTGCCCAGATGGCCGGCAGACCTCAAGGTCAGCCGCGCCCTGTGCCTCCTGTGAGTGCGTACCTATTCATACGAACAGAATGCCAAACTCTACAAGCTAAAAATACATCGGTTTAGGATCTCCCTGGTGGTCCTGTGGTTAGGACTCTGTGCTGCCAATACTGGGGGTAAAGGTTCAATCCCCAGTCAGGAAACTAATATCTCAGCTTGAGAGGCATGGCCAAAAGATTAAACAAGAAAACAAACAAACAAACAAAAATAGTTTGGTTATGTGTTCTGTGATGGCCTTCACTGAAAGAGCAGAACTACTGAAACGCAGAATGTTCTTCAAAACCCCAGGCATTTGGCCCCAGGGTGCCATGCACATTCCTGGAGCATCAAAGCACATATTTTCAGTCATGTGGCGTGAGTTGGTGGGAAGGACCAGCAGGCAGAGTAGAAAGCCGGAGACAGGGATGCCGTGGACTGGCCGGGGAAGCAGGGCCTGCTGGGCTCTCACAACAGGGGCTGCCTCTGTGCACTGGCCCTGGCCAAGCCACCTCGGGCAGGCCTATGACTGACCACCAACTGCCTAGGTAATTGAGGAAAGCTCTGAAAATTGAAAGAAGAGGAAAACAATACAAAACAAACCCGGGGTTGGAACAGAAAAGCACCAGTCACGAAGAGGACACAAGTTGCCGACTCTCAGGAGTTCCAGCACAGAAAAGGGAGCGATGACATGGGCATGGCCTTTCTCAGGCGCCTTCATGCCCAGGGTCACACGATCACACCCCAAGTCGGGAAAGGCAAGTGGCCGCCTTCCCACCTCATGGAAGAGAAACGTGAGACAAAGCAACCAACGACCCGACTCTTCACGTCCCAGGGTGGCCTTTGAGAAGCTGGCTCCTCCCCCTGGCTAGACTCCTCCCCCTGGTCGGACTCCACCCATCAGGCTCCTCCACCTGACCAGACTCCGCCCCCGTCAAGCTCCTCTCTCCCAGGTCAGGGCTCCCACGTGGCTCCAGAAGGAGGCGGTGGGACTCCAACCAATTTCACCCCTGGGGGAGGCCGCAAGGACTTCCCCAAGGGCCTAGCTCCAGATTAGAAAATCTCACCTGAGTAATGGCTACGATCAGCCACAGGATTTCGGGGGCGGGGGCAGCTGCGGGTGGGGGGGGCTCACTGGAATCTACATGAAAGGTACATAACCCCCAAACCTCCCAATGGCACCCACTGGCCCAGTCACGCACCTGCTCCTGACCAAGGCCCCACCCGGTGTGTGGGAGCAGACCAGGGGCCTGTGTGGGGCAGACGCCTCGAACCCTGGCCCATGGGGGAGGGAGGGACCCGCTGGCCACTGCACTCTCCCTCCTAGCACTCCTCAGATGCAGCCCCGAACGGTCACCCGGCCAGAGCACGGGAGGCACTGCCAGCCAGGGAGTTGGCCCATCTTCTAAGGAGCACGTCTGCTATCACCTTCCACTGGACCCACAGTCCATACCTCCAAGCGGGCCTCCCTCCACAATTCTCCCTCCACCTCCTGACCAGTTTCAAAGCCCCTCTTCACTTGCTTTGAAATAGTACCTTTGTTCCACTGGCCCCACTGGAAACCAGGATTTTAACAAGTCCGAGGAGCACAGAGCACTATTGCCTGAGACAGAAGACAGGCAGAGGGCTGCCTCAGCTGGTGCATCCTGCTTGCTCCACCAGCCTCCCAGCCTGGCCCGCACCTGACACCTGCACTGAGCTTTGGAAGATCAAATTCTTCCACCTCTCCACACCCACTTTATCTTGGCTACACCCTTCCCTGGAAGGACAGCGCTAGATATGACTTGACATTTGTGAGACTGTGACTTATAATAAATGTGAATTTGGTCTTCCTCCCATCCCTTACACAGGTTCTAAAACCCTGGAATTTCCTAAGTGATGAGAGCAACCACACCCAAGTTTATGCTGATAAGGTGACTTTGAGAACCACACCTTGAGATGGGATGGTTGCCCGGGAAACCAAGGATGTGATTAGACCTTGGAACTTTCAGCCCTACCCCTGACCTCTAGGGAGGTCAGAGGCTGGATGCTGAGTTCAATCACTGATGCCCCATCACTGGATCAGTCATGATTGTGTAATGAAGCCTCCATAAACCCCAAAAGGACGGCATTCAGAGAGCTTCTGGGTTGGTGAACATGGGGAGACTGGGGAAGACTGAGGCCTGGAGAGGGCGTGGGGGCTCTGAGCCTCTTGCCACAAGCCAATGCATCGCTTACCCTGAGTCACATCCTTTTGGAATAAACCGCTGATCCAGTAATGGGTTTCCCTGAGCTGCTCTCGCAAATTAACTGAACCTGAGGAGGCCGTGGGCACCTCCGATCTTTAGCCAGTGGGACAGAAGCACAAGGACAAGAAGCTGGACTTGAGATTGTTGTCTGAAGGCAGTGCGGTCTTAGCCTGTGGGGTCTGCAGCTGTGTCCAGGAAGACAGTGTCAGAATGGAGTTGAACTGCAGGACACCCAGCTGGTGCTGCAAACTGGCCTGGTGCGGGGGAAACTAGACAGATCGAGTGACCAGAAGTGCAGGGTATTCAGAGGATTCTGTGCACCGCAGAGGAGAATACAAGAGTTTCCCCAGAGCCACTGAACAAATAAGGAGGCCAGAGAAGGGAAACCCAGGTGCTGGTCCCAGGCCATGCAGCTGGGGAACACAGACCTGCTGCGTTGTTCAGGGACAACACCATACTCCAGAAGTCACAGAATCACGGAAAGAGACGAAAAGAAGACCAGAAAGGCCTCGTAACTGACTCCAAAGACCCACTGTCTTCATCTGAGGAGGCAAGACCAGCCTGTGATGACAACGCAGCCACGAAACCATCCTTAAATTCCTTGAAGTTAACCTGTGAATTTGAGAAAAGCGGTCAACACTGCTTTCTACAGGCCACATACGCAACACACTGTCCTTTGGGGTTTTCTCAGATGGAAGATCTTATGTTGCCTTCAGCACTGAGGACATTTATTTTTTCAAATATTTACTTAAGGTTTTAAAACACGGAAGATATAGTAAGGCAATGAAGAGTGAATCATAAGTCCTTCACCAAAAAACACTAGTAACAACTCCATAAAAGGAAGTTAGACAACATAGTAGAAAACCGTGCAGAAAAGAGGTGTCTGATGACCACAAACATTAACACATAAAGAAATATCCATGCCTTCACTACCTACCAAGAAAGAACATGCCAGCACCTAGGCTAGTCCTCCACCAAGGTTCCTTTCCTGATTAAATCCCCCGCCCCTACACTGGGGGGAAAAAAAGCTATGAACAGTCTCACATATGTCCTAAGAGTTTCTCTGGAGTATACGTTCCTAAGAATAGGATTGCTGGGTTACAGAATATACATTTATATCCTCTTGGTAAACTGAATCTTTTGTCACTATACAATGCTGACCCTCTTCAGTTCAGTAATGCTTTTTACCCTAGAGACTAGCTTTCTTATGAAGCTTAAAAGTTTCATATCAACCAGTTTTACCCTCTTCAAGCACAACACAAAGCCTGTCTGATACTTTGTGCCTTTGTTATTATTTATATAGCCAATGTTCATTTAGAATTATTCAAATATTTGCCACTTCGTTTTTCATTTCTTCCTTCATTTCTGATCTTCTGCCTGGGATAATTTTCCATCTATTTGAGATAGATCTTTGAGACTTACGTTTTTCTTAAGTATGCTGGTGCTAAGCTCTTGAGTACGTCAAGGCTGTATATTGTCACCCTGCTTATTTAACTTACATGCAGAGTACATCATGAGGAACGCTGGGCTGGAAGAAGCACAAGCTGGAATCAAATTGCCTGGAGAAATACCAATAGTCTCAGATATGCAGATGACACCACCCTTATGGCAGAAAGTGAAGAGGAACTCAAAAGCCTCTTGATGAAAGTGAAAGAGGAGAGTGAAAAGGTTGCCTTGAAGCTCAACATTCAGAAGACAAAGATCATGGCATTTGGTCCCATTACTTCATGGGAAATAGATGGGGAAGCAGTGGAAACAGTGTCAGACTTTATTTTGGGGGGCTCCAAAATCACTGCAGATGCTGAGTGCAGCCCAGAAATTAAAAGACGCTTACTCCTTGGAAGGAAAGTTATGACCAACCTAGATAGCATATTAAAACGCAGAGACATTACTTTGCCGACAAAGGTCCGTCTAGTCAAGGCTATGGTTTTTCCTGTGGTCATGTATGGATGTGAGAGTTGGACTGTGAAGAAGGCTGATCGCCGAAGAATTGATGCTTTTGAACTGTGATGTTGGAGAAGACTCTTGAGAGTCCCTTATACTGCAAGGAGATCCAACCAGTCCATTCTAAAGGAGATCGATCCTGGGTGTTCATTGGAAGGACTGATGCTAAAACTGAAACTCCAATACTTTGGCCACCTCATGCGATGAGTTGACTCACTGGAAAAGAGTCTGATGCTGGGAAGGACTGCGGGCAGGAGGAGAAGGGGACGACAGAGAGTGAGATGGCTGGATGGCATCAACGACTCGATGGACACGAGTTTGAGTGAACTCCGGGAGTTGGTAATGGACAGGGAGGCCTGGCGTGCTGTGATTCATGGGGTCGCAAAGAGTCAGACACGACTGAGCGACTGAACTGAACTGAACTGAAGCTCTTTTAGTCTGATGTCTGAAATGTTTTAATTTCACTTTGATTCTATTTTTCAGCAAAGACATGACTTATTAAAAGAATATTGGAAATGACCCAGATGTACGTAAAGAAAACGGGTAAAGAAACTGTGATTCAGTCAGACAATGAAAGATGACAACAGGGGAAAGTAAACACTGACAGAGACAAAAGATTGACACTGACCTACACTATCTGAATGCAGACTACAGACATAGTTCTGAGTGAAAGAACCAGAGTATGCACTGAGCATGTGCTGTATATATCCACCTGCATGAAGTGCAGAAACAGGCAAACAAACCTATGCTGTTCTCATCAAGATAGTAGTAACTGTTGGAGACAGAGGGACCACAGGGGCACCTGAGGAGGGACGCAGGATGCTGGGGGCCCAGGTATGCTTGGAATGGATGTTCACTGAGCGGCACACAGAAAGAAATCAGCGCAAGAGATCCTTGTAGGTGAAAATGTCACCGGTATGTGCCAGGAAAGCAGGCCTGGGGCTGTAGGTCCAACTGTGCTTCCCACAACTGGTACAGGACGTGAATGAGCACGTTTCTAGTGCAGCCTCTGAGCACTGAACGCAGCTGCGGCCTGTGGAACACCTCTGCCTGGGTAACACATGCGTCAGGCTTGGAGGTGGACTACTAACATGTGTGTTTACCTTCTGGATCCCAGCTAGCACGTGGTCTCACGGCTGACACATTGTAAATACTCAACAAATGTCTATTGGATATGTTGGCCTCCATGTCCTTTCAAAACTGAGCAGATCACCTTCTCAAGGAGACATTCTCTCACCTTTCTTCTTTAAAAAAAAAAAAAGAAAAAACCTACTTCTTTATTTTTTGCTGTGTTGGGTCTTCATTGCTGCATGCACGCTTTCTCTATTTGTGGCCAGTGGGGACTACTCTTCCTTGTGCTGTATGGGCTTACCATTCTACTAGCCCTCACTGGAAGATGGGCGTGAATTTGCTAAACTGCTCATAGGACAATGTCTGAAGCCTCTTCTCTCTTTTTTAGCATGATGCATCAATTTCAATCAGGTGGATCTAGTAATTTATTGTTGTTCAGTCACAAGTCATATCCAACTTTTTGCGACCCCATGGACTGCAACACACCAGGCTTCCCCTGTCCCTCACCATCTCCCAGAGTTTACCCTAGTTCATGTCATGTCGGTGACGACATCTAACCATCTCATTCTCTGTTGTCCGCTTCTCCTCCCCACCCTTACCCAGCATCGGAGCCTTTTCCAATGAGTTGGCTCTTCCCATCAGTGGCCAGAGTATTAGAGCTTCAGCTTCAGCATCAGTCCTTCCAATGAATACTCCAGGTTGATTTCCTTTAGTATTGACTGGTTTGATCTCCTTTTGACTCAAAAATCTTCTCCAGCACAATTCAAAAGCATCAATTCTTTGGCACTCAGCCTTCTTTATGATCCAACTCTCACATCCATACATGTCTGCTGGAAAAACCACTGCTTTGACTATATGGACCTTAACTAATCTTATATTGAAAAGGCTGTGTCCAGACTTTCGCCATGTGGATCAATACTAGAAAAAATATTCTTGCACACCTTTCATTTCACAGAGATATTGTACTGCTTTCATTTTACATTCCAAGTTTCTAGATGTTGCCTAGCACATAATAAGTGCTCAAAAATACTTATTGAGGGACTTCCCTGGTAGCCCAGTGGCTAAGACTCCAAGCTCCCGATGCAGGAGACCCAGCTCCACTGCTGGTCAGGGAACTAGATCCCACGTGCCGCGGCTAAGAGTTCGAACGCCCCAACTAAAGATGCCACAAGTTGCAGGGAAGACTGGTGCAGCTAAATAAATAAATATTAAAAAAAAAAAAAACTTGTTGACTATATGGGAGCAGAATGAAATGGCCATTTTGTTTGATCCAATTTCAGATTTCTTTTGTGTCTTTGATAATACTTACCAGCTTTCTTCTGAGCCATCAAACAGGAGGGGATTTGAGAATTGTGTGGTGGTTCAGTGGTTAGGACTCTGCACTCTCACAGCCAAGAGCCCAGGTTCAATCCCTGGCTGGGGAACTAAGATCCCACAAGCTGTGTAGCGTTACCAAAAACAAAACAAAACAAAACCAGGAGGGAATCTGATGGCTGAGTGTGCTGCTGTTTTATCTGATACCATTTGACTGTGTCTCTATGTCCTCTCCCATCACAGCTCACAGAAGGAGGAAGGGCCAGGACAAAAAACATCAAGGAAACCAGATATCCTGTTTAAGCTGTTTTAACCAGTGTTGATTTTCACAAATGTGTCTTTTGCTCACCTAGCCCTCAAATACAATTCCAGGTGATATCAAGAGGGGCTAGGACATGAATGATCAAAATCACACCCTATTTTTTTTCTGGCCACACCACGAATGGCATGTGGCATCTTAATTCACCAGCCAGGGATGCAACAAGTTCCCCCTGCAGTGGAAGCACGGAGTCTTAACCACTGGACCATGAGGGAAGTTCCCACACCTGAGTCTTAGGTCTATAGAGAAAACTCAGTAGAGGGGACAGTGACCGAGCTGGGTGAGGTGGGTGTGTGAGGCAGAGTCTTCCTCGCTGCAGAAGCAGCTCTGCTGACAGCACGGGCCACATGGGTTCTGGGGGAAGTAACAGGAGTCAGATTCACAGAGAAGATCCCCAGGGGCCAACACGGAGGGGTTTTAAGTTCTTCTTCATTTGTTTCCGCCCAAGAACCAACCAGTCCATTCATCAGTCCTGGGTGTTCACTGGAAGGACTGATGCTAAAGCTGAAACTCCAATACTTTGGCCACCTCATGCGAAGAGCTGACTCACTGGAAAAGGCCCTGATGCTGGGAGGGATTGGGGGCAGGAGGAGAAGGGAACGACAGAGGATGAGATGGTGGATGGCATCACCAACTCAATGGACATGAGTTTGAGTGAACTCTGGGAGTTGGTGATGGACAGGGAGGCCTGGCATGTTGTGATTCATGGGGTCTCAAAGAGTCAGACACGACTAAGCGACTGAACTGAAGAACCAACTCAGGAATCTTTCCAGGATAGATTCTTTTTTCTCATTCAAAATGAGACCAGTTTTATTGAGTTCTGTGGGGGGAAAAATACTCTTCCTTCAAAGGTAAGATGACCAACACAATTATGGGCACTGCTTTTTTGTTTCTGTTTCTTTTTGCAGTTTGTGGGATCTTAATTTCCAAACCAGTGATTGAACCCGGGCCCCTGGCAGTGAAAGCCCAGATTCCTAATTACTGGACCTCTAGGGAATTCCCAGGCACTGTGTTTAAAGTGAACATGTGTACCTCCCTGGTGGTCTAGTGGTTAAGAATCCGCCTGCCAATGGAATGGACATGGGGTTCGATCCCTGGTCTGGGCAGATCCCTCAGGCTGCGGAGCGATAAGCCCAACCAGCACGACTCCTGAGCCTGCGCCCTCGAGCCCGGCCTCTGCCACAGGGAAGTCCCTGCAGTGAGGAGCGGAGAACAGCCCCCACTTGCTGCAGCTGGAGAAGGCCTACACGCAGCAACGACTGAGGGCACCCCCCTAAAAATCTTCATTAACTGAAAGCACTGAATGAATATCTTACATCTGGACACATTTAAGAAACAGAAACACTAAGAAGCTTCTCAGTGTTCCTGTCAGGAAAGCAAGACGTGGTCCAGGCTCCAGATGACCTTTCGAGGCTACCTTGAACTTCCTAGAGAAAAGAACTCTGCGCACACTTTTCTTCCTATCTGGGACAGATGCACTCAGACGGCACCTCTGAAGGCAGGGATCCTTGGTTCCTGCAACAGCAATGTGTGATGTTTTGTCCAGCTGCTGGACGAAATTCATGCTGGGCAATATTATGAGACAGTCTGCCTTCGAGGTACTTCGAAGCTGCCGCTGAATGACCCAGCACGTGAGCTACACAGAGCCCTGTGCTTTTTGAACCATCCACACCAACCTTCCACTCCCCGGACAAATCAGCCGTTAAACATCTTTCTGGAAAAACGGAACAAAAACAAATCTCTGGAAGTTACTATGCTTAAAAAAGGGCAATCTCAAGAAACCTCTTTCTACAACACAGGAGTTCCATAAAAGGAAAAACAGCATCCCATTTCCTCCTAACTTTCCTTTGATGAGTATCTCTAGTCAACTGGTGTTTCTCAGGTGCCCACAGCTGTCACCACAGGCTCTCCATGCTTTTCTCTGCGAGAATGAAGTCCAGTACCCACCCTGGCAAACTGGTTGCTTCCGAGAAGTGTGTGCAGAAGGATAGGCAGCTGTTTTTCCAGATGGAGCTTCAGGCAGAGCTGGGTCAGCTCCTCCCAGTCCAGGAGGCCTGTCCCCGTGGCGTCACAGCTGCTGTAGATGTCCTTAAGTTGCGAAACGTAGTGGTCCTCCTCCTCTGTGTCCATCCCATCACAGACCGCGTGCAGGACAGGGAGACGCCGCACCGTCAGACTGACCCTGGCCTCCCTGCACTGTCCTGAGGCGCCGGGCGGTGTGGTCCAGGGCAGGGTAGGAGCTGGGGTGTGGGCACCAGGGTCCTCTCAGGGTATGTGAGGCTGGAGGAAGTCAGTGAGGCTAGAAACGTGTTCACAGGGAACCCGTCCTCCTTTACTGGCTTGAAAAACCAGAATTGCTTTGTTCTGTTTTAAAAAAAGAAAGTACCTGATATAGAATAATCAGAAAAAAAAAACAGGTAAGTATAAAGAGGACCAAAGTCATCTAAAATTTCATCACCTAATAAAATATCATTATTACTATTTTGGCAAATAGTCACTCTATTTTTTTCTCTATGCACTTACACACAGGACCTTCTGGATGCCTGCCACTCCTGCCCTAGGATTCCAGTCTTGGGCAGAACTCAGGTGTGGGGCTGGAGGTCAGAGGGCACCGAAGGCCCTCTCAAGAGCAGTGACAGGCCAGCCCCATCCTGGGAGAGCTTGCTGGACTGCAGCCCCCTCCCAGTTCCACTCAAAGGCTGATTCAGGGGCGAGGGCCCCCACCCTTGGCCCACTGCCACCCTGGTCATGCCAGCTTTGCCCGTCAGAGTTGAGTCCTGGCCATTCAGAAACACTTCTTTTCCTCTCCTTTCCCTCATTCCTAGGAAACTAAGACCTTGACCCAAAAGAGCAGGTGCTTTGTATTTGGCCCTCCAGGCATACACCAGCGGTGCGATTCAGACCATCATTCTACAGGTCAGGCACAAAAGGTCTTCCAGGTGCCCTCTGCTAGGACACTTCCTAACCTCCACCCAAGATAAGGGCCAGACCGGCTGGTGTCCTGGCCCTGCTCCCCAGCTTCCGGGGAGGGGACCCATGAGGGGGGACACCTCCTCGTCCATCCACGCCCCCACAGCATGCTGCGCCCCTCGAGGGACCGAGCGTGGGCGATCAACTGTCCTCGCTGCAGGCCGGGAATGTCAGCTGGGTTCCTGGTGATCGCCTCCCTGCTTCCTCGCTTCGTGGGGTGCCACTGCCTGGCTCCTTATGCTCGCTTTAGGCTTCCCAGGTGAGGCTAGTGGTAAAGAACCCGCCTGCCAATGCAGGAGATATAATTATGAGATGCGTATTGGATCCCTGGGTTGAGGAGATCCCCTGGAGAAGGAAATGGCTACCCACTCCATCATTCTTGCCTGGAGAATCCCCATGGACAGAGGAGCCTGGCATGCTACATACAGTCCAAGGGGTCACAAAGAGTCAGACAGAACTGAAGTGACTTAAGCACAGCACAATACTGCTTTCAAAACGCTGGGGAAAATACTGGCAGAAAGGAGTCGCTGCTTCTGGTCATGGGAGCCTTCCTTCCGCCCCAGGATGGGGGTCATTTTTCAGCCAAGATTCAACATGGCAAACCTCAGTGCTGAGATGGGCCAGGAAGGTTTGGAAAAACTGAAAGGGTGCCTCCACCTGGGATATACACCGGGGATCAGGTCTGCACCACAACCACGCTGATGCCCCTGGCCTGCCCAGGACTCACGAGTCCCAGAAAACGGCTGGACAAGTCACTGGACACTCTGAACACCTTGGAACTATGACATCTTTTCTACTCTGCTCATCACACCAAGAATGACAGCAGAATCACCATCCTGCACATGGCTCCCCAGGTTCCCAGGTGCTCAAATCCTATTTCCAGTAATGTTTCCCCTCCCTCCCTCCCGATGGGGAAAAGGGATCAATCCAAACACAGAACAAGAAGGTGAGGAGAAGGGCTTTACCCTGTCCCTCCCAGCAGGGAGCCAGGAGTATATTAACCCCAATTCTGTTCCAACTCCCCAGGCTGTGTATGGGGGCAGAGAACGCTGTCCCCTAGAATCCCCACGCAGGACCCTGGGAGGGAGACAGAGGGAACCCTCAGGCAGGGTCCGGTGTCCTGCACTGCCCACCCTTGGCACCTGGGCCTACTCACCCGTGAAGTGTAGGCCTCACAGGCAAGTGGTCAGTATAAATAATAGAACGTCCAAGGCCCTCTTCAGTTTCTCTCTTCACCCAAATTAAAGTATTTAATCCTTTCTGGAGTCTACAAATACATAAAGGTCCGCACATGGAAACCGCCAGAAAGCCCAGCCACATTCAATGTTCCAGATGAAGAGGAGCCCTTGGCTTATCATGGTTTGATTCTTTTGAAGTTGGAATCTGTAGATTCTCAGTAATTTGAATGCTATAAAACTTTAAAATTGGAGCATAAACTTTGCTATCAGGTGAGGCAAAACCCTGTTTTCATCCTGGGGAGAAAAACCTGCCCTCAAACAAACTGAATTACCGGTCAAGAAACAAATGTGGGGAGGAAGGAACAAGATGGCAGAGGAATAGGATGGCGAGACCACTCTCTCCCCCACAAATTCATCAAAAGAACATTTGAACGTGGAGTAAAGTCCACAAAACAACTTCTGAATGCTGGCAGAGGACGTCAGGCACCCAGAAAAGCAGCCCATTGTCTTCGAAAGGAGGTAGGAAAAAACATAAAAGATAAAAACCGAGACAAAAGAAGTAAAGACAGAGCTCCGTCCCGGGAAGGGAGGCTTTAAAAAGAGAGAAGTTTCCAAACACCAGGAAACACTCTCACTGGCGAATCTGTGGCGAGCCTTGGAAGCTCAGAGGGCCACATAACCCTCTTTTTTTTTTAAGATCTTTTAAAAACCCACAGATTACACGCCAAATGGTAACTCCCAGGGGAGAAACAGCGCAGACGCCTGCATACGCCATTAGCAAGCGGGGGCTGGGCAGGGAGGAGCCGGCTGAACTGCTTAGAGAGAGGACTGGGCTTGAATGCCACGAGAACAATTTGAGAGAACTGGGGAGAGCAAAGCAGACTGTGGGATAGCTTCCCCACGAAAAGGCGGAAAGCTCTAACCTACGACTCGGCCAGCCGCGCTCACAGAATAAAGGACTGAGCAGAGTGAGCCGGCTGCGGCTGGCCCATCCCCTATCCCCTGCCGAGACAGGCAGGGAATGCAGCCAGAGCCAGAGCGGGCAACCGCGGCCCCAGAAAGGCATCTGATACAAACTGCAGGCAGGCTTGTTGCTATTCAAGAATTCTTGGGCTCGGGCCAGTCGATATCCCCCTGAGAAGGTGCACCGGTTGTACACCCAGAAAACTGAGTGGCGGGGACTGGGGAGGCGATAAGTCGCAAAGACCGCGCTCGCCAAACACCTGGTCCCCTGAGCTGCTCGGACCGGGGAAGGCACAAAACGCAGGCCCAACCAAGTCTGCGCCTTTGTGGAGTACCTGAGAATCTGAACTTGAGCCACTCAGACCTGGGAAGTGCATACAACCCGGCACCGACCTCAGACAGTTTCCGGCAGAGCAACCTAGAGCCTGTGCAGTGTAGACTGGGACAGCATACGTGCTGTGAGCGGGGGCAAACCCAGTGTGGCCGAGACGCTGCGAGCACTCCCCACAGACGCCAGAGATATTCGCCTGCAGTGTTCCTCCCTTCCCAGAACAGGACTGAACAACTGAGCCTTAAAAAGTGTCCATCCACCCCCTTGTATCAGGGCGGAAATTAGACACTGAAGAGACCAGCAAACAGAAGCTAAAACAGAGGGAACCACCTTGGAAATGACAGATAGAGACGTCTAGAGGCTACTCCAAGAATAAGACCAAAAACCAGAGGCAAGAGGCTTAAGGCCGAATCCTGAGAACACCAGAGAACTCCTGACTCCAGGGAACATTAATCGATAGGAGCTCATCAAACGTCTCCATACCTACACTAAAACCAAGCACCACCCAAGGGTCAACAAGTTCCAGACCAAGACATACCACGCAAATTCTCCAGTAACACAGGAAACTAGCCCTGAGCTTCAATATACAGGCTGCCCAAAGTCACTCCAAACCCACTGACATCTCATAACTCATTACTGGACACTTCATTGCACTCCAGAGAGAACAAATCCAGCTGCACCCACCAGAACACCGACACAAGCTTCCATAACCAGGGAACTTTGACAAGTCACCTGTCCAACCCCACACACAGAGAGGAAACTACATAATAAAGAGATCTCCACAAACGGCCAGAAGAGGGAAAGGCCACCCCAAGCAAAGCATTATAAGCAAGATGAAGAGGAAAGAAATACCCAGCAAGTAAAGGAACAAGATAAATGCCCACCAACACAAACAAAAGAGGAAGATATAGGGAATCTACCTGATAAAGAATTTCGAATTTTGGTGGTGAAAATGATTCAAAATCTTGAAAGCAAAATGGAGTTACAGATAAATAACCTGGAGAAAAGGATTGAGAAGATGGAAGAAAGGTTTAAGAAGGACTTAGAGGAAATAAAAAAGAGTCAATATACAATGAATAATGCAATAGATGAGATCAGAAACACTCTGGAGGGAACAAACAGTAGAATAACAGAGGCAGAAGACAGGATAAGCGAGCTAGAAGATAGAATTGTAGAAATAAATGAAACAGAGAGGAAAAAAGAAAAACAAATTAAAAGAAATGAGAACAATATTAGAGACCTCTGGGACAATGTTAAACGCTCCAACATTCGAATCATAGGAGTCCCAGAAGAAGAAGACAAAAAGAAAGACCATGAGAGAATACTTGAGGAGATAATAGTTGAAAACTTCCCTAAAGTAGGGAAAGAAATAATCACCCAAGTCCAAGAAACCCAGAGAGTCCCCAACAGGATAAACCCAAGGCGAAATACTCCAAGACACATATTAATCAAATTAACAAAGATCAAACACAAAGAGCAAATATTAAAAGCAACAAGGGAAAAACAGCAAATAACACACAAGAGGATTCCCATAAGGATAACAGCCAATCTTTCAACAGAAACTCTTCAGGCCAGGAGGGAATGGCAAGACATACTTAAAGTGATGAAAGAAAATAACCTACAGCTCAGGCTACTGTACCCAGCAAGGATCTCATTCAAATATGAAGGAGAAATTAAAAGCTTTACAGACAAGCAAAAGCTGAGAGAATTCAGCATTACCAAACCAGCTCTCCAACAAATGCTAAAGGATATTTTTTAGACAGGAAACACAGAAAGGGTATATAAACTCAAACCCAAGGCAATAAAGAAAATGTCTACGGGATCGTACTTATCAATAATTACCTTAAACGTAAATGGGTTGAATGCCCCAACCAAAAGACAAAGGCTGGCTGAATGGATACAAAAATAAGACCCCCATATATGTTGTCTGCAAGAGACCCACCTCAAAACGAGGGACACATACAGACTTAAAGTGAAGGGCTGGAAAAAAATATTCCATGCAAATAGAGACCAAAAGAAAGCAGGAGTAGCAATACTCATATCAGATAAAATAGACTTTAAAACAAAGGCTGTGAAAAGAGACAAAGAAGGAAACTACATAATGATCAAAGGATCAATCCAAGAAGAAGATATAACAATTATAAATATTTATGCACCCAACATAGGAGCACTGCAATATGTAAGACAAATACTAACAAGTATGAAAGGGGAAATTAACAATAATGCAATAATAGTGGGAGATTTTAATACCCCACTTACATCTATGGATAGATCAACTAAACAGAAAATTAGCAAGGAAACAAAAACTTTAAATGATACAATAGACCAGTTAGACCTAATAGATATCTATAGGACATTTCACCCCAAAGCAATGATTTTCACCTTTTTCTCAAGTGCACACGGAACCTTTTCCAGGATAGATCACATCCTGGGCCATAAATCTAGCCTTGGTAAATTCAAAAAAGTTGAAATCATTCCATGCATCTTTTCTGACCACAATGAAGTAAGATTAGATCTCAATTACGGGAGAAAAACTATTAAAAATGCCAACATATGGAGGCTGAACAAGACGCTGCTGAATAATGAACAAATCATAGAAGAAATCAAAAGAGAAATCAAAATATGCATAGAAATGAATGAAAATGAAAACACAACAACCCAAAACCTCTGGGACACTGTAAAAGCAGTACTACGGGGGAAGTTCATAGCAATACAGGCACACCTCAAGAAACAAGAAAAAAGTTAACTAAATAACGTAACTCTACATCTAAAGCAACTAGAAAAGGAAGAAATGAAGAACCCCAGGGTCAGTAGAAGGAAAGAAATCTTAAAAATTAGGGCAGAGATAAATGCAAAAGAAACAAAAGAGACCATAGCAAAAATCAACAAAGCCAAAAGCTGGTTCTTTGAGAAGGTAAATAAAATTGACAAGCCACTAGCCAGACTCATCAAGAAACAAAGGGAGAAGAACCAAATCAATAAAATTAGAAATGAAAATGGAGAGATCACAACCGACAACACAGAAATACAAAGGATTATTAGAGAATACTATCAGCAATTATATGGCAATAAAATGAATAACCTGGAAGAAATGGACAAATTCCAAGAAAAGTACAACTTTCCAAAACTGAACCAGGAAGAAATAGAAAATCTGAACAGATCCATCACAAGCACGGAACTAGAGGCTGTAATCAAGAATCTTCCAGCAAACAAAAGCCCAGGTCCAGACAGCTTCACAGTCGAATTCTACCAAAAATTTAGAGTAGAGCTAACACCTATTCTACTCAAACTCTTCCAGAAAATTGCTGAGGAAGGGAAACTTCCAAACTCATTCTATGAGGCCACCATCACCCTAATCGCAAAACCTGGTAAAGACCCCACAAAAAAAGAAAACTACAGGCCAATATCACTGATGAACATAGATGCAAAAATCCTTAACAAAATTCTAGCAATCAGAATCCAACAACATATTAAGAAGATCATACATCATGACCAAGTGGGCTTTATCCAAGGAATGCAAGGATTCTTCAATATCCGCAAATCAATCAACGTAATACACCACATTAACAAACTGAAAAATAAAAATCATATGATTATCTCAATAGATGCAGAAAAAGCCTTCGACAAAATTCAACATCCATTTATGATAAAAACCCTCCAGAAAGTGGGAATAGAAGGGACATACCACAACATAATAAAAGCTATATATGACAAACCCACAGCAAACATTATCCTCAATGGTGAAAAATTGAAAGCGTTTCCCCTAAAGTCAGGAACAAGACAAGGGTGCCCACTCTCACCACTACTATTCAACATAGTTCTGGAAGTTTTGGCCACAGCAATCAGAGCAGAAAAAGACATAAAAGGAATCCAAATTGGAAAAGAAGAAGTAAAACTTTCACTGTTCGCAGATGACATGATCCTCTACACAGAAAACCCTAGAGACTCTACCAGAAAGCTACTAAAGCTAATCAATGATTACAGTAACGTTGCAGGATATAAAATCAACACACAGAAATCACTTGCATTCCTATACACTAATAATGAGAAAATAGAAAGAGAAATTAAGGAAACTATTCCATTCACTGTTGCAACGAAAAGAATTAAATACTTAGGAATATATCTACCGAAGGAAACAAAAGACTTGTACATAGAAAACTATAAAACACTACTGAAAGCAATCAAAGAGGACACTAATAGATGGAGAAATATACCATGTTCATGGATTGGAAGAATAAATATTGTAAAAATGAGTATACTACCCAAAGTAATTTATAAGTTCAATGCAATCCCTATCAATCTACCAACCATATTTTTCACAGAACTAGAACAAATAATCTCACAATTTATATGGAAATACAAAAAACCTCGAATAGCCAAAGAAATCTTGAGGAAGAAAAATGGAATTGGGGGAATTAACCTGCCGGACTTCAGGCTCTACTACAAAGCCACAATCATCAAGACAGTATGGTACTGGCATAAAGACAGAAATATAGATCAATGGAACAAAATAGAAAGCCCAGAGATAAATCCACGCACCTATGGACACCTCATCTTTGACAAAGGAGGCAAGAATATAAAATGGAGAAAAGACAGTCTCTTTAAAAAGTGGTGCTGGGAAAACTGGTCAGCCACCTGTAAAAGAATGAAACTAGAACACTTCCTAACACCATACACAAAAATAAATTTAAAATGGATTAGAGAGCTAAATGTAAGACCAGAAACTATAAGACTCCTAGAGGAGAACGTAGGCAAAACCCTCTCCGACATAAATCACAGCAGGATCCTCCATGACCCACCTCCCAGAATATTGGAAATAAAAGCAAAAATAAACAAATGGGACCTAATTAAAATCAAAAGCTTCTGCACAGCAAAGGAAACTATAAGCAAGGTGAAAAGACAGCCTTCAGAATGGGAGAAAATAATAGCAAATGAAGCAACGGATAAAGGATTAATCTCCAAAATATACAAGCAGCTCCTGCAGCTCAATTGCAGAAAAACAAATGACCCAATCAAAAAATGGGCCAAAGAACTAAACGGACATTTCTCCAAAGAAGACATAAAGATGGCTAACAAACACATGAAAAGATGCTCAACATCCCTCATAATCAGAGAGATGCAAATCAAAACCACAATGAGATACCATTTCACACCAGTCAGAATGGCTGCTATCCAAAAGTCTACATGCAATAAATGCTGGAGAGGATGTGGAGAGAAAGGAACCCTCTTACACTGTTGGTGGGAATGCAAACTAGTACAGCCACTATGGAGAACAGTGTGGAGATTCCTCAAAAAACTGGAAATAGAACTGCCATATGATCCAGCAATCGCACTCCTGGGCATACACACCAAGGAAACCAGAATTGAAAGAGACACATGTACTCCAATGTTCATTGCAGCACTGTTTATAATAGCCAGGACATGGAAGCAACCTAGATGTCCATCTGCAGACGAATGGATAAGAAAGCTTTGGTACATATACACAATGGAGTATTATTCAGCCATTAAAAAGAATACATTTGAATCAGTTCTAATGAGGTGGATGAAACTGGAGCCTATTATACAGAGTGAAGTAAACCAGAAAGAAAAACACCAATACAGTATACTAACGCATATATATGGAATTTAGAAAGATGCAAATGATAACCCTGTATACGAGACAGCAAAGGAGACACAGATGTATAGAACAGTCTTTGGGACTCTATGGGAGAGGGTGAGGATGGGATGATTTGGGAGAATGGCATTGAAACGCGTATGTTGTCTAACCCGGGGCGAATTCATGTCAATGTATGGCAAAACCAACCAATATAATATTGTAAAATAATTTGCCTCCAATAAAAAATAAATTAATTAGCAAAAAAAAAAAGAAAGAAAGAAACAAACGTGGTTGACCAGTGCTCTGCAGGACCATGCAGCCCTCTGGAGGCCACAAGGGAAGGTGTAGGTTTGCATTTAACTGATGCATAGCGATGAAGGAATTTAATCCATGGCCCTGGAAACCTGCTGGGTATCAAGACTGGGAGAAGGACTATGGCCTCTCACAAGCAGCTGGGTGTGCTGTGTGGAACCAGAGCACCGCAACCCAGAACAACTCCAAACAAGGTCCTCCACCCTGTAAAACAAGGTTTTCCACCCTGTAAAAGCATGCTGACCCAGAACAAGCAGCACCGAGGTCGCATTCTAGATGGTATGTTCTGTATCTGGAAAGATGTTACAACTCTGACTAAGTACTGAAGCCCAGCCTTGGGTTCCAGAAGAGCAGGTCTGGGCACCATGTCAAATAGCCTCGGGATTGGTAATCAAACTTCACAATTCAGCAGTTCTGAGCTTTAAGGATTAATCTCTGCATTAGCTGTTTTCATGGATTTTTTTCCTTATTTTTCAAAATGTATACTATTTACTTACTTTGCCAAGGTCAGCCCTATCTCAGTGATAAAGCTTGAGAGGCCATCACTTGTATCAAAGGGATTTTCCAATCCCAACAATATAAAAATAGGCTGATGCATCGTTTAACTGGCGATTAACGTAGTCTCTGCTCTTCCTACAAAGGAGGCATTTAGACTGGGCAAAACCTTCGCGCTTCCTCAAGATTTTTTTTTAAATGCTGCACCAGGTATTAGTTGTGGCACGTGGGAACTGTTAATTGCAGCATTTGGGATCTAGTTCCCTGACCAGGGATTGAACTCAGGCACCCTGGACCTGGGAGCAGAGTCTTAGCCACTGGACCACCAGGGAAGTCTCCCTAAAGATTTTTATAATCACATGTACTTATATTCGTGCTGGGATTATAGCCATAGTCCCAGTGGTTATACAACATCTACATGATTAGTTGGTTATATACATGAGGTTATCCACATAAGGTCCCACATATAAAAATGAGCTTCTCTATGTGCATCACTGTATGTATGCAAATACAGAAGACCTTACTCTCAGTATCAGTATCAGCTTCTACCTTAGATTCTACTGGAAAATTCTACCATAAAGAAAGCAATAGTTTCTCTTCTTTACTAAAAATAGCCAGTAACAGTGTAAAAGAAATGACAGAACTGGAATACAAATTTGAATCCCTCGTGTCATAGCGGATAGGGTACAGATCACCAATGTATGATTAAAAACAGTTGTTGGGGGGCTTCCCTGGTGGTCCAGGGGCTAAGACTCCTAATGCAGGGGGCACAAGCCACATAGCAAGTCCAAAAAAAAAAAAAAAAGACGTTTAAATGAGAAACAGTGGGGAACGGTGATGTCATGCAAAGTGGCAGGGAGGAAACTCCACCAGAGCAAAATTGAGCCATAAAGAGGGACTGGAAGGAACTATTTGTAACTCTAGAACCAGATCAGACACAGCAACGTGATGAAAACAGGCTGCTGATCTTTGTAAGAGAGCAGGAGCCAGTCACTACTCTCGATGCCGTGGGGACCGAAGCCATGAGGACAGCGGCCCAGAGTCCTTTGGCTGGAGCCAGAGCGGGCAATCTGGACCATGTCACCCAAAATCTGGGACTGTGTGTTTTGTTGGTGACTGAGGACCTGGAGCAGATTCTGGCCTTGGGGCCGGCTTCCTTAGGCTACAATAGCTTCCCTCAGAGCATCTCTGTTATTGCTGTTTTGTCACTCAGTCATGTCCGACTCTTTGTGACCCCATGGACTGTAGTCTGCCAGGCTCTTCTTCCTATGGAATTTTACTGGCAAGAATACTCGAGTGGGTCGCCATTTCCCTCTCCAGGGGATCTTCCTGACCCAGGGGAGAAGGCAATGGCAAGCCACTCCAGTACTCTTGCCTAGAAAATCCCATGGATGGAGGAGCCTGGTAGGCTGTAGTCCATGGGGTCGCTAAGGGTCGGACACGACTGAGCAACTTCATTTTCACTTTTCACTTTCACACTTCACTTTCACACATTGGAGAAGGAAATGGCAACCCACTCCAGTGTTCTTGCCTGGAGAATCCCAGGGACAGGGGAGCCTGGTGGGCTTACGTCTGTGGGGTCACACAGAGTCGGACACGACTGAAGTGACTTGGCAGCAACTTGGCAGCATGTCCGACTCTTTGTGACCCCGTGGACTGTAGTCTGCCAGGCTCTTCTGCCTATGGGATTTTACTGGCAAGAATACTAGACTGGGTCGCCATTTCCCTCTCCAGGGGATCTTCCTGACCCAGGGGACCTGTGTCTCCTTCATTGGCAGGCGGGTTCTTTATCACTGAGTCACAAGGGAAGCCCTAAGAGCATCTCGAAGGCTAAGACAAACTGCAAGACGTTGTGGGGGAGACATTTGTCAGGTCACTGACTGACTGCAGACATAGCAGGATGGAAACTTCAGTCACCATGCACAAAACAGAACACACTTTGCAAAAATAGCTTAGAAAAGTCACAAAGATAACAGTTCAGTTCAGTTCAGTTCAGTCGCTCAGTCGTGTCCGACTCTCCGTGACCCCATGAATTACAGCACGCCAGGCCTCGCTGTCAGTCACCAACTCCCGGAGTACACTCAAACTCATGTCCACAGAGGCGGTGATGCCATCCAGCAATCTCATTCTCCATCATCCCCTTCTCCTCCTGCCCCCGACCTTTCCCAGCATCAGAGTCTTTTCCAGTGAGTCAACTCGTCGCATGAGGGGGCCAAAGTATTGCAGTTTCAGCTTCAGCATCAGTCCTTCCAATGAACATCCAGGATTGATCTCCTTTAGAATGGACTGGTTGGATTGCCTTGCAGTATAAGGGACTCTCAAGAGTCTTCTCCAGCACCACAGTTCAAAAGCATTGATTCTTTGGCGATCAGCTTTCTTCACAGTCCAACTCTCACATCCATACATGACCACGGGAAAAACCATTGCCTTGATTAGACGGACCTTGGTTGGCAAAGTAATGTCTCTGCTTTTTAATATACTATCAAGGTTGGTCATAACTTTCCTTCCAAGGAGCAAGCGTCTTTTAATTTCATGGCTGCAATCAGCGTCTCCAGTGATTTTGGAGCCCAAAAAATAAAGTCTGACACTGTTTCCACTGTTTATCCATCTATTTCCCATGAAGTGATGGGACCAGATGCCGTGATCTTTGTTTTCTGAATGTTGAGCTTCAAGCCAACCTTTTCACTCTCCTCTTTCACTTTCATCAAGAGGCTTTTGAGTTCCTCTTCACTTTCTGCCATAAGGGTAGTGTCATCTGCATATCTGAGGTTACTGATATTTCTCCCAGCAATCTTGATTCCAACTTGTGCTTCTTCCAGCCCAGCGTTCCTCATGATGTACTCTGCATGTAAGTTAAATAAGCAAGGTGACAATATACAACCTTGACGTACACCTTTTCCTAATTGGAACCAGTCTGTTGTTCCATGTCCAGTTCTAACTGTTGCTTCCTGACCTGCATACAGGTTTCTCAAGAGGCAGGTCAGGTGGTCTGGGATTCCCATCTCTTTCAGAATTTTCCACAGTTTATTGTGATTGACACAGTCAAAGGCTTTGGCATAGTCAATGAAGCAGAAATAGATGTTTTTCTGAAACTCTCTTGCTTTCTCCATGATCCAGCGGATGTTGGCAATTTGATCTCTGGTGCCTCTGCCTTTTCTAAAACCTGCTTGAACATCTGGGAGTTCACGGTTTACATACTGCTGAAGCCTGGCTTGGAGAATTTTGAGCATGACTTTACTAGCGTGTGAGATGAGTGCAATTGTGCGGTAGTTTGAGCATTCTTTGGCATTGCCTTTCTTTGGGATTGGAATGAAGACTGACCTCTTCCAGTCCTGTGGCCATCGCTGAGTTTTCCAAATCTGCTGGCATATTGAGTGCAGCACTTTCACAGCATCATCTTTCAAGACTTGAAATAGCTCAACTGGAATTCCATCACCTCAACTAGCTTTGTTCGTAGTGATGCTTTCTAAGGCCCACTTGACTTCACATTCCAAGATGTCTGGCTCTAGGTTAGTGATCACGTTATCATGAATATCTTGGTAGTGAAGATCTTTTTTGTAGAGTTCTTCTGTGTATTCCTGCCACCTCTTCTTAATATCTTCTGCTTCTGTTAGGTCCATACCATTTCTGTCCTTTATCGAGCCCATCTTTGCATGAAATGTTCCCTTGGAATCTCTAATTTTCTTGAAGAGATCTCTTGTTTTTCCTATTCTGTTGTTTTTCTCTATTTCTTTGCATTGATCACTGAGGAAGGCTTTCTTATCTCTCCTTGCTATTCTTTGGAACACTGCATTCAGATGCTTATATCTTTCCTTTTCTCCTTTGCTTTTCACCTCTCTTCTTTTCACAGCTATTTGTAAGGCCTCCTCAGACAGCCATTTCACTCTTTTTCATTTCTTTTCCATGGGGATGGTCTTGGTCCCTGTCTCCTGTACAATGTCACGAACCTCCGTCCAGAGTTCATCAGGCACTCTATCTATCAGATCTAGTCCCTTAAATCTATTTCTCACTTCCACTGTATAATCATAAGGGATTTGATTGAGGTCATATCTGAATGGTCTAGGGGTTTTCCCTACTTTCTTCGATTTAAGTCTGAATTTGGCAATAAGGAGTTCATGATCTGAGCCACAGTCAGCTCCTGGTCTTGTTTTCGCTAACTGTATACAGCTTCTCCATCTTTGGTTGCAAAGAATATAATCAATCTGATTTCGGTGTTGACCATCTGGTGATGTCCATGTGCAGAGTCTTGTCTTGTGTTGTTGGAAGCGGGTTTTTGCTATGACCAGTGCATTCTCTTGACAAAATTCTATTTGCTTTTGCCCTGCTTCATTCCGTGCTCCAAGGCCAAATTTGCCAGTTACTCCACGTTTTTCTTGACTTCCTACTTTTGCATTCCAGTCCCCTATAATGAAAAGGACATCTTTTTTGGGTGTTAGTTCTAAAAGGTCTTGTAGGTCTTCATAGAACCGATCAACTTCAGCTTCTTCAGCATTACTGGTTGGGGCATAGGCCTGGATTACTGTAATATTGAATGGTTTGCCTTGGAAACGAACAGAAATCATTCTGTCATTTTTAAGATTGCATCCGAGTACTGCATTTCGGACTCTTTTGTTGACCATGATGGCTACTCCATTTCTTCTAAGGGATTCCTGCCCACAGTAGTAGATATAATGGTTATCCAAGTTAAATTCACCCATTCCAGTCCATTTTAATTCACTGATTCCTAGAATGTCGACATTCACTCTTGCCATCTCCTGTTTGACCACTTCCAATTTGCCTTGATTCATGGACCTAACATTCCAGGTTCCTATGCAATATTGCTCTTTACAGCACCGGACCTTGCTTCTATCACTGGTCACATCCACAGCTGGGTATTGGTTTTGCTTTTGTTCCATGCCTTTATTCCTTCTATAGTTATTTCTCCTCTGAGATCCAGTAGCATACTGGGCACCTACAGACCTGGGGAATTCCTCATTCAGTATCCTATCATTTTGCCCTTTGTTACTGTTCATGGGGTTCTCAAGGCAAGTATACTGAAGTGGTTTGCCATTCCCTTCTCCAGCGGACCACATTCGGCTGTGGTCCATATGATCAGATCGACTAGTTTCCTGTGATTATGATTTCAGTGTGTCTGCCCTCTGATGCCCCCTAGCAATACCTATCATCTTATTTGGGTTTCTCTTACCTTGATCGTGGAAAATCTGTTCACAGCTGTTCCAGCAAAGTGCAGCCGCTGTACCTTACCTTGGATGAGGGGTATCTCCTCAAGGCCGCCCCTCCTGACCTTGAACATGGAGTAGCTCCTCTCGGCCCTCCTGCGCCCGCGCAGCCACCGCCTGTTGGACGTGGGGTAGCTCCTCTCGGCCGCCGGCCCTGGCCTCAGGCGTGGGGTAGCTCCTCACGGCCGCAGCTCTTTGCGTGGTTCGTTGCTCCGGGGCCGGCGTCTCTCACGTCAACTAATAAAAATCATTAATGTCTGAGGTGTGGGAGAATCAGAATGTCCAGATTTCAACCAAAACTTACAGAGCATACAAAGACACACATATACTGGAGTCTTTTTTACAGTAGAATTCCTTTTTTATTTAAGGCAGTATGGTCCACTTAATTTATTTTGCCTGCACTTCACAGCTTGTGAGATCTTAGGTCCCTGACCAGGGATAGAACCTGATCCCACTGCAATGGAAGCACAGAGTCCTAACTGCTAGATTCTATACTAGAATTTTCTAAGTTTAACTCTCTGCACTTCTACCCAAATATTAAACAGCAGTTGCATGGAATAAGCAGTGATAGATTTTCCTCCTGAAGGTACCACTATGAGTACAATGGAAGGGAATTTGTTAGAACAGCCTTCTGATTCTAAAGACCCCCAAAATAACTTTTACACAGTTTAATCATTGCTGCCCAATCTCCCTCAACATGATGACTTTTTTCGAGGTTTTACAAAAAAGTATTTACTTTAATTGGAGGATTTACAATATTGTGGTGGTTTTTGCCATACATAGACATGAATCAGCCATGGGTGCATATGTGTCCTCCCATCCTGAACCCCAATCCCACCTCCCTCCCCACCACATCCCTCTAGGTTGTCCCAGAGCACTGGCTTTGAGTGCCCTGCTTCATGCAGCAAACTTATCTGGTCATCTATTTTACATATGGTAATGCACATGTTTCATTGCTGTTCTCTCAAATCATCCCACCCTCACCTTTCCCCACATAGTTCAAAAGTCTGTTGTTTAATCTGTGTCTCTTTTGCTGCCTTGCATATAGGATCGTCATTACCGTCTTTCTAAATTCCATATATGTGCATTAGTATACTGTATTGCTGTTTCTCTGACTTACTTCCCTTTGTATAATGGACTCCAGTTTCATCTGCCTCATTAGAACTGACTCTAATGTGCTCCTTTTTATAGCTAAGTAATATTCCATTGTGTATATGTACCACGACTTCCCTATCCATTCATGTAGGTTACTTCCATGTCCGAGCTATTGTAAACGGCGCTGCAATGAACACTGGGGTACGTGTGTCTCTTTCAGTTCTGGTTTCCTCAGTGTGTATCCCCAGCAGGGACACAATGAATTTTTAAAGAAATCTGTCATCTAGCTACATTTGTTATAGCAGATGGACATTAAACCAATGTAGTAAGTAACAGCTCATTATCTCAATAAGTATAAACTTGAATTTTCAACACCGAGCAGGTCTGGCAGTCACAGTCCACCCTTGCTGTCTTCCTCACTTGGACTCTTATTGGCTGTTTTATGAGTGATTTCTGTAACCTTGTTATTCAATCCAGATTTCCCAAGGATAAGCTGCTTTGCCTGTGACCCTCAATCTGAGAATAATGTTACAGAATATCAGAGTCAGAAAAGGGTGGTCCCAAAGGGTGCCATTCAATCACCCCATTTCACACATGAGGACCTGATATTGTACACTTAAGCACAGAGGCAGATTTCCTCAGTCGGCTGAAGAACGTGGATGGAGCAGACAGGCGCAAAGGCAGGCTGGGAAGGGAACATCTCCTGCCATTCCAAGTGTGTGGTTCTTCCTTAAGGAACTCCCTGCCGATGCTCATAACTGTATGCACGGTGTACACAGCTCAGTGACCAAGGAGCAGCCCCCATGGGTTCCCCACTGTCTTCTTCTCCTGTCTTAGACTTTGATGGTTTTCAAGATGTACCAATGAGGTTAAACCCAGGCAGCTGCAGCTGCTCATGCGGACTATTCACAGCTCCATTCGCTGTCTCAATGGCATCAAGTTAGTAGGTTAAAATCTGCTCTGGGAGGACTATTTACACCACTGTCGTTGGAAAATGCTTCAAAGTGGGACTCTGGGGGACAGTGGGAATGCTTTGTTAGCACACCACATCACTGGCTAAAATGTGAAGACTGATCATATCAAGTTTTGATAGGACGTGGAGCAACTGGAATGCTCAGAACTTGTTAGTAGGGGTATAACTGGCTCAACAGCTCTAAAAACCTGCTCAGTTTTATCTTCCAAAGCGAAACACATACCCACCCTACAACATGGCAACTCAACACCGAGGTTCCAACTTAATAGAAACCATAGATTTGTGCACCAAAAGACATGCTTTCTTAAGCAACATTATTCATTGTACCCTAAACTAGAATCAATCCAAACACCCATCAATAGTAAAAATATAAGTGGAGACTTCCCTGGTAGTCCAGTGGTTAGGACTCTGCGCTTCCACTGCAGGGGCCATGGGTTCAATCCCTGGTTGAGGAACTAAGGTCCTGCAAGGCATGTGGCCAAAAACAAACAAACAAAAGTAAAAATAAGTAATTTGAGGCATATTCTGGGAAACTGTAAAGCCATGGAAAGGAATGAGCTACATAACAACCTCAATCTCATAAACATGATGGAAGAAGAGACTTCCTTGCAGGGGACATGGGTTCGGTTCCTCATCTAGGAAGATTCCACATGTCACGGGGCAACTAAGCCCATGCATCACAACTGCTGAGCCCGCATGCCCTAGAGCCCATAATCTGCAACAAGAGAAGGCACCACAGCGAGAAACCTGAGCACTGAAACTAGAGAGCATAGCCCCCACTCACCACAACTAGAGAAAACCCACTAGCAGCAATGAAAACTCAGCGCTGACCGAAAAAAACAGGAAGAAAACGCTATCCAAAAAATTGACTACTCATAAAAAAAAAAAAACCCATCTCATCCTTTTCAGAAAATTCCAGAAGAATCAGAAATTTTAACCAAAAAAAAAAAAGTAATCTACGAAACACCTAGAAGGAAATACAGCTTCTGCATCATCCTTAAAAGAGTGGGAAGTTTGGGGAGTTTGCTTAAAAGTCAAAATTTCTATGAACAAAAGAATAAAGTCAGAAGATAAATGCCGAACAACAACAACAAACAACAACAACAACAACAAGGTACTATACATTGGGTGACTTAAAACAACAGAAATGTATTTTCTCACAGTCCTGGAGGCTAGAGGTCCAGGATCAAGTTGCTGGCAGAGCTAGTTTATTCTGGGATGTCTGTCCTTCCTGCTGTGTCCTCACGTGGGCATCCCTCTGTGTATGTGTCTGGATCCTAATCTCCTTTTCTTACAAGGACACAGTCACACTGGACCAGGGCCACCTGCTGGGCTGCACCTGGAGGTCAACAAGCCCTGTAGCTCAGCTGTGGGACCAAAGAAAGACCCCAGATACAACGACGGAGACATCCACAGTTTATCGGACAGAGGACCTTTCAAGTCCAAAGCACAAGGTCCTTAGGAGTTCTGCTGCCACTCTTGGGATGACCCAGCTAGTAGGCCTGGTCGTGAAGCAGCTGTGAGGCCTCAGTTAAAGTGCTTCAGCTCTTGGAGCCTGGGCTTCCTGAGACATCAAACAAGGAGGCCAAACCTCACGGCCCAAGGCACCTTCATCTTGTGACATCCTGGTTCTCTCAGGTCCATCACAACATCTTAGGGCTCCATTCATCACTGAGCAGGAGTCCAGGGAATGAGGTCTCAGGGGCACAGGCCTCAGGGACCACACTTGTTACACCTAGAACCCTGGAACACTGTCTCCTGTCTCCCTCTGGCCTTTGCACAGAGTCTGGGTCAACATCTGCTCAGTCTCCCTTTCTCTCTCCCTCTCTTTTTCTGGGCAACATGAATTGTTCTTTGACATCCACGCAGACGTTGGCAGAAGTACACTATGCACCATTAGCAGCAAACCAATTACATAACCAGAGGTACTGGAGCACAGTGCACGGTGGCCAAGCAGACCTGTCTTAAACAGCAATAGGGAAATGCCCTGACACATCAGAGCTCCAGAGTCGCCTGGTCAACTACATTTGTGTCATTCTTTCCAACCAACTTCACAGTGTCCTAAACGCGCTGAAATGTTTTTAAAAATGTGCCTACATGGAAAATGTTGAAAGCCAGGACAGTCTCAGGACACAAACAACAGCATTTAAAAGACTCTAGCCCAGCTCACCGTACACGTGACCATCCACAAACACATAGCCAAAGATGAAAATAATGTGGATCAGAAATGGAATCAAAGCTGATAGAACAGTGAAAAAGAACATATATTCATAAACAATCTGGCATAATGTAACAGAGGGCACTGGTCTCTCTTTTCCAAACACTTTGGAACATATCACATTTACTCAAAAGAAAAGAGTCTAAAAAGAAGAAAGAAAGAAAAGGGACTGCCCAACAGACACAGAAAAGTGAATGTACAAAGCTACTGCCCTTAAGCCTTTTCTTTTCTCCCTCTCCCACTTAAGTAAAAAGTCTACCAGAAGAATATGTAATATGCAAAATGTAACGTCTAATCCTCTGGGTTTGTAAGGCCGACTGCTCCTCTACCCTACTAATCAAACACTGAGTGGAGCCAGAGGTTTTATTCCAGCTGGGTTGGCACAACCCAAGAGAGCCTGCCCACGGTCTTCTGTGGGAATCAGGAGGCCTCCACGCCCGGCCACGGCCTTTGTGTTGGAGTCTACTCAGCCGAGCCTGCAAAGCCCCCTCAGAAGACTGGAAGAGGCCTCCCTGGAAAGATCTACGCCCAGGAGAGATGAACAGGGCACAAGCAGGTCCTGGGAAAAGGAAGGAGGCACAGAGGAATTCAAACCAGTTCTCTGGTCGATCCTCACAGCTTCGATGGCAGGTTTGGGAAGGGCCCCCCTGGGGCACTGTTAGCCTGGGGACCCAGCGAATGAGCACCTTCACCTCTGACAAGAGCCCCCTGAAACAGGGCAGCCCCACACTGACTCAGTTCCCCACTTCTGCATGGGGGGATGCGGGCCTCGGGCACCTGCCGTGCCTTCCTGCTGTCGGATGTTATCTCCCATCCTTGATTTATGATAGAATGTCTTTTTTAAAATTATTATTATTTTTAAATTATTCATTTGGCTGTGCTGGGTCTTAGTTGCGGCACGTGGGATCATCAGTCTTCATTGCGGTGCTCAGGATCTTTAGTTGCGGCATGTTGGATCTAGTTCCCTGACCAGGGATCGAACCTAGGCCCCCTGCATCGGAAGCTCAGTCTTAGCCACTAGACCACCTGGGAAATCCCTACGCCAGAAACTGGCCTCAGAAGTACTTTGGGAAAAGACGTGCGTGATCTGAGGCTTGAGGAATGGCATTTTAAAGGGATCCCATGCACTGACGGGCCACAGGTGTCCTGAATGCTCTGAGCATCTGTGTCCCTAACCGGTGGCCTGTGGGCAACAACAGGGACGGTACTTTCTCATTGCCTTTACAATGAGAGACACTTTATATATAACTAATCGATAGCTGTGCTGGGTTTTCGATGCCACATGCAGCATGGCAATCAGGGGCTTTTTATGACAATAAGGGGCTACTCTTCATTGCAGTGCAGGGTTTCTCCTGTTGCAGAGCACAGGCTCTAGATTCACGGGTTTCAGTAGCTACAGCTTGCAGGCTTAGTTGCCCCTCGGCATGTGGGATCCTCCCAGACCAGGAATCAAACTTGTGTCCCGTGCAATGGCAGGCAGATTCTCATCCACTGTACCACCAGGGAAGTCAAGTTAGAGACAACTTTGAAAAAAAGAATCATCCCATGGCAAAGATACTTCCCTCTGATTCAGTGGCGGTGCAAACTGGCCTGAAGTAAATCCAGCTGGGTTCACACGAAACCATGAGTCATGAGGAAAGCCAGGATAAGACCTCGATCTTTGTAAGAAAAACACAGGCTGTGCACCCCGACCGTGTGTGCCTCAGTGGAGAAGGGCTGGATGTTTCACGCCAGAACCTAATGTTCTTGTCATTGGTGCCTATTCTACGCTAAACATATCCACCAAGCTAACGGTAGTTAGTACAGCTTTTATTTCTATAATTAATTCTTTCATAAGCTATTACAGCCTTGCAAATATTAATAGTTCATCTTGCTCACAACATCCTAAGTCAAAATCACAGGCTGAGATGAATACAAATGTTGTTTGGTTCCCAAGAAGGCCAATTTGTTCCAGTTCACTCACATACCAGGTGGAGCAGCTGAAACTTTGATAGTAAAAAACAGTTTTGATAGCTTGCCGAGTTTGGGGCAACCACAGCAACTGAAAAATGAGTGAGGAATCCTGAAAAAAAGAAGGAAACACAGAAAGCCCCAAATTCTGCAAATGCTACCTAATTCCCCAGACAACCCGACTATGCGTGTGTGGAGCAGCCTCCAAGCAGCTCAGCCACGAATAAAAGAACCAATGGACTTCCTTGGTGGTCCAGGAGTTAAGAGTCCTCCTTCCGATGCAGGGGACTTGGGTTCGATCCCTGGTCGGGGAACTAGATCCCACATGCCATGGGGCAACTTAGCGTGTGTGCCACAGTGAAAGATCCTGCATGCCACAACTAAGACCAACACAGCCAAATAAATAAGTACTTCAGAAAAAAAAAAAAGAATAAAAGAACTGAAATGAGATTTGAGCTGCTGCCCAGAGGCAGAGTTTTCAGTATGAATCCAATAGCACTGCCTACTCAAACAAACACAAATGAACACTCTTCAGAGGAATATAACAGAAACTTCCTTCTCCATGATACACCTTCACAATGCCCAGGATGTAGTTCAAAATCACTCACAAAAATGAAGAACCAGGAAAGAGTAAGAGGAATCAAAACCAGAGATTAACCTCAAAATGAGTGAGATGTTGGAATTAGCTGCTTTAAAATCCTTTGCCAGCAAAATTATACTCAAGAATGTGAAAGAAAAGATTCTCCTAATGAATGAACATATAGAAAACCTCAGCAGAAAAACAGAAACAATAAAACAGCCAAATGGAAATTTGAGAACTAAAAAGACCCATAATATCTGAAATTTTAAAATTCAAATAAGGGCCTTAATAGCAGAATGGATATGATAGAGGGAAAAAGTCAGAGAACTTGAAGACAGGTGAATAGAAATCATCCAATCTTAAGAACAGAGAAAAGGAAACTATTTAAAGATTTGCCTCAGGGATTAAAAAGATAATTTTCAAAAGTCTAGCATACGTCCTAGGAGGAGAAGAGGGAATTAGGCAGAAAAACGGACTGAAGAACAAACGGCAAAGATTATCCCAAATTTGGTGAAAAACAAAAATGTACAGATTCAAGAAACTCAGTAAAACCCCATTCAGCGTAAAAGTAAATAAAACTACACCCAGGCACATTAGAGCCAAACTGATGAAAAGCAACATAAGGAGAAAATCTTGAAAACATCCAAAGAAAAACAACATATCACATATAAGGACACAACAATTCAAAATGATTGTTGACTTCTCAGAAATAATTGGCTCCAGAGGACGGTGTAACTTCATCTTTAACATGCTTAAAAACAACAACAGAAAGAAAACTCTGTCCAACTATAATTCTGTACACCAAAAATATCCGTCAAGGGATCTTGTCTTCTTAGCAGCATGCGAACCCTTAGCTATGACCTGTGAGATGTAGTTCCCTGACCAGGGATGGAACCCAGGCCCCCTGCATTGGGAGCACAGAGCTTCAGACTCTGAACCACCAGGGAAGTCCCCAAATGCACTTTCAATTAAAAAAAACAAACTGAGAGAAATGCCAGTAGCCCTGTGCTAAAAGAAATGCTAAAAGAAATGCTTTAGTTGAAGAGAAATTATGCCAGATGGAAACTTATATTTTTAGCAAGGAATAAACAGAATCCAAAACACCAAATATCTGATTAAAATGAGAGAAAAAAGTTGTAAACTGGGAAAAAATACAACTAAAGTTAAAAAAAAAAAACCACTGTCTTGTCAAATTTGTGAGATATATAGATGCAATATGTATAACATCTATACTATCAAAATGGGTGAGATGGGGGTCACATTTGCAGGATTTCTATATCACATGTGAAGTGGCAGAGTATTAATTCCAAATAAATTATGAAAAGTTAAGTCCACAAAAATACCTGCACACAAATGTTTAGAGCAGCTCAATTCATAATTGCCAAAACTTGTTAGTAAACTAAATATCCTCCGTTAAATGAATAGAGGGACTTCTCTGGCAGTACAGTGTTTCAGACCCCATGCTCCCGATGCATGGGACATGGGTTCACTCCCTGGCTGGGATCCAGTATGCCACACAGCATGGCCAAAAAAGAGATAAATTGGAGTACATCCATACAACGGAATATTATCCACCACTTTTTAAAAATGAGCTGGCAAACATGAAAAGACATGGAAGAACTTTAAATGCACATTACTAAGTGAAATAAGACAATCTAAAAAGGCCACATAGTATATAACCCCAAATATATGATATTCTGGAAAAAGTAACACTGTTGAGACAGTAGAAAAAATCAGTGGTTGCCGGGGATGGGGACAGGGCATGGGTGAACAGACAGAGCACAGGGGATTTAAGGAAATGAAACTTCTCTGCATGATACTGTAAAGGTGCAAACATGTTATGATACATTTCCCAAACCCATAAGGGGTAAAACAGGGAGTGAGCCCTAGTGTAAACTCTGGACTCTGGGTGATCATGGTATCAATGTAGAGTTGTCAACTATAACCACAGTGGTGAGGGATGGTGGTGGTGGAAGCTATGGGGTGGGAGAAGTATCGGGTTGGCTAAAAAATTTGTTTGGGTTTTTCCACAAGATACTACAGAAAAACATGAACGAACTTGTTGGCTAACCCAATATATGGGAACTCTCTGCATTGTCTATTCAATTTTAATGCAAACCTTAAAGTGCTCTAAAAAATAAAGTCTTAATTTTTTTGAAGAAAACAGAAAAAATGGTTGGATAAAACACTGAGACATGCTATAATACTTAGGACCCTTGAGAACATTATACCAAGTGAAAGAAGCCAGTCAGAAAAACCACATATAGTATGATTTCATGTATATGAAATGTCTAGAAGAGGCAAATCTATAGAGACAGAAAATAAATTAGTAGTTACCTTGGGCTAATGGGGGTGGGGTGTCCAAATGAAACGGGGAATGATTGCTAATGTTGGATTCTTTGGAGATGATGAAAATGTTCTGAAAGTTGTTGTGGCCATGGTTGCACAACCCTGTGAATATACTAAAAGCCACTGAATTATACAGATTAAATGGGTGAACTGATGGGATGTGAATTGGATCTCAATAAAACTGTCATTTTCTTAAGTAAAGCTGCAATTTTTTTTAAAAGTAACTGGCTAGAACCCATCTCATGCATACTTTAAACATAAGAATATTGAAGAAGTCTCTAGACTTCTAGAGATAGAATAGACTTCTCATAGTGATAATTCAGCAGGAAGCCATGTCATAAATATCCACATGCCTAACAACAGAGCCTCCAAACAAACAAAGCAAAAACTGAAGGAACCAAAGCTAGAAAACAGATGGAAATTTTAACACCAGTTTCTTAACAGGTAATAGAAGTAGATCCAAAGTCGGGGGGGCAGGGGAGGGATATAAATAATGTACACAATACCATCAACCACCTTGTCTAAAATAAAAATGTTGAGGATTGACACATGTACACTACTGATGTATAAAAGAGATATCTAATGAGAACGTACTGTATAGCTCAGCAAACTCCATCCAATGCTCTGTGGTGACTTAAGTAGGAAAAGAAATTGAAAAAAGAGGGGATATGTGTATACATATAACTGATCCACTTTGCTGTACAGCAGAAACTAAAGCAAGATTGCAAAGCAACTCTACTCTAATAAAAATTAATTTTAAAATATGTTGAGTATAACAAGCAGTGGTTAAGCATTTATTTCATAATCATTTTTTGTCTCCTTGGAACCTCTAAGGATCTTTCAGTGGTCTCAAATCTTTCTTTAAGACTTATTATTATCTTCTTTACTCTTATTATTTACGTACTTACTTTGGGATGTGCCAGGTCTCTGCTGCCGCACATGAGCCTTCTCTGGCTGCGGCAAGTGGGGGCCACTCTGGTTGTGGTGTGCAGGCTTCTCATTGTGGGGGCTTCTCTGGCTGTGCAGCACTGGCTCTGGGATGCGTGGGCTTCAGAAGCTGCAGCTTGCAGGCTCTAGAGCACAGGCTCAGAGGTTGGGGTACACAGGCTTCGTTGCCCGGCAGCGTGTGGAATATTCCTGGACCAGGGATGGAACCTGTGTCATAGGCAGATTCTTAACCAGTAGATGAACCATCAAGCAGGTCTTCTTAAAGAAGGTGACCAAAGTAATTTGCACAGATGGCTTTTCCCTTCTCAACACCCTTTCCAAACACGAAGACTCATTCAAAACCATCCCATTTTCCCCAAGACACAATCCCTGTATTCTTTCCTCTTAGATGTTGTAATTTTCTACTCGCTGGAACCCAGGTGGTTTTGACAAGAAGCCCCGCTCCCCTGCAGAAATGTGCTGGGGGTTAATTACAAGCCATCAGTCAGAGATAGAGAGGAGCATCCAGGTAGGTGGGTTTGGAGTGCTGCAGACAGCACAGCAAAGGAAATGGACCTGGTGTGCACCCCCGTTTCATCACAGAGCAGTGGCACCTGGCAGGCATTTGTTCATTCTTATCAGCAAGCAGCAGAGGCGAGGCACGAGCTGGAGCCTCCTGCTTTTCCCAGGAGGTGGTTTCACTGCCAACGCCTTGTGATGCTCTCCAGGGTCTTCAAGGCGTTTCTCTTCCATGAGGTGGGAAGAAGGCCACTTGCCTTTCCCGACTTAGGGTGTGATCGTGTGACCCTGGGCATGAAGGCGCCTGAGAAAGGCCATGCCCATGTCACCGCTCCCTTTTCTGTGCTGGAACTCCTGAGAGTCGGCAACTTGTGTCCTCTTCGTGACTGGTGCTTTTCTGTTCCAACCCCGGTTTTGTCTTGTATTGTTTTCCTCTTCTTTCAATTTTCAGAGCTTTCCTCAATTACCTAGGCAGTCGGTGGTCAGTCATAGGCCTGTCTGAAGTGGCTCGGCCAGGGCCTGTGCACAGAGGTGGCCCCTGTTGTGAGAGCCCAGCAGGCCCTGCTTCCCCGGCCAGTCCACGGCATCCCTGTCTTTGGCTTTCTACTCTGCCTGCTGGTCCTTCCCACCAACTCACGCCACATGATTGAAAATACGTGCTTTGATGCTCCAGGAATGTGCAAGGACCCTGGGGCCAATGCCTGGGGTTTTGAAGAACATTCTGCGTTTCAGTAGTTCTGCTCTTTCAGTGAAGGCCATCACAGAACACATAACCAAACTATTTTTGTTTGTTTGTTTGTTTTCTTGTTTAATCTTTTGGCCATGCCTCTCAGCATGCTGAGATATTAGTTCTCTGACTGGGGATTGAACCTTTGCCCCCAGCACTGGCAGCACAGAGTTCTAACAACGGGACCACCAGGGAGATCCTAAACCGACGTATTTTTAGCTTGTAGAGTTTGGCATTCTGTTCGTATGAATAAGTACGCACACGCAGGAGGCACAGGGCGCGGCTGACCTTGAGGTCTGCCGGCCATGTGGGCAGCGGGTGGGGACTGGCCGTGACCCCCCGGAGCTTTCCAGGGAGAGGCCACAGCTCTGTGCTCTGTGGGTGGTGAGACACTGACTCCTCCTGGCCTGATTTGCCGCATGGACACTTTTTCTGGAGACGCATTTCCTCCTGGTGGAGGGAGGAGGTGACACTTTCGGAGAACATTATGAACCGGTCCTAGTGCGTGCGATATCTGGGCGTCTCGTTGCTCTGAGGAAAGTGCTGAGAAGCCGATACAATGAAGAAAGTGGGGACCACATCAAGGGCAGGTGTGCCTCCAGTTGCGGGCCGGGGAAATCTCAGGATTTGAGGGGCAGGAGCCCAGTCAGGCCAAGGGCGCAGATGTGGTGCTGGCTTACGACCTCCGGTGAGCGGCGAGTGGCTGAGGCCCAGGCAGGGGTCTGCGTGCTGTCAGGCGCACCTGGTTTTCCGAGTGTGTCCCCGCTGCCCACTCCCAGCTGACATGGCCTTTCTCTTCCCACTGCTCCCCTCTCAGCAACCAGCCTCAGCCCGTGTGTAGACAGAAACCAGAGCAGGTGCGGAGCCTACGTGCAGGCCCCTGCTCCCTGCATGGGGTGCTCAAGCCTCCCGTTTCCTCCCTGTCAGTGGGAATGCCCCCCTCCTCTCCAGCAGCCCCGGGAGTTCCCACATGGGGAGAGTTTACAGGGCCAGACCCCGCCCATGATAACCTCACAGGGTCCAGGAACACGGTCAGCCTGCCCTAGATGCCCTCTGTCACCGGGAACTCGGCATCTTCCTCCCCAGACTCCTCCCTCGTCCTCAGGTTCTCTGCATCGCCAGCATCCCTGTTTCTCCTGGAGGCCCGGTTGGACCCAGCCTCCTCCTCTGATGCTCCCAAGGTCAGGGACGGCGGGCCAGTTTCTGGTGAAGAGGAGAGAAGGGAGGTGGTACTCGGTCCCTGGGAGCATGACCCACCTGTGTGAAACGGTCTGTTTTCCTGGCCCGGCCTTGCTTCCTGGGACCCTATGCCTTTCTCTCCAACTGGCCCCTTCTGGGAGCTTCCAGTCGAACCCGTGTTCTCTCCTGGTCACAGCCCCGGCCGCACCCCCACTACCCAGTCTCTCTGGCCAGGCAGATTCCTGCAGAGCCAGTGTCATTTCTTCTCTGCTTGGGGAGTCCCCATTGCTCCACAGATGTGGGCAGGTAAGGAGGGAAGCAGGAAGGGCAGGGGTGTATTAGGGCTTAAGGGAGCCTCATGAATCGCTAGCTGAAGTCCACACCTGCCTCTGCCCCTGACTTTAGACTCATGCAGAGTCTGAGCCTCCCTGACTGTGCTGAGGTCCTTGCCTCTGTGTCCTGTCCAGGTGGGGTGGGGTCGGGAGGGTGGGAAATGACCTCCTTTTCTCTAGAGCACTTGGATTATTGGAAGGTTATTTCTTTGTGTAAAAAGCTATTTTTTAAAATTAGTTTTCTATCACATAACAAAAGCACATTTTGCTTGGAAACACTGAAACAACAGCGAGAACTTAGGATGGAAAGTGCTGTCTCCCAGCCTAGCTGTCTCAGCCCCAGCCCCTCGTTGTCCGTTCCCTGTGTTCTTCTGGCATTTTCCTTGTCTGTCCCCGAGAGCCACATCACACCTCCCAATCTGCATCTTTGTAAGCACAAGTGGACCAAGAGTCTGTTTTAAAAAGCCCCCCACGCCTCCCATTTTCTTTCCAGTTGCCTCCCGGGCGGTGCCCCCAAAGTACGTGAGCGGCTCTAAGTGGTACGGCCGTCGGAGCCAGCCTGAGCCCTGTGGTGCTGCAGGTGGAGCCCCAGGTCTCCCGGAGCAGCCGGCCAGACCCAGTGCAAGGAGCCAGCTCCGCCGCTCGGCGTCCCTAGAACGCGTGGAGGTGGGTGGAGCCCCCCTCGGCACCTCCCCAGTCACTGCTCACGTGATATGACACAGGAAGATGGGAGAGGGCATCTCATCGCTGGCAGAGGGGCTATTCGGGGACCTACATTTGGCTTTAAGGGGTCTCTGGGTCTATGTCTGCAGGGCAGCTCTGGCCACAGAGCATCCTCCTTCAGAAACGGGGGCCTCGGAGCAACCCCTGTTCACCACCACCCTCCCCTGGCCCTGCAGGAGGAGGGGAAGGTTAGTCGGCTGAGGGCGGAAAGGGCAGGTGTGCCACAGCCACGGTCAGCCACATCCAGCACTTGGACCAAGGCTCACCCTGCACAACCTGGCGGGCTCGTGATGATGCCTCCGGGGCCCCCTCTGAGACTCCTTGAGCTGTCCACTGCGGGAGCCTTCAGGCTTTGGTGTCAGAAAGGACATCCATGGGGCAGATCCACCCACTGCAGGTTAATCGTGGCTGACGTCCTTCTCTTTCTGAAGAAGCCGACAGCACGAAGGAGCCTCAGAATGAATTGTTTGAAGCCCAAGGTAAAGCCTGGCCTTGTGGTGAATGCCCCCTTTGGTCAGTGCTGGGCTGTCAGGCAGCAGGCTGCCAGCGAAAGAGAATTTCCTGGGAGGTGCCCAGTGTGGGTGGTCTCTCTGGGGTGCCCTTCTCCTGGGTGGTCCCAGCTCTGAGATTCTTGAGGTCAGACCCTTGGGCAGGGGCCGCTGGCTAAGAAAGCAGCTAGTTGGCTAGGGTCACAGTCATCCTCCCGACCGGCAGGCATGGGCCAGGGGACTCCTTCCTAATGTGCCAGGCCTGGGCCAGCAGCCTCCCCACTCAGCAGAGGCCCTGCATGTGCCCCAAGTGGAGGGCGAGACGTGGCTCTGGTCCTGGGAACCTGGCGGAGCACCCGGAAGGCAGTCACAGGTGTGCTTAGCAAAGCTGGGTGCATCAGCATGTGGGTGTGCGGGTTCCTTAAGGACGCCTCTCACCAGCGTGTGTCACAGGGCAGAATGTGCAGGACCATGGCTCCAGCGGGAGACCAGAAGCGACCGAGAGCTGCTCCTGAGCGAGAGGTCTGCACTGGTGCTGAGCATCGTCCAGACTGTGGCCCTTAGGGGCCGAGGCTGTTGTTGGCTCAGCGCTGAGCGTGGGGACGTTCGGCGAATGAGCCAAGTGTCTGTGCTACTGGATGAAGCAGATGGACCTCTTTGTGTCCAAAAATCACTTCCCAGATTCCCTGGACTCAGAGTCAATCTAGGGGACGAGAGGAAGGGCTCCGGGGAGGTTATTCACTGAGTGATTTTGGGCTCTCTGCCCAGAGACTGCTTGGGTTCTTCTTTCCATCCGGGTTAGAACTGACACTCATGCACAGACACTAACGTCAGACCTCTCAGGACATATTTACCTTCTCTGCCAGCCCTGAGAACACACACACCCTGCTGTCAGAATTGCTTTTCCCTTTGTCTGGTTCCTGCCTTTATTTATTTATTTATTTTTAAATTTAAAATGTATGTATTTGGCTGTGTCAGGTCTCAGTTGTAGCATGCAGGATCTTCACACGTCATTTGGGATCTTTGATTGCAGTGCGCAGGTTTCTGTCTAGTTGCAGGGCACAGGCTTAGTTGCTCCATGGCACGTGGGATCTGAGTTCCCCAGCCAAGGATCGAACCCGAGTCCCCTGCATTGCAAAGTGGATTCTTAACTATGGGACCATCGGAGAAGTCCCTGTTTTTCCATTTTTCCATAGAACTTTCAGATGTTTTAAGCTGGAAGGGGTGTTGGAAATGGCCCTTTCCTTGTGTTTTCCTCAACCCGATATACAGCATCGTTCATGAGCATGGAGGCCTGGCTTTCCTCAGGAAAGGACTTTCTGATTTTTGGTTGGGTTATCACAGTAAACGCCAAGATGTCTCCTCTCTGGAGAGCTCCAGACCACTGAGCGCGCCAGCCGGAGTCTGGTCAGGTGCAGGTGACCCTCGTCCTGCGTCGGGCAGGGTGGTGCAGTCTGGGCGTGGAGGGAGCTCTGCTTTGAAGCCTTGCTTATCTAAGGAGAGCTCTTTGTGGGCACCCCAAGGTGCCCAAACACTCTCCCAAAGGGTGTTTCCCTGGCAAAGCTTCAGAAACCTCAGTAAGCCACCTGGCTAACCTGGCCGTCTGTCACCCGGACTCGCTGCTGAGTCTGCATCTCAAAGACCCCTGTGGCTCCTGATGTGAGGCGGTATGGAAAACAGCCCACCTTGAGTTGTTTTTGCTGGGAAAAAAAGAAAAAAGATGACACTCAACCTGCATCCAAACTAGCCTTTGGTGCTCAGTTCCAGTTTCCAGGAGATGTTAGGGATGGAAGGGCAGGAGGGCGGGGAATGGGGGGCGGACTGGAGCTAACCCAGCGGCTCTGGGGGAGTAGCCACACGCACAGGGAGGACTCTGCATTGATGCTGAGTTGAAGAAATCAGCCGTCAGGAGACTTGGGACAGAACTGGGACGTCGTTGTTGGGTTGTAGGGCCATCGTCGCACTGGGGTCAGGAGTGCATACGAAACACTCAGGGGTGAGAACACGGCAGCTGGGATTTGCCTTCAAATACTTGGGCCGGGGACTTCTGTGGTGATTTATTGTCTAGGACTCCGCACTCCCATTGCAGGGTCCCGGGTTCCATCCCTTGTCTGAGAACTAGAGCCCCCATGCTGTAACTAAGCTTTTGCATGCCACAACTAAAAAGATCTCACATGCAGCGAGCGACCAAGCCCCAGAGCAGCCAAATAAATAGCACAGAAACAGAAAAGACGTGGGCAAGCACACACAGGGGCAGATGAAGCCAGGGCGAGAGGCTGCCCAAGGGACAGGTCATTGGCCTCTGCGAGACGTGCTCTGCGCTTTGGGCAGGTTTGAAGACCTTCTAGACATTAATTTTTCAAGCCGGGCCTTTTGCTTCTAAGCACGAAGCTTGCAGGTATGCTCCTAGTGCTGCAGCTTCTGGAGGCTCCCTTCAGACATGCCTTCCCCTCGTGCAGCAGAGTCCCCCTTGTATTGTGAACTTTTGCATAGAATTAAGTTGCCAGAATGCATGGTGAGCCCCGTGTAGCTACCGTCGGAAGCTTGACTCTCACACATGTCCCTCTGGCCATCTTTCAATCCATCTGATTTCAGAGTAAAGTACCACCTTGGTGTGTTTCCCCTGCTTTAGGCCAGCTGCCAACCTGGGGTTCTGAGGTCTTCGGGAGCCCCCGGAAGTCCTGCAGCCACTCCTTCGACACCCCCGAGAGCTGGGTCCGGGGCCTCTGGGAAGAGCTGGGTGTGGGCAGCAGCGGCCACCTCACCCAGGAGGAGCTGGCCCTGATCTGCCAGAGCACTGGGCTCCAGGGCCTGGCGAAGGAGGTGAGAGGGGATGGGACGGACCGCCCTAAAGGGCTGAGTCTTTGTGGTTGGTGCCAGGCCTCGAAATCCCCTTCACCGTAAGACACAGATTCAGTCGTCACTGTCCGGCCTAAAATCCTGTGCTGACTCCCAGGGCTAGTGCTGATGGTCCGTCTCGGGCCACCTTCACTCAGGACCCTCCTCTGCCTGGAGCTCTCTCCCCTCTCTGGTCCCCCTAGGCCTACCGCCCAGCCCAAGGGGGGTGTCCATAGCATCTGGCTCTGACCCCGGCAGCTGTGTTCAGCCCTTCCCTCCTTCAGGGCCCAGGGGAGGAGGGGGCAGTGTGATGGGATGGGCCCTGCCTTTCTGACCCCGAACCGCTGGGATTCCGTACACACGTGTCCCGCGAATACATGTCCCACTGTCCAGCATACTCTGTCACAGCAGACTCGGGGTGGGTGTTTGGGAGATGCGGGATGCTCAGGTGACCATTCACAGCCGGGTGCAAACTGACCAGGCGTGTGGATTTCACAAGCCACAGCCAGGAAACTGGTGCTGGGATAGCACGCTGCCTGCTTGGTGGGGTGGGGGCCGGGCCTGGGCGGGGCGGTCAAGGCTTCTTGGGAGCAGCCTCTGAGCAGATGCCTGAGGCGCTTTTCTTTAGGAAACTGAAGACCTGTTCAACAAGCTGGACCAAGATGGGGATGGTAGAGTGAGTCTGCAGGAGTTCCAGCTTGGCCTGTTCAATCATGGGTCCCCTCGACCGCTGGAACTGGCCCCGCTTGTCAAACCCAGCGGGTCCTGGTCTCATTACCAGGTACGGTGGGACCGATTAACTCTTGAAGCCCAGGGTGACTGCCGTCACTCTCCTGAAGGCCTGTGCTCTCTGCCTGGTCCCCAGAGTGGGTGGTGGGAGGTGGTCGGAGTGACCTCACCTGACACCGCTTCTGCCTGGCTGAGCGCCACTGGTGAGCTGCTCGCCTTCTTTGAGCCTCAGGGTCCTCATCTGTAAAGTGGACGCACCTCACAGGGGTCTCCCATGGATTCCCTGGGGCACACTCGTTCCACCAGGAGCACCCGGTCCCTCTTCCCTGGGGGGCACAGTCACTGTTAGGGCCGCGCCTTCCCCAGGATTCCCCTCCAGGCTCTCCTGGAGCTGTGTTCTTCCCATTTCTCATCCTGCACGAGGCCAGCTGGAGTCAAGCGGACTTTATTTACACTGTGCTATTGGCCGGTGCGTTTGGTTCATCTCTGCCTCGGGGTGGTCAGGGCTCCTCCCACCGCAGGGCACGGTTGTCCTGGGGCGTCTCGCCGCCGCCTCTTTGGCAACGTGGCTGATCCCGTAGTTTGTGGGCGGCAGTGCAGGAACAGTGGCCTTGTTCTCTGCTGGGCTGGGCTCGTCCGAAAATCAGGTTTCTATCCCTGAAGCTACTGAGACGGGGAAGGAGTCAGGGAAGTGAGGACAGTGCCCGGCCACCTGAGGGCAGGGACCGCACGGTGCCCAGAGCCCGCGGAGGAGGGTTCCTCCCAGGGGCCTCGGCCCTTCGTCGCAGCCCAGGAAGCGCTGACGTGGCCACGGGGCCATGTTCTGTGTGCGTGTGGACACTGGTGTGGCCGGGCTGCGGGTGTGAGGCCTCACACAGCAGACTGAGGTTCTCCTGCTCCATCACGGGAGCCCCTGGGTCTGATGGTCTGGGGACAGCAGAGAGGAGGGGGCCACTGCTCCTCCTTGTTCTGGTCCCAACAGCAAATGCATGTCCCAGGGGCCCTCCCTGGGGTGGGAAGCACAGCCTCCTGGCCGCACCTCAGCCTCGCCCGTCAGCTTTCCAGCTGAGGGGTTTTACTGCCCTTGTCTCCAGCCCTGAATGCTGAGGTCATGTGCCCTCCGATCGGGCCGCCCCACATCTTCTGAAGCCCATCCTGGCTTTCTCTGCACAGACTGGGTTTCCCTCGGCTGGCGTGTGCCTTCCCAGGCTCTCCCTCTGGGAGGACAGGCGGGAAGCCGTTGCTCTTTCAGAGAAAGGTTACCCCGGGCGCCCCGCAGGTGCTGGGGCCCCTCAGGCAGACGGCCCTGAACCTGGGCTCGGGTTGTCTTCGCAGAGCCTGCAGTCCCCACAGGTCCTCCGGGCACCCTGTTCCCTGCAGCAGGAGTCGGGGAGGCTGCACCGCCGAACACAGGTGGTGAGGTCACGGGAGGTGCGTGAGGAGGCCACGGTCCTGACGGCGCTGGTCCCCGCGTGCAGGTCCCGCAGGAGAGTGTTGGCCAGACCACCAGGTCGTCCCTCGTGTCCGTGTGCTCGGGCCCCCACCTCTTCTGCAGTGTGGATGATGGCAGCGGCTTAGCCTTCCCGGAGCAGATCATCTCCTTGTGGGCTCAGGAGGGCGTTCACAATGGCAGGGAGGTCTTGCAGGTGTGGACAGTCATGAGACTGCCCCAGCAGAGGCGTCTGGGCGGGGGGATTAACGGGAGCCGCTGCCCATTAGGGAGGCTGGACAGAGAACCTCGCAGACACAGGCCCCGTGGAGGGAAGACCCGTTAACCTCAGTTTGCTTTATTTTTTGATATCAATGTGTAGGACATGTTAACTTAAAAACATATTAAGTAAACAGCAGAGAAAGCCCACAGCCTGGAACAAATCCTTTCGAGGGTAGGTTTCAGTATCTCAGACTCAGCCCGCAGCGTGTGTCGGCCTCCGAGCCGATCCTTGGTCCTGGAGGACAGGAGGGCACCTTAGTGCCTGCAGGACGCGGGCGTGAACACCAGGAGGCGGCGCCCACACGTGTCGCGCGGTTTTTCTAATCTGGAAGCTGCTGCCCACACCTCTTTGTCCTCTGCTCCCAGTGTGATTTCATTGCTGGGAAGCGTGCTCTCAGCATGGCCTGGCGGCCACTTCCGGGTCACTCCACATGCTTTAGCGTCCTGTCATTTTTCTCCCAGAAGCCCTCGGGGCCCGGGAGTCTCCCGGCTCACAGGAAGGGCTTCCCCGTGGGCCCTGCCATGTGCCTGACCCACCCGTGTGTCTGCAACTTGTAGTCACAAGCACCAAACACTGGGAGAGCAAGCCAGGGCACCAGTGTTATCACTAGGCAGCCGCCAGGTGCGTCGGCATCCCCAGCTTACTCTTTTCCTTATGGTGGTAAAATATAGAAAGCACGATGTTTCTCTTCTTTTCACGTTACCTTGCCCAACCCCGAGGGTGAGTGGCTGTGACGCTCGGAAATGCGTGGCTGTGGGTCATGGCTCTATCGATCATGTTTCCACCAACAGAACTCGCACTGTTCCTATGTCTGTTCGTGCTGTTTAGAGATATATTAAGGATTCTGTGTGTCTGAAATGGCGCAAACTCCACTCAAACTGGCTTGAGCAAGAGGCCATCAGGGGTCTTTGTGATCAGCTGGGGAAGAAGGAGGATGCTTAGGCTTGGGGGTCCCGGCTCTGGGGGTTGTCAGGACTCTGCTGGCCTTTGGGTCTTGGCTTCAGGTCTAGCACCCTCGTGCGGCTCCCCAGGACCCCGTGGCCTGGACAACGCTTGATTTGGCAGAGAAAAAGCCCTTCTCCAGCGTCCCTATCAATCCCCAAAGTCCTCTGCTTGCATATGCCTCCTTCTGTGTCTGTCCCTTTGCCCAGGAAGGGGGACTCTGTCCAGCCTGGGTCATGCCCACCTCTGAGGCAGGGACAGTGAGGGGAGGAGCCGTATGTTGACAGTGGGAAGGGGACCTCGGTGTGGACAGGGACCTGGGGAGAGGGACCCCAGAGGGACGGGAGCAGGGGAGAGGCTCCACTCGAGAGGTGGAGGCTTTGCAGACAGAAAAGGAAGGGACTGGGCCAGTGAAGTCTGGGCCTGAGGGATCCAGCAAATATCTGAAGACCTGCTCATCCTGCCTGCCCGATGGGCCTTGCTGTTTTCAGAGCCTTGACTTCAGTGTGGACAAGAAGGTGAACCTTTTGGAGCTGACCTGGGCCCTAGAGAAGGAGCTCATGATGGGGGGCGGGGCCTCCCAGCAGGCAGCCTTGGCCTGCTACCGCCAGGAGCTGAGCTTCTGCCAGTAAGAGCCCCGCAGGGGGCGGGGGGCGTGGGATGCCGCTGGCCAGGCTGGCTGCCTCGCCCAGGGCGTGGGCAGCCTGCGGGAGGAGAAAGGGTGCTTCCAGCACGGTCACAAAGCACGGCATGGCAATTAGGCCAAGAATGCGTTCTGTTTTAACTGGGTTTGGCTCCAGTGGAGCTGGATATTCAGGTTATCCATCTACTGAGCCGCTTGGCATAGAGATGGTTATTGTGTTTTTATTGATGCTCTGAAGCTACAGAAAAGGTTGGCAGTAATTCCAATCTCCATCCTCAAGACTTTGCATCTCGTTAGGTACTGACAGGTGAGACCTCTGACGTCAGGCAACTCTGCAGAGGGGCCCAGAGGAAGACTGCTTTGGAGGATGACGAAGGGACACAAGTTTGTTGCTTCTCCAGTGGGGGAAACAGGCATCAAGATAGCTGGTGCCCTGAGCCTTGGGCAGGGCCTGTGGTGAGCGGACAGAGACAGGCGTTTCCTCTGCTCTGGGCAACTCCCTGGCACTTAGGCGCCTGGCTACAGGTGGCAAGGCTGTGACCAGGCAGGATAATGGGTGGTCAGCCTTCTCCCCTTCATGCGTCCAGTCCCAGGTTACGTGCTGGGGATCCCTGGGGCCTGAGGCCCAGCTGCAGGCAAGAGGGAGCATGGATAACTTCCCACCTCTTCTAAGGCCGTCTGGAGGGGTGAACACTGCACGCCCCAGGCTCGACCCTCTTGGTTCAGAAACCTGCGAGAAACCCCATTGCAAGCCAGTTGGCTTCTTGCTGTATGTACTTCTGTAAAACAGACTCAATAACTGCAGAAACCATCCTGGTAGGAGGAGGGTCAGGCTTCCCAGGTGGCGCTAGCAGTAAAGAAGCCACTTGCCAATGCTAGTGCAACCCGCTTGCCAATGCACGAGGTGTGAGAGATGCGAGTTCAATCCCTGTGTCAGGAAGATCCCCTGGAGGAGGGCATGACAGCCCATTCTAGTATTCTTGCCTGGAGAATCCCATGGACAGAGGAGCCTGGCGGGCTCCAGTCCATAGGTTTGCGCAGAGTCGGACATGACTGCAGCGACTTGGCACGCATGCACGGGAGGTGGATCAGAGTTCAGCTCTGGCCACGGCTCAGCACTCTTAGGCCAGCTGAGTTTGTTCCTTCAGACCGGCTCGCTAGGCCCAGAGCAGTGTCCCCATTGACCCTGCCCTCCTTCCTGCAGGGAGCAGGTGGAGCAGATGGCCAGGGAGCGAGATAAGGCTAGGCAAGACCTGGAGAAAGCTGAGCGGAGGAACCTGGAGTTTGTGAAGGAGACGGACGACCTGCACTCCGCCCTGGAGCCGCTCGCGGAGGAGAAGGTCAGGTAGGTCCTGCTGGGGTCCTGCTGGGGCCGGGGCGGATGGTGGACACAGGCTGCTGCCAGCTGAAGCCCTGCTGTCTCACCTGAGCCCGCAGCAGGGAGCCCGCAGACCAGGCATCACCCATGCAGTGGGCTGAGCAGACTCGCACAGGGTCAGCCCGGCTGGTTGCGGACAGACCAGAGGAAAGCATTTCTGCCTTTATGAAAGTCTTCCCCTCTCTCTCGGTGTGCCACTGCCTCCCTGTGGTCCTTTGCCGTGGCCGCGTTCAGCCCCGTCCCAGACAGGAGATGCGGCGCCGGGTCCCCCTGGACACACATGGGGCTGTGCCTTGTGGGGCTCCGTGGGGCTCCTCGCTGGGGGGCAGCCTGACTGCACACACCCTTCCTCTGCGGCCAGCACTGCCCTCCCCAAGTTCCCACAAGCCGACGGCGACTGATTTCAGGCCGTCAGTCGGGGAGCTGAGAATGGATTTGCGTTGGTCTCAGCCTGGTTGACCTGATTCTCCCGACCACCCCGCAGGGACTCAGTTCTCTCTGTATCAGAGAGCCGGAGACTCGTTATCTCCACCCAAGAATCTGGTTGGGGGACACAAGGCCTCGAGGGCCATGTGGGTGCTGGAATTTTGCTCCGTGAGTAACACGGTGTCATTGGTACATATTTAGAAATAGCGTTTGCAGTTGTGTTAGGTTACTCTAACAGAAAAGTATTGAGGGATACATGTTCATTGTAGAAAACTTAGAAAATACACACACAGGGAGAAATGAAAGCAAAGCCCTCAGGTCCACAGAGGTCGTTGCTCCTAACCTTTTCCACGAGTCGCTCGCTTCTTCCTATGCCTGTGGTTGCTTTCAGAGAGGTGTCGTTGCTGTAATATTGCATATCCTTTCTGAGCACCCGTCACGTGGCTCTGCCATATGTTACTGCACCTTTCCCCTTTAAAGAGGGAAGTGATGTGATCAAGTTTGTAAAACTCGCCCCAACGTCTGCAGGCTGTTAGGTTAATCGTGCTCATCAAACTGTTTCCCTGAGTGACAGCTGCCCTCGTGCCCCAAAGCTCTGCGGTGAGTCTGCGGGAGGCCGAGCCAGTCATTTCTGGTTTCGACCACAGTCAGTTGATTGCGGACCCAGCCAGGCTCTGCTGAAATAAGAGTTTCCACTCATCTTCACTCTAGATATACTGGGTTTGAGAATCCTGCTAAGCAGCTGTGTCAGTGATGTTGTTGTTCAGTCACTCAGTCACGTCTGACTCTTGGCGACCTCATGGACTGCAGCACACAAGGCTTCCCTGTCCTCCACCATCTCCCGGAGCCTGCTCACCCTCATGTCCATCGAATCAGCGATGCCATCCAACCATCTCATCCTCTGTCGTCCCCTTCTCCTCTCGCCTTCAATCTTTCCCAGCATCAGGGTCTTTTCCAGTGAGCCATTTCTTTGCATCAAGTGGCCAGGGTACTGGAGTTTCAGCTTCAGCATCAGTCCTTCCTTGAATATTCAGGACTGATTTCCTTTATGATGGTTTGATCTTCTTGCAGTCCACGGGACTCTCAAGAGTCTTCTCCAGCACCACAGTTCAAAAGCATCAATTCTTTGGTGCTCAACTTTCTTTATCGTCCAAATCTCACATCCACGCGTTACTACTGGAAAAACCGTAGCTTTGACTAGATGGACCTTTGTCAGCAAAGTGATATCTCTGCTTTTTCATATGCTGTCTAGGTTGGTCATAGCTTTTCTTACAAGGATCAAGCATCATTTAATTTCATGGGTACAGTCACCATCTGCAGTGATTTTGGAGCCCAAGAAAATAAAGTCTCTCACTGTTTCCACTGTTGCCCTGTCTCTTTGCCATGAAGTGATGGGACCGGATGCCATGATCTTAGTTTTCTGAATGTCGAGTTTTAAGCCAGCTTTTTCACTCTCCTCTTTCACTTTCATCAAGAGGCTCTTTAGTTCTTCTTCCTTTTCTGCCTTAAGGGTGGTTATCATCCGCATATCTGAGGTTATTGATACTTCTCCCGGCAGTCTTGATTGCAGCTTGTGCTTCACCCAACCTGGCATTTCTCATGATGTCCTCTGCATATAAGTTAAACAAGCAGGGTGACAGTATACAGCGTTGACGTCTTCCTTTCTCGATTGTAAACCAGTCTGTGGTACTCAGTCTAGTTCTCACTTTTGCTTCTTGACCTGCATACAGGTTTCACAGGAAGCAGGTAAGGTGGTCTGGTATTCCCATCTCTTTAAGAAGTTTGCACAGTTTGTTGTGGTCTACACAGTCAGAGGCTTTAGTGTAGTCAACTAAAGGCAGAAGTATATGTTTTTCGGGGAATTCTCTAGCTTTTTCTGTGACCCAGTGGATGTTGGCAATTTGTTCTCTGGTTGCTCTGCCTTTTCTAAATCCAGTTTGTACATCTGGAAGTTCTCGGTTCACATACTGTTGAAGCCTGGCTTGAATGATTTTGAGCATTACTTTGCTAGCATGTGAAATGAGTGCAGTTGTGTGGTAGCTTGAACATTCTTTGGCATTGGCCTCCTTTGGGATTGAAATGAAAACTGACCTTTTCCAGTCCTGTGGCCATTGCTGAGTTTTCCAAATTTGCTGGCATATTGAGTGCAGCACTTTAACAACATCATCTTTTAGCATTTTAAATAGCTCAGCTCCACTAGCTTTAGTGATAAAGCTGAGGTTTGGCACTGTTTTCCCTGCTGATAGAATAGAAATGGTTGTTGTGAAAGATCACTGCAGAGTCTGAGGGGAAGGGCCCCCGCCCTGTCCTCTGTCTGCCTTGGGATTCGCTGTGTGCTAGCTTTCCAGCGCTTGTGGTATAGGCTGACTTCTCTGTGCCTTCAGCCCCCAAGGGCCCTGATGCTGCCTTTATTTACTCATGCATTTTTTGATGATGTGGAGAAGGTTGAATGGCCAAGAGGTGCCAGAGACCCACCCAGAGGTCACCTGCTAGCTCGCCCCATGGGCCGAGGGGCCCGCTGGTTCACTTGTCTGTGTGGGGTCACCTCTGCCAACCCCGAGGGGGGCAGTTCATGAGGCCTCCGCTGCCCCACCACACTGTAACTCACGTGTCTATCAGGAGGGAACAAACGAGCCCCCAGTGCTGAGGCCAAGTGCGCCAACGGAGACCCCGGGGAGGGAGAGGTCCAGGTGGCGCCCATGGGGAGCCCAAGGCACCATGAGCCATGTGCTTTCAGACGCCTGGAGTAGGGCTACCGGGGGAGGCGGAGCCTCCTGCGGTCCGAAGTGGAGGTGGAACGCGAGCTGTTCTGGGAGCAGGCCCGGCGGCAGAGGGCCGGGCTGGAGGAGGACCTGTGGCGCCTGCAGGTGGAGACCGGCCTCCGCGAGAAGCTGGCCCTGGCCCTGGCCCTGAAGGTAGGGGGTTCCGGGTGTGCGGGGTGCCTTATGAGGGCGCCCCACCCGCAAAGAGGGAGGCCACGTTGCCCAGAGTCTGTCCCCCACACCCACACCTTCCTGGGACAGGACTGAGCCCTAGCCGCAGCAATGGGGGCGTGATGGCAGAGAAGGTTTTCTGTAGCCACAGGGCCCATTTCTCAGCCGGCAGACACGTCCTGCCTTCCCAAGGAGAGACCCAGCTCTCCTCTGCAGCCGTGTGGGCAGCAGGATGGGGCCCCGGGGCTCTCCCTCTCTGGGTCAGCAGCTGCCGCCTCGGCTGCCTCCCTGGGCCCAGAGAACTAGAGCAAAGACAGAAGCGTCACCCGCCCCCAGCCCTGACCGTGTGACCGGACGCGGGGCGCTCTTCCGGGCTGTGCAGAGCGTCCCTGACCTGCTCCCCGCCTGCCTTCGCCTCCAGTGAGGTGGCCCTGGCCCCACCTGCTTCTCCTTCCCTGACTCGGGACTGTGGATTCTTCCACACCTGCCCTGCCACCCCCGCCTCCCTCCCCAAGAGGCGAAGCCGGGCCTGCCTTCTGATTGTTTCCTGTGTCTGTGGACACCGCCTTCCTTCCAGTGGACTCCTGGGCTGTTGCGGTGCAGCTTCAAATCCGTCCTTTCAAAGAATGCTCGGGAAGGCTTGTCACTCCCTTCCACTCGTGCTGCTTATGACCTTCTGGAGAGCTCAGGCGGCGGGAGCGCCTCCCCCAGAGATCCTGCTCCAGAGCCCTGCCTCTCGCTCCCTCCTCCATCCCCAGAGCTGGCCAACCACTGACCTGTGTCTCCTAGGAAAATAGTCGATTGCAGAATAAGATGACTGAAGTCGTGGAGAAGCTCTCAGACTCAGAGAAGCTAGTCCTGAAGCTGCAGAATGACCTGGAGTTTGTGTTGAAGGACAAGGCAAGTCCTCTTGCTGACTCTGAGTCCCCAGAGAAGCGCCTGTGGGTTCTGGGTAAAGGGCATCAGGGTCTTGATGGAGAATACACAGGAGACAGACTTAGGTTTTTCTGCTAAAATTCCACGTGCTGCTCAGTCACTCAGTCGTGTCCGAATCTTTGTGACCCCATGGGCTTTAGCCCGCCAGGCTCCTCTGTCCATGGAATCTTCCAGGCAAGAATACTGGAGTGGGTGCCATTTCCTACTCCATGAGATCTTCCCGACCCAGGGATTGAAGCTGCATCTCTCGCGTCTTCTACCTAGGCAGGCAGATTCTTTAGTACTAGTGCCACCTGGGAAACCTAAATTTCTCTAATGGAGAGGAAATTATTAAGGCTACTTTGCCCGTATTTTCCTCCCCTTCAGGCAGTGCAGGGGTGCAGGTGACACCCCAGTGATGCCCTGCCTGTTAACCTTCTGGTGACAAGGCCTGGAGAAGTCAGAAACTTCTGCACAGACCCCAGTGCTGGGGTGAGGAGCACTTGGAACCTGGCCTTTTCCATCACCTTGAGAGGAGGAGGGAAGGGGTGGGAGGTGTAGGCTCCGTGCAGGGACCTCCCAGGTGGCCGGGGCAAGAAGGCAGCCCAGGGTGCCGGTGGGAGCATGACCACCCTCCTGACATTCCGAACATCATTCTTCCCTGAGACCTCTTAAACAAAAGGGTGGGGAGGAAGAGGCGGGACAGTTGGTTGCGCCTGCAGATGCTGAGCGTCTTGGGGCAGTATGAGGGGGAGACAGCCCACCCTCTGCCTGGCCTGAGGTTCTGGCCCTCATTTTCCTGCTTGCCTCTGGCTTTCAGCTGGAGCCTCAGAGCACAGAACTCCTGGCCCAGGAGGAGCGGTTCTCAGAGATCCTAAAGGAGTACGAGTTTAAGTGCCGGGTAACTGGCCCTCTGCCCGAGGGAACCTCAGGGGCTGTCTGCTGAGGACTGGGTGGCCCCACCTCCTGGCCTCCACGTGGAGGGAGGCCCAGCCCGGGTCCACAGGAGCGTCCCTACGTGAGCCAGGCGGGCATGTCCTCTGATGTGGGCTGCCTTCTTCAGTTGAGGTCTTCTGAGCCTCGTGTTTTTGTTTTTTCAAATATTTTTGGTTGTGTTGCCTGGCTTGTGGGATCGTAGTTTCCCGACCAGGGATCGAACCCACACCCTTGGCAGTGAAGGCATGGAGTCCTCAGTATTGGACTGCTGGGGAATTTCCCGAGCCTCATGTTCTGCAAGGAGGCAGATGAGGCTTTGCCTGCCCAACACCTGTGCCTGGCCCCACACAGGCTGCCCAGCCCAGTCCCAAGGCCCCGTTTGTGTCCAGGCACCGTGTAGCGCCACCTCTTATTTCCTGTGGTTGAGTGTGTGCATTTCCTGGGCCAAACCTACATGTGAGCCCACTCAGCTGGCATCGCCACCTTGCAGAGCAGGGGCGGGTGGTGAACAGTCACTGCTGGGAAGCAGATCACACTCCGTTACTCCCTCGAGACTGGCCCAGACTCGGCAGATAAAACATGATTGTTTGGAGGTAAGGGTCTAGTATTCACGTGCTTCTTAATGGTTTCCTTCCCGATTAATGTAAGAACTGTCTCTCTGCACGTGATGCTTTGGCCACACCAGAGGATAAAGGTGAGCCTGTGCTGGTCTGCAGTGTGACGTGACCCGTGCCTCCTGCCTGCCACACCCCGAATCCTGGTGCCCCTGCAGTCCTGTGTGTGGTCACCTGTGTAACCCTTCTCAGAGACCGAGTGGTGTGTGGAGTTTGTGGTTAACTTTCTGGAAGGAACTCTCCTTCCTGCTGTGTTTTCTGCCTCACTTTGAGCACCTGTGACTGAGCAGCAGTTAATCCGTTGCTTTGCTGCGCCTGAATTTTTTCATACCGGTGCAACCCCTTTGTTTTCTTCACATGACTGTCACCTAACTGTTGTTACTCATTTCACTTTTGATTCTTGAAACGGTACTTTTTGAAATTTTGGGAAAAGTATTTTCCATTTTGGTGCGACTTATTTAGAGAATTCCCATCTTTAGGGGGGACATTTTTGGCTGTTTCAAACTACCATTGAGAATATTAAAAATTTTTTTTTATTTCAAAATAATTTCTAATACACGAAGTTGCAAATATCTGGGCAGCCAGCCCCTCTGTGTGTGCTGACTTGGCGTGGCAGGCGCCGCCTTCCTCTGCAGTGCTTTCCGAGCTGCTTTTGAAAACCCACCCTCTCCTGCTTTCTTGCTGAGCTCACCTCTCCTGCTGACGCTCATGCGAAGAGAAGCCTCGAAGGTTCCAGAGCCCTCAGACATAGGGCTTCGCTGTGTTCAGTGGACTTGCTGCCTTTCCTGGCTCTCGGGGCAACACCCTGTGACTGCCTTCAGCATCCACACGCACCCCAAATTCACGTGCGACCCACACGAAAGCAGGTACATGGCTTCCCAGCCCTGCTGGATGCACCCTGGATGGACAGGCTGGGACCCAGGACAGTGCATGTCATCCTTAGGCGCTTAGAACAGAGAAGTCTGCCTAGCATCATACCTTAAGGACCTGTTTTCTGGCTCTGCTGAACTTGTGGAGCATGTGTATGGTCTTACAGTAGCCATTTGAGGGGCAGAAGGAACCACTGGAGGGGCAGGGTATTGGGTAGAAATGATTCTGTCAGTGTTTCCTGCCATATCAGCACTGCTCAGTAAAAATAACAGTCACACGTGTACTTCCAACTTTTCCAGTGGTCACATTAAAAAAGGTAAAAAGAAAAAAAGAGGTGAAAAGAAATGAGTGACGTTAATTTTAATAACATTTTATTTACTCCATTACTTTCACAGTGTCACCATTTCAACATGTACTCAATATAATCACGTGTTAAGTGATTTTGCATCCCTCTTTGGGAACCCGGTCTTTAAGATCACTGCAGAGTTTATGCTGCACACCTCGATCAAGACTGACCACGTCAGAGATGCTCGGTGGTCGGTGTGGTGTCACTGTGTGGCGAGGGGGGTCAGGGCGCACGCACCCGCCGCCCCTGGGCCTCCCTGCAGCTCTTGCTTCCTGGCCTTGCCCTCTCCCCTGGGACAGAGGTGCTTGCTCTGGGGAGATTGCGTAATTGCTCAGGAGTTTCTGAAGGAGGTACAGTGAGCCTAGTAAACATGTGCTTCCTCTAAGATCTGCAGGACCTGTCTCTTCTCCCACTTTTCGTAGAGCTGCTTGTATATTTTGGAGATTAATCGTTTATCCGTTGCTTCATTTGCTATTATTTTCTCCCATTCTGAAGGCTGTCTTTTCACCTTGCTTATAGTTTCCTTTGCTGTGCAGAAGCTTTTGATTTTAATTAGGTCCCATTTGTTTATTTTTGCTTTTATTTCCAATATTCTGGGAGGTGGGTCATGGAGGATCCTGCTGTCATTTATGTCAGAGAGTGTTTTGCCGATGTTCTCCTCTAGGAGTTTTATAGTTTCTGGTCTTACATTTAGATCTCTAATCCATTTTGAGTTTATTTTGGTGTATGGTGTTAGGAAGTGTTCTAGTTTCATTCTTTTACAAGTGGCTGACCAGTTTTCCCAGCACCACTTTTTAAAGAGACTGTCTTTTCTCCATTTTATATTCTTGCCTCCTTTGTCAAAGATAAGGTATCCATAGGTGTGTGGATTTATCTCTGGGCTTTCTGTTTTGTTCCATTGATTTATATTTCTGTCTTTATGCCAGTACCATACTGTCTTGATGACTGTGGCTTTGTAGTAGAGCCTGGAGTCCGGCAGGTTAATTCCCCCAGTTCCATTCTTCTTCCTCAAGATTGCTTTGGCTATTCGAGGTTTTTTTTATTTCCATACAAATTGTGAGATTATTTGTTCTAGTTCTGTGAAAAATATGGTTGGTAGCTTGATAGGGATTGCATTGAACTTATAAATTACTTTGGGTAGTATACTCATTTTTACAATATTTATTCTTCCAATCCATGAACACAGTATATTTCTCCATCTATTAGTGTCCTCTTTGATTATTTTCCCGAGTGTTTTATAGTTTTCTATGTACAAGTCTTTTGTTTCCTTAGGTAGATATATTCCTAAGTATTTAATTCTTTTCGTTGCAACAGGGAATGGAATATTTTCCTTAATTTCTCTTTCTATTTTCTCATTAGTGTATGGGAATGCAAGGGATTTCTGTGTGTTGATTTTATATCCTGCAACTTTACTGTATTCATTGATTAGCTCTAGTAGTTTTCTGGTAGAGTCTTCAGGGTTTTCTGTGTAGAGGATCATGTCATCAGCGAACAGTGAAAGTTTTTCTTCTTCTTTTCCAATTTGGATTCCTTTTATGTCTTTTTCTGCTCTGACTGCTGTGGCCAAAACTTCCAAAACTATGTTGAATAGTAGTGGTGAGAGTGGGCACCCTTGTCTTGTTCCTGACTTTAGGGGAAACGCTTTCAGGTTTTCACCGTTGAGGATAATGTTTGCTGTGGGTTTGTCATATATAGGTTTTATTATGTTGAGATATGTCCCTTCTATTCCCACTTTCTGGAGGGTTTTTATCATAAATGGATGTTGAATTTTGTCGAAGACTTTTTCTGCATCTATTGAGATAATCGTATGATTTTTATTTTTCAGTTTGTTAATGTGGTGTATTACGTTGATTGATTTGCGGATATTGAAGAATCCTTGCATTTCTGGGATAAAGCACACTTGGTCATGATGTATGATCTTCTTAATGTGTTGTTGGATTCTGATTGCTAGACTTTTGTTAAGGATTTTTGCATCTATGTTCATCAGTGATATTGGCCTGTAATTTTCTTTTTCTGTGGGATCTTTACCAGGTTTTGGGATTAGGGTGATGGTGGCCTCATAGAATGAGTTTGGAAGTTTCCCTTCCTCAGCAATTTTCTGGAAGAGTTTGAGTAGAATAGGTATTAGCTCTTCTCTAAATTTTTGGTAGAATTCAGCTGTGAAGCTGTCTGGACCTGGGCTTTTGTTTGCTGGAAGATTTCTGATTACAGCCTCTAGTTCCGTGCTTGTGATGGGTCTGTTCAGATTTTCTATTTCTTCCTGGTTCAGTTTTGGAACGGTGTACTTTTCTAGGAATTTGTCCATTTCTTCCAGGTTATTCATTTTACTGCCATATAATTGCTGATAGTATTCTCTAATAATCCTTTGTATTTCTGTGTTGTCGGTTGTGATCTCTCCATTTTCATTTCTAATTTTATTGATTTGATTTTTCTCCCTTTGTTTCTTGATGAGTCTGGCTAGTGGTTTGTCAATTTTATTTACCTTCTCAAAGAACCAGCTTTTGGCTTTGCTGATTTTTGTTATGGTCTCTTTTGTTTCTTTCGCATTTATCTCTGCCCTAATTTTTACGATTTCTTTCCTTCTACTAACCCTGGGGTTCTGCATTTCTTCCTTTTCCAGTTTCTTTAGATGTAAGTTAGGTCTTGTTTCCTGAGGTGTGCCTGTATTGCTATGAACTTCCCCCTTAGAACTGCTTTTACAGTGTCCCAGAGCTTTTGGGTTGTTTTGTTTTTCTTTTCATTTATTTCTATGCATATTTTGATTTCTCTTTTGATTTCTTCTATGATTTGTTCATTATTCAGCAGTGTGTTGTTCAGCCTCCATATATTGGCATTTTTAATAGTTTTTCTCCCATAATCGAGATCCAACCTTACTGCATTGTGGTAAGAAAAGCAGATGCAATTTTTAAGTGTAGTCAGATCTGTACATCTTTCATTTAAGCCTTCCCAAGGTCGTTTTAATTCAAAGAAAAGCCTTTCCAGTTCTGAGCTTCTTGAAAAGTCTCTTGGGGTTTCTTTTTTACTTTCACGGATTCGTTGTCTTCAATTAAATTTTTGAACTTTTGGGTATTTCTGCTGGTATAAAGTCTGAGATTTGTATCGAGCCTTATTTTTTCCAGTTGGAAACACTCTTGGTGCACTCTTTTCATTGTATAAACATAGAGGTTAGTCTTTCAGAGGAAATCATGAAATGTCACTTTATTGAGTACTAGCTAGAAGTCTCCTTTGTTTCACTTAGGTTTCTGATAGTTGTGAAGAAGCAAAAAATCTGTTGCACGAAAGCCACATGCTGCAGGATGAAATTGCCATGCTAAAACTGGAGATAGATGCAGTGAAAAATCTGAACCAGGAAAAGGAAAAGAAATATTTTGAGGACAAGGTCTGATGCTGCAGGAGAGAAGCAAGGAGTTAATCAAGGAATGGAATCATTTAAAAGACAGAACGTATCAGTACAAATGTGAGAAAGCAGAAAGAGAAGTGAGTATCCAGAAGAAGAAATTCTCAGACTTCCTGAAAGAAAGTTCAAAGTGATTCTTGATTCTGGCTAAATGTTGAATCTAGTTGAATATAAAACTACATAGGCTGGGAATGTATGGTCTTTTAACCAGCCTAAAGGCACACCTGTATCCAGCAAATAAAAATTAGACCCAAGAGGTGCTTTACTTTGAGTAGAGACATCGTATTGCTTATGAAATGTTAAGAGATTCAGTTCCAAATTATTAATATAGATAGTGTCAGTAATTTACTCTTTTACTATTATTATAATCATTTTAATCGTTATGTTATCACATTTCAGTATCATGGTGAAGCAGAGAAATGAAATGCTCAAACCTAAAATGAATATTTTGAAATTAAGCTTCAGTTACATGGATTATCTTGACACTCAATTCCAGGTTTCCCAGATGCTATATTTTATATATTGTACTTTGCTTCAGTAGCTTGTCATACCTTTTTGTCATATTTGTTGGTATAATTTTAGTTTTATTCATGCCAATCTGAATTAATTTGGGAAAATTTCAGCCTTGATCATTTTTTCTTATGGCCTCTCCACTCTTTAAAGGCATCTATTTGTCACTGAATCATAATTTGGGACTCAAGTGGTGAGCTTTAGCCAAATTATTCCTGATTTAATCTTCCACTGCTATTTAGGCTATTTACTTAGAGCATTTTAACAAACACTTTGCTCATAATTCTCATTTTAAGGATCAATTAGTATCATTTGAATACAGGTTTGTCCACTAAGCCTCTTGATGAAAGTGAACGAGGAGAGTGAAAAAGTTGGCTTGAAGCTCAACATTCAGAAGACTAAGATCACGGCATCTGGTCCCATCACTTCATGGCAAATAGATGGGGAAACAGTGTCAGACTTTATTTTTGGGGGCTCCAAAATCACTGCGGATGCTGATTGCAGCCCAGAAATTAAAAGTCGCTTACTCCTTGGAAGGAAAGTTATGACCAACCTAGATAGCATATTAAAAAGCAGAGACATGACTTTGCCAACCAAGGTCTGTCTAGTCAAGGCTATGGTTTTTCCCGTGGTCATGTATGGATGTGAGAGTTAGACTGTGAAGAAAGCTGAGCGCCGAAGAATTGATGGTTTTGAACTGTGGTGTTGGAGAAGACTCTTGAGAACCCCTTGAACGGCAAGGAGATCCAACCAGTCCATTCTAAAGAGATCAGTTCTGGGTGTTCATTGGAAGGACTGATGCTAAAGCTGAAACTCCAAAACTTTGGCCACCTCATGTGAAGAGCTGACTCCCTGGAAAAGACTCTGATGCTGGGAGGGATTGGGGGCAGGAGGAGAAGGGGCGACAGAGAACGAGATGGCTGGATGGCATCACCGACTCTGTGGACATGAGTTTGAGTGAACTCCGGGAGTTGGTGATGGACAGGGAGGCCTGGTGTGCTGGGATTCATGGGGTCGCAGAGTCGGACACGACTGAGCGACTGAACTGAATATTTCCATGGCAGTGACTTCACTCTGATGGTCATGTAAGTTCTGTACCACTCCATCCAGGAGGTGCTATTTGCATATTAACCCGTGGTTGTTTTCCACTGAGTAATACGTAGAGGAAGTAAGTTGCAAATTATGATAAGTGGAGAATACTGCTACTTGGTTGGTGGAGTCAGTGAACATTTTTGAAGTACTGGATACATATGTTTTGGGCCTCATGCTCTCCCTTACTGCCACTTGCAATGGTATGGAGAGTGATTTCAGTGTGACTTGTGTTGAAGACCACTTCTGTTGGCATGACATCTGCCTGATATATCAAATTGTTTTGGAGATAAAATCCAGCGACTGTAATAAGGCCAATTACAAACAGTTCTTATTCTGTGCCACGTCTTCTTCTAAATAGTTTATGTATGTGGTTAGTCACTCAGTCATGTCCAGTTCTTTGTGACCTCATGAACAGCCACACACCAGGCTCCTCTGTCCATGGGATTCTCCAGCAAGAATACTGGAGTGAGTTTCTTTCTGGCAATACTGGAGCCATTTCCTTCTCCAAAGTACATTATGGAAACTCCGCAGTATAATCTTCCAAAGATTCCACTGAGATTGTTGCTACCATTATCTCCATTTTATGGATGGAGAAACTGAGATACAGAAAGGTTAAGTGATTAGCTCCAGGACACACAGCTCAGAACTGATGGAACTGTGACATAGGCCCACGCATTCTGGCTCCTGTGTAGCTACTGCCTCTCACACTAATTCCTGAAGCATCCGGTTGTCACCAACAGCAGTGTTAGCTCTCTTAACCACTGGAAGATCTGTGGTCATTTAGATATGTGGATATTTAAAGTGATGGCAGATATGGAGCCTGGATTAAAAAAAAAAATTGTTTACCATAAGGTAGTTTTCTGTCTTTCCCCATTTGAGTAGTTTACAAATGTGTGTGTTCATTTGAGAAAATCTGATTTAAAGCATGGATGATATTGTATTTGAGTGCTAGAGGAGAGGTCAGTAACCTGTAGAGGGCAGACAGGAAATATTTTCACTTTGTGAACTGTTGTAACAACTCATTTCTGCTGTATGTCAGAAAAGCAGCTGTTTACCATATGCAGACAAAAGAGACAAAAACCAACGACGGTGGATTTACTAGGTTATTAGTAGTTAAAACAGTTATTTTTTCTTTTTTTTTTTTTTTAGTTGCAAGAAGTGCAGGATCAACTTACAGAGGCTGTGAGATGTGCTGAGAAAACACAGGATCACGTCGAAAAGTACGATTTAAAGCAGCGTAGAAAGTAAGTATAAAGCAGACAAACAGTATAATATGAGAATAGATCAATAGTGATAATAGACACATTATCGTGGAGCTGTGTAACATTTCAGTTTTGAGCTGTTTTGAGATCGATAATTTCCCCCCATTATTTCCATATTTTGCACATTATCCACAAGTGAAAAGTGAAGGTGTTAATTGCTCAGTCATGTCTGACTTTTCACAGCCCCATGGACTACAGCACTCCAGGCTCCTTTGTCCATGGAATTCTCCAGGCAAGAATCCTGGAGTGGGTTGCCATTCCTTTCTCCAGGGGATCTTCCTGACTCAGGGATCAAACCTGGGTCTCCTGTGTTGCCAGCAGATTCTTTACCATCTGAGCCACCAGGGAAGGCGATTAGTCACAAATAGAAAAACAGTACAGTTGCCAAATCATCTACTTTTCAAAATGCTAAAAACCTGTGTAATTGAACCAGCAGATATTTGTTCAAAAACAGTGTGGTATTTTCAAAATCTATGTGTGAAGGAATGCCATGACAGTCCAGGGGTTAAAACTATGCCTTCCAGGGCAGACGGTGTGTGTTTGATCCCTGGTTAGGGAGCTAGGACCCCATGTGCCTCACAGCCAAAAAAACCAAAACATGAAACAGAAGCAATATAGTAGTCAATTCAATAAAGACTTTAAAAATGGTCTACATTAAAATAAAATCTTTAAAAAAAACCCATGTGTAAGAATAATTATTTTAAAATCTGCATTTTAGGCTTGAAATGGAAAATGTCGAGTTAGAAACTACAGTCAAAAAGCAAGAGGGCAAAATTGAACAGCTTCAGAAAAACCTGTTAAGCACAAGATTGGTAAATCAACCTCTTAATTTCTGTCATACTGAGAAAGGATTTTAATTTTTTTACTAGTAATATATAAGACTATTTTGGACACTATGACAAGTCTCATTGATTAGCTTATACTATTTTTTATTGATACTGCTTGCTACTAGCACTGTAATTCCTCTTTATAGAAGAAGTCGACTGAATTCATAAAATTAATGATTTTTATAGTAAGATTTTAATTTAAAAAACTGTGACAGTCCAAAAGCAATATTTTATATAGACCACACTTTGTTTGTTCACTCCTCTGTCAATGGAATTCCACCTTCTGATTATTGTTAATAATGCTGCTTTGAACATTGGTACACAGACATCTATTTGAGTCCAGAAATTTGAGTAATGATTTGATTGAGAATTTTGAGTTTCTTTTGTAATCCAAATCTTTCTGTGACATTTTTGAGAATGAATCATTTTAAATATTGTAGTTTGTTCTCTTCATTAAGAATGAATACTCCATCTGCACAGAACCATTTTCCTGAACGAATGTATTTTTCATTTGTTGGATTTTTTTTTTTTAAAGAGATGCGGGTTGCATGGGAATTTTTCAAAGATTATTTTACTAAGATGTGACTTAACAAAACCTGGAATATCTTGAACCATTGATGAAAATTATTTTAGAGCATCTCTAGAAAGTAAAATGTAAATATAGGCCCTCTTTTAAAAACTTTCATTAACATTTAGTATTTTAAATGTAAAAGTCTCTGTTTTTAACCAAAAAATGTTGGGAATTTAAATTCCAGAAAAATGATGAAATGAAAAATCATTTTAAATTGTTTTAAGAAAAGTCATCCATTTTGAAATCTGTTATTGGCATCAACTAGGTTTAAAAACTATGTTTACTATAAATTCATATTAACTTGTGAACTCATGAGAAACAATATTTTTAAGAAAGAATAAGTCTCTCTAGGTGTTTACAAATAATTTTCTTAAATTTTTCTTCTGAGTCTGAGGACAAAAAGGAACAATTAGAGAAATATATTGAATTAAAACAATCACTGGAAAATAGCTTGGACCAAGAAAAGAAGAAAAATAGTGAGTATAGAAAAAGAGATTACTGGGTAAGGTTTTAATACTGCTGATAATCTCAACTGTTAATTAAAGTATAATTTTATTTTATTAAAACCTTAGACACAAGTTTATTTTTTATGTGTATTTTCATAATTAAACACATTATCCTGTTTCAAAGTCTACTGTGGAATGTCAGCACAATATGAAATGTTTTTGAGTGCAGCAGTGTTATACTTATCTGTTCAGTTCAGTTCAGTCGCTCAGTCGTGTCCGACTCTCCGCGACCCCATGAATCATAGCACGCCAGGCCTCCCTATCCATCACCAACTCCCGGAGTACACTCAAACTCATGTCCACAGAGTCAGTGATGCCATCCCGTCATCTCATTCTCAGTCGTCCCCTTCTCCTCCCGCCCCCAACCTCTCCCAGAATCAGAGTCTTTTCCAGTGAGTCAACTCGTCGCATGAGGTGGCCAAAGTATTGCAGTTTCAGCTTTAGCATCAGTCCCTCCAATGAACATCCAGGATTGATCTCCTTTAGAATGGACTGGTTAGATCTCCTTGCAGTATAAGGGACTCGCAAGAGTCTTCTCCAACACCACAGTTCAAAAGCATCGATTCTTCGGCGATCAGCTTTCTTCACAGTCCAACTCTCACATCCATACATGACCACGGGAAAAACCATTGCCTTGACTAGACGGACCTTGGTTGGCAAAGTAATGTCTCTGCTTTTTAATGTACTATCAAGGTTGGTCATAATTTTCCTTCCAAGGAGCAAGCGTCTTTTAATTTCATGGCTGCAATCAGCGTCTCCAGTGATTTTGGAGCCCAAAAAATAAAGTCTGACACTGTTTCCACAGTTTTTCCATCTATTTCCCATGAAGTGATGGGACCAGATGCCATGATCTTTGTTTTCTGAATGTTGAGCTTCAAGCCAACCTTTTCACTCTCCTCTTTCACTTTCATCAAGAGGCTTTTGAGTTCCTCTTCACTTTCTGCCATAAGGGTAGTGTCATCTGCATATAGGAGGTTACTGATATTTCTCCCAGCAATCTTGATTCCAGCTTGTGCTTCTTCCAGCCCAGCGTTCCTCATGATGTACTCTGCATATAAGTTAAATAAGCAAGGTGACAATATACAACCTTGACGTACACCTTTTCCTATTTGGAACCAGTCTGTTGTTCCATGTCCAGTTCTAACTGTTGCTTCCTGACCTGCATACAGGTTTCTCAAGAGGCAGGTCAGGTGGTCTGGGATTCGCATCTCTTTCAGAATGTTCCACAGTTTATTGTGATCGACACAGTCAAAGGCTTTGGCATAGTCAATGAAGCAGAAATAGATGTTTTTCTGAAACTCTCTTGCTTTCTCCATGATCCACCTGATGTTGGCAATTTGATCTCTGGTGCCTCTGCCTTTTCTAAAACCTGCTTGAACATCTGGGAGTTCACGGTTTACATACTGCTAAAGCCTGGCTTGGAGAATTTTGAGCATGACTTTACTAGCGTGGGAGATGAGTGCAATTCTGCGGCAGTTTGAGCATTCTTTGGCATTGCCTTTCTTTGGGATTGGAATGAAGACTGACCTCTTCCAGTCCTGTGGCCACTGCTGAGTTTTCCAAATCTGTAATGGTTTCTAAAACCGTAACAGCCGTGCCTCTGCATATAGTAATGTCACTGTGTTCCTCATCATCTATGCTGAATTTTTACTTCTGCAAACTATCTTTGTTCTTTTTGGTAATCCTGCCTTCTTTAATTGTGTTCCTTCCCTTCATCATTCAAGTAATTTATTATCTAAAAACCTACCTGTGTTATTGTTGAACAATATTAAACAGTATCTTGATTTGGCGTATATTTTCTTTTTGCCCCCAAATTTTAGTTGTAAATTGTACATACAAAAATCTATGTGTAACTTAAAGAATAATCAAATTAGTGATCATGTTTTGATCAGTAAGATAAAAAACTGCTTCTGATTTTTTGCTGAGTAAGTTAACCCTCATCATCTACAGATTCAGCCAACCCAAGATCAAAAGTATTCAGGGAAAAAAATTGGAGAAAGTTCCAAAAAGCAAAACTTGGATTAGTCTGAAGCTGACAACTGTTTCCATAGCGTTTACATTGTATTTATAACTATTTACAAAGCGTTTACATTGTATTAGTTAATGTGAGTGATCCAGGGATGACTGAAAGTATAGGGAAGATGTGCGTAGGGAGACTTGCGCATTCGTGGATTTTGTATCCACGGAGTGTTGGGGGATTTTTGAACCAATCCTCTGTGGATGCCAAGGGATGATTATACAAAGGGTTCTTCTCTGATTCTCATTAATATTTTTCTTTTAATTTTCTCTACATTGCTTTGCATTTTGTTAACAATGTGCTGGGCAAGATTTCTACATCTCTTAAAACAGTCTTGAAGAGACTGGGACACTCTCTCTCTCTTCTGATTTCCTTCCTTCTAAAACTCTCATCCTGGGTTATTTCCCACTTAACTCAGGCTCCAAAGACTTTTCGTTTCTTTTTCAATTTTGAGTGAGAATCTTGTTGGATTTTTTGTATCTGCTTTCTTTTCTTTTTGTAGAGGCTGTGGTCAGTAGGAACAAACGTGTCTTTTGTCTTTTCAAAAAACATTCATATATCATATCTCTTCTGAATACTTTTCTCTGGTTTATAACTAATATTTAATAACAATATTTCACACCAGCATACTAAAAATTGACGTTAACTTATTTATAAGAACTCATACATTACATATATCACACACAGTATATTTAAATGTGACAAAACTTTTCTTCATAATATGTATCTAAGATTAGAATTTAGTTATTATGCTTTCAAGGAATATTAAATTTGAACAATGAGAAAGGATTGTAATTTATAGATTTATTTGTTTTATCTGATAGAACATATATCTGTTTAATTATTAAATATCTGCTCTTAAAGAACTTACTCATTCTATACATTTCTACAGATTTAAGAAACTCTTAAAAATGACAAGAAGGAAGTTACATGAATATGAAAATGGAGAGCTTAGTTTCCATGGAGATTTAAAAACCAGTCCAACTGAAATGGCTATTCAAAATAATATGCTAAAACATAAGGTAATTTTTAATCAGTTTTAGAACCCCCAAGTCTCTTAATTTGGGGAAATGTAAATCATTCCATGCTTTGAGCAGTGAAACACAGATTTGTCTACTAATTTTTTAGGTTGGACATCATTGAAAAAGACAGCTTTTCCCTATACCATTTTTAGATAAAAAGGGCACACTCTTGACTCTCTGTCTTGAACCCTGGCTGGTGGTCTGAAGCTGAGCAGGACAGCATTAATGACCCCAAATCATCCGTTGTTTTTGGTGACAGGTTTGTTGAAATCTAATGAACATACCATGAGGTTCATTCATTTAAACTCTACAGTTCAGTAGCTGTTTCGTTTAAAGAGTTGAACAGGCATTACCACGTTAGAACATTTTCATCACCCTCCAAAGAAACCTGACAGCTTTTCGTAATCACCCTGTGTCAGTTTTCCCTTCCTGATCTTCCCAGCCTGAGAGAAGCATGACTCCACTCCCTGACTGTGTAGATGTCCCTTTTCTGGACATTTTGTGTCAGTGAATCACACAGTATGGGATCCTTTGTGACTGCCTTCTTTCATTTAGCATAATAGTTTCAAGGTCCCTCTAACATGTATCAGTGTTTCCTTGCTTTTTATTGCTCAGTAATATTCTATTGTATGGGTGTACCACATTTTATTTATCCATTCATCATCTGATGGACCTTTGCGGGGGCGGGGGGGGGGTTCTACTTTTTGCTTATGTCAGTAATGTTGCTGTGAACATTTATGTCTAGGTTTTCATGTGAATATATTTTTTCATTTCTTTTGGGAATACAGTTATGAATAGAATTGCTGTATTGCACAGCAACTCTGTTTAACCTTTTGAGGACCTGCCATACTGTTTTCCAGCATGGCTGCATCATTTTATATTTTTATGCAAAGTATGTAAAACGTTCCAATTTCTATACATTCCTGTCAACAATAGTCATTACTTGTCTCTGTGAGTACAGCCATCCTAGCAAGTATGAAGTGGCATCTCGTGGTGTTTTATTTCTCTGAGGAGAGGACAATTTTAAACACCCCAACATCCGAATCACAGGAGTCCCAGAAGAAGAAGACAAGAAGAAAGACCATGAGAAAATATTTGAGGAGATAATAGTTGAAAATTCCCCTAAAATGGGGAAGGAAATAATCACCCAAGTCCAAGAATCCCAGAGAGTCCCAAACAGGATAAACCCAAGGCGAAATACCCCAAGACACATATTAATCGAATTAACAAAGATCAAACACAAAGAACAAATATTAAAAGCAACAAGGGAAAAGCAACAAATAACACACAAGGGGATCCCCATAAGGATAATAGCTGACCTTTCAATAGAAACTCTTCAGGCCAGGAGGGAATGGCAGGGCATACTTAAAGTGATGAAAGAAAATAACCTACAGCCCAGATTACTGTACCCAGCAAGGATCTCATTCAAATATGAAGGAGAAATCGAAAGCTTTACAGACAGGCAAAAGCTGAGAGAATTCAGCATCACCAAACCAGCTCTCCAACAAATGCTAAAGGACCTTCTCTAGACAGGAAACACAGAATGAGTGTATAAACTTGAACCCAAAACAATAAAGAAAATGGCAACAGGGTCACTTTTATCAATAATTACCTTAAATGTAAATGGGTTGAACGCACCAACCAAAAGACAAAGACTGGCTGAATGGATACAAAAACAAGACCCCTATATATGTTGTCTACAAGAGACCCACCTCAAAACGAGGGACACATACACATTGAAAGTGAAGGGCTGGAAAAAGATATTCCACGCAAATAGAGACCAAAAGAAAGCAGGAGTAGCAATACTCATATCTGATAAATTAGACTTTAAGACAAAGGCTGTGAAAAGAGACAATGAAGGACACTACATAATGATCAAAGGCTCAATCCAAGAAGAAGATATAACAATTATAAATATATATGCACCCAACATAGGAGCACCACAATATGTAAGACTAATGCTAACAAGTATGAAAGGGGAAATCAACAATAACACAATAATAGTGGGAGACTTTAATACCCCACTCACGCCTATGGATAGATCAACTAAACAGAGAATTAATAAGGAAACGCAAAAGTTAAACGATACAATAGACCAGTTAGACCTAATAGATCTCTATAGGACATTTCACCCCAAAACAATGAATTTCACCTTCTTCTCAAGCGCACACGGAACCTTCTCCAGGATAGATCACATCCTGGGCCATAAATCTAGCCTTGGTAAATTCAAAAAAGATTGAAATCATTCCAAGCATCTTTTCTGACCACAATGCAGTACGACTAGGTCTCAATTACAGGAGAAAAACTATTAAAAATTTCAACATATGGAGGCTGAATAACGAACAAATCACTGAGGAAATAAAGAAATCAAAATATGCATAGAAATGAATGAAAACACAACAGCGCAAAACCTGTAGGACACTGTAAAAGCAGTGCTAAGGGGAAGGTTCATAGTAATACAGGCATACCTCAAGAAACAACAAAAAAGCCAACTAAATAACCTAACTCTACACATAAAGCAACTAGAAAAGGAAGAAATGAAGAACCCTTGGGTCAGTACAAGGAAAGAGATCTTAAAAATTAGGGCAGAAATAAATACAAAAGAAACAAAAGAGACCATAGCAAAAATCAGCAAAGCCAAAAGCTGGTTCTTTGAGAGGGACAGACCACTAGCCAGACTCATCAAGAAACAGAGGGAGAAAAACAAATCAATAAAATTAGAAATGAAAAGGGAGAGATCACAACACACAACACAGAAATAGAAAGGATTATTAGAGAATACTATCAGCAATTATATGCCAATAAAATGGACAACTTGCAAGAAATGGACAAATTTTTAGAAAAGTGTAACTGTCCAAAACTGAACCAGGAAGATATAGAAAATCTTAACAGACCCATCACAAGCATGGAAATTGAAACTGTAATCAGAAATCTTCCAGCAAACAAAAGCCCAGGTCCAGATGGCTTCACAGCTGAATTCTACCAAAAATTTAGAGAAGAGCTAACACCTATCCTACTCAAACTCTTCCAGAAAATTGCAGAGGAGGGTAAGCTTCCTAACTCATTCTATGAGGCCACCATCACCCTAATAGCCAAACCTAACAAAGATGACGTGAGAGACGCCGGCCCCGGCGGCGCAGACACTACGCGAGAGACGACGGCCCCGGCGGTGCAGACGCCACGTGAGAGACGCCGGCCCCGGCGGCGCAGACGCCACGCGAGAGACACCGGCCCCGGCGCAACGAACCACGCAAAGAGGCGCGGCCGAGTGGAGCTACCCCATGCCTGACGCCAGGGCCGGCGGCCAAGAGGAGCTACCCCACGTCCAACAGGCGGTGGCTGCGGGGGCGCAGGAGGGCCGAGAGGAGCTACTCCGCATTCAAGGTCAGGAGGGGCGGCCTTGAGGAGATACCCCTCATCCAAGGTAAGGTACAGCGGCTGCACTTTGCTGGAGCAGCTGTGAACAGATTTTCCACGACCAAGGTAAGAGAAACCCAAATAAGACGGTAAGTATTGATAGGGGGCATCAGAGGGCAGACACACTGAAATCATAATCACAGGAAACTAGCCCATCTAATCACATGGACCACAGCCGAATGTGGTCCACTGGAGAAGGGAATGGCAAACCACTTCAGTATACTTGCCTTGAGAACCCCATGAACAGTAACAAAGGGCAAAATGATAGGATACTGAATGAGGAATTCCCCAGGTCGGTAGGTGCCCAGTATGCTACTGGAGCTCAGTGGAGAAATAACTATAGAAGGAATAAAGGGATGGAACAAAAGCAAAACCAATACCCAGGTGTGGATGTGACCAGTGATAGAAGCAAGGTCCGGTGCTGTAAAGAGCAATATTGCATAGGAACCTGGAATGTTAGGTCCATGAATCAAGGCAAATTGGAAGTGGTCAAACAGGAGATGGCAAGAGTGAACATCGACATTCTAGGAATCAGTGAATTAAAATGGACTGGAATGGGTGAATTTAACTCGGATGACCATTATATCTACTACTGTGGGCAGGAATCCCTTAGAAGAAATGGAGTAGCCATCATGGTCAACAAAACAGTCCGAAATGCTGTACTCGGATGCAATCTTAAAAACGACAGAATGATTTCTGTTCGTTTCCAAGGCAAACCATTCAATATTACAGTAATCCAGGCCTAGGCCCCATCCAGTAATGCTGAAGAAGCCGAAGTTAATCGGTTCTATGAAGACCTACAAGACCTTTTAGAACTAACACCCAAAAAAGATGTCCTTTTCATTATAGGGGACTGGAATGCAAAAGTAGGAAGTCAAGAAACACCTGGAGTAACTGGCAAATTTGGCCTTGGAGCACGGAATGAAGCAAGGCAAAGGCTAATAGAGTTTTGTCAAGAGAATGCACTGGTCATTGCAAACACCCTCTTCCAACAACACAAGAGAAGACTCTACACATGGACATCACCAGATGGTCAACACCGAAATCAGATTGATTATGTTCTTTGCAACCAAAGATGGAGAAGCTGTATACAGTTAGCGAAAACAAGACCAGGAGCTGACTGTGGCTCAGATCATAGACTCCTTATTGCGAAATTCAGACTTAAATTGAAGAAAGTAGGGAAAACCACTAGACCATTCAGATATGACCTCAATCAAATCCCTTATGATTATACAGTGGAAGTGAGAAATAGATTTAAGGGACTAGATCTGATTGATAGAGTGCATGATGAACTCTGGACGGAGGTTTGTGACATTGTACAGGAGACAGGGACCAAGACCATCCCCATGGAAAAGAAATGCAAAAGAGCGAAATGGCTGTCTGAGGAGGCCTTACAAATAGCTGTGAAAAGAAGAGAGGCGAAAAGCAAAGGAGAAAAGGAAAGATATAAGCATCTGAATGCAGAGTTCCAAAGAATAGCAAGGAGAGATAAGAAAGACTTCCTCAGTGATCAATGCAAAGAAATAGAGGAAAACAACAGAATAGGAAAAACAAGAGACCTCTTCAAGAAAATTAGAGATTCCAAGGGAACATTTCATGCAAAGATGGGCTCGATAAAGGACAGAAATGGTATGGACCTATCAGAAGCAGAAGATATTAAGAAGAGGTGGCAGGAATACACAGAAGAACTGTACAAAAAAGATCTTCATGACCAAGATAGTCACGATAACGTGATCACTGACCTAGAGCCAGATATCTTGGAATGTGAAGTCAAGTGGGCCTTAGAAAGCATCACTACGAACAAAGCTAGTTGAGGTGATGGAATTCCAGTTGAGCTATTTCAAGTCTTGAAAGATGATGCTGTGAAAGTGCTGCACTCAATATGCCAGCAGATTTGGAAAACTCAGCGCTGGCCACAGGACTGGAAGAGGTCAGTCTTCATTCCAATCCCAAAGAAAGGCAATGCCAAAGAATGCTCAAACTACCGCACAATTGCACTCATCTCACACGCTAGTAAATTCATGCTCAAAATTCTCCAAGCCAGGCTTCAGCAGTATGTAAACCGTGAACTCCCAGATGTTCAAGCAGGTTTTAGAAAAGGCAGAGGCACCAGAGATCAAATTGCCAACATCCGCTGGATCATGGAGAAAGCAAGAGAGTTTCAGAAAAACATCTATTTCTGCTTCATTGACTATGCCAAAGCCTTTGACTGTGTCGATCACAATAAACTGTGGAACATTCTGAAAGAGATACGAATCCCAGACCACCTGACCTGCCTCTTGAGAAACCTGTATGCAGGTCAGGAAGCAACAGTTAGAACTGGACATGGAACAACAGACTGGTTCCAAATAGGAAAAGGTGTACGTCAAGGTTGTATATTGTCACCTTGCTTATTTAACTTACATGCAGAGTACATCATGAGGAATGCTGGGCTGGAAGAAGCACAAGCTGGAATCAAGATTGCTGAGAGAAATATCAATAACCTCCTATATGCAGATGACACTACCCTTATGGCAGAAAGTGAAGAGGAACTCAAAAGCCTCTTGATGAAAGTGAAAGAGGAGAGTGAAAAGGTTGGCTTGAAGCTCAACATTCAGAAAACAAAGATCATGGCATCTGGTCCCATCACTTCATGGGAAATAGATGGAAAAACAGTGGAAACAGTGTCAGACTTTGTTTTTTTGGGCTCCAAAATCACTGCAGATGTTGATTGCAGCCATGAGAATAAAAGACGCTTGCTCCTTGAAAGGAAAGTTATGACCAACCTTGATAGTATATTAAAAAGCAGAGACATTACTTTGCCAACCAAGGTCCGTCTAGTCAAGGCAATGGTTTTTCCCGTGGTCATGTATGGATGTGAGAGTTGGACTGTGAAGAAGGCTGATCGCCGAAGAATCGATGCTTTTGAACTGTGGTGTTGGAGAAGACTCTTGAGAGTCCCTTATACTGCAAGGCAATCCAACCAGTCCATTCTAAAGGAGATCAATCCTGGGTGTTCATTGGAGGGACTGATGCTAAAGCTGAAACTGCAATAGTTTGGCCACCTCATGCGACGTGTTGACTCACCGGAAAAGACTCTGGTGCTGGGAAAGGTTGGGGGCGGGAGGAGAAGGGGACGAGGGAGAATGAGATGGTGGGATGGCATCACCGCCTCTGTGGACATGAGTTTGAGTGTACTCCGGGAGTTGGTGATGGACAGGGAGGCCTGGCGTGCTGTGGTTCATGGGGTCGCGGAGAGTCGGACACGACTGAGCGACTGAACTGAACTGAACTGAACTGAACTAACAAAGATGCCACAAAAAAAGAGAACTTCAGGCCAATATCACTGATGAACATAGATGCAAAAATCCTTAACAAAATTCTAGCAATCAGAATCTAACTACACATTAAAAAGATCATACATCATGACCAAGTGGGCTTTATCCCAGGGATGCAAGGATTCTTCAATATCTGCAAATCAATCAATGTAATACACCACATTAATAAATTGAAAAATAAAAACCATGTGATTATTTCAATAGATGCAGAGAAAGCCTTTGACAAAATTCAACATCCATTCGTGATCAAAACCCTCCAGAAGGCGGGAATAGATGGAACATTCCTCAACGTAATAAAAGCTATATATGACAAACCCACAGCAAACATTTTCCTCAATGGTAAAAACCTGAAAGTGTTTCCCCTAAAGTCAGGAACAAGACAAGGGTGCCCACTCTCACCAGTACTATTCAACATAGTTTTGGAAGTTTTGGCCTCAGCAGTCAGAGCAGAAAAAGACATAATAGGAATTCAAATTGGAAACGAAGAAGTAAAACTCTCACTGTTTGCAGATGACATGATCCTCTACACAGAAAACCCTAAAGACTCTACCAGAAAACTACTAGAGCTAATCAATGAATATGGTAAAGTTGTAGGATATAAAATCAACACACAGAAATCCCTTGCATTCCTATACACTAATAATGAGAAAATAGAGAAATTAAGGAAACAATTCCATTCACCGTTGCAACGAAAAGAATAAAATACTTAGGAATATATCTACCTAAAGAAACGAAAGACCTATACATAGAAAACTATAAAACATTGGTGAAAGAAATCAGAGAGGACACTAATAGATGGAGAAATATACCGTGTTCATGGATTGGAAGAATAAATATTGTAAAAATGAGTATACTACCCAAAGTAATTTATAAGTTCAATGCAATCCCTATCAAGCTACCAACGGTGTTTTTCACAGAGCTAGAACAAATAATTTCACAATTTGTATGGAAATACAAAAAACCTCGCATAGCCAAAGCAATCTTGAGAAAGAAAAATAGAACTGGGGGAATCAACCTGCCGGACTTCAGGCTCTACTACAAAGCCACAGTCACCAAGACAGTATGGTACTGGCATAGAGACAGAAATATAGATCAATGGAACCAAATAGAAAGCCCAGAGATAAATCCATGCACCTATGGACACCTTATCTTTGGTAAGGGAGGCAAGAATATTCAATGGAGAAAAGACAATCTCTTTAACAAATGGTGCTGGGAAAACTGGTCAACCACTTGTAAAAGAATGAAACTAGAACACTCCCTAACACCATACACAAAAATTAACTCAAAATGGATTAAAGATCTAAATGTAAGACTAGAAACTATAAAACTCCTAGAGGAGAACATCGGCAAAACACTCTACGACATAAAGCACAGCAGGATGCTCCATGACCCACCTCCCAGAATATTGGAAATAAAAGCAAAATTAAACAAATGGGATCTAATTAAAATCAAAAGCTTCTGAACAGCAAAGGAAACTATAAGCAAGGTGAAAAGACAGCCTTCAGAATGGGAGAAAATAATAGCAATTGAATCAACTGATAAAGGATTAATCTCAAAAATATACAAGCAACTCCTGCAGCTCAATTCCAGAAAAATAAACGACCCAATCAAAAAATGGGCCAAAGAACTAAACAGACATTTCTCCAAAGAAGACATAAAGATGGCTAACAAACACATGAAAAGATGCTCAACATCACTCATCATCAGAGAAATGCAAATTAAAACCACAATGAGGTACCATTTCACGCCAGTCAGAATGGCTGCTATCCAAAAGTCTGCAAGCAATAAATGCTGGAGAGGGTGTGGAGAAAAGGGAACCCTCTTACACTGTTGGTGGGAATGCAAACTAGTACAACCACTATGGAGAACAGTGTGGAGATCCCACTGCTGGGCATCCCACAGAAATCCCACTGCTGGGCATACATACCGAGGAAACCAGAATTGAAAGAGACACATGTACTCCAATGTTCATTGCAGCAGTGTTTATTATAGCCAGGACATGGAAGCAACCTAGATGTCCATCTGCAGATGAATGGATAAGAAAGCTGTGGTACATTTACACAATGGAGTACTAATCAGCAATTAAAAAGAATACATTTGAATTAGCTCTAATGAGGTGGATGAAACTGGAGCCTATTATACAGAGTGAAGTAAGTCAGAAAGAAAAACACCAATACAGTATATTAATACATATATATGGAATATAGCAAGAGGATAACGATAACCCTGTATACGAGACAACAGCAGAGACACAGATGTGTGGAGCAGTCTTTTGGACTCTGTGGGAGATGGCGAGGGTGGGATAATTTGGGAGAATGGATTGAAACATGGACATTATCATATGTGAAACGAATCTGACGTGGTTGGGGGCTCCCCACCTCAACACTCTGTGGATTTAAGAGGCCGTTCCTTCCAGAAGTGTCTAAATTAGCCTGGGATAGAACCTGCATGCTGAATTTACTAATTAAGAAATGAGAAACCAGAACTATAAAGGTGGCAGAGAAATACAAGGAACTATTCTTAAGTAATCTTTTAAAACTTTGAACAGAGTTACAGATTTTACCATTTGTTATAAACTGGTATATATAATTTAACCAGAACCAAAAGAAAATTAGTATTGTGTGAATTCTGAAGCACTTTCAACATGTTGTAGGAATAATGTGGACTTTCTTGAGTTTCACACATTCATAAGTAAATGGTCTCTGTCTCCTGCCTTTGTTGGTTTTCTGTGAGCTGTAGTTTCTGGGAAGTGAGCAGCTCTCATTCCTGTAACTCTTGTAATCCAGTCATTCGTGTGCCTCCTTCATGAGGATTCAGTGCGGCTGTGGTGCTGTTATCCCTCTGATAGGAACTCTAACTCGGTATGAAGCCCCAAAGGTCTGTTACTTATTTTTATTTTATAGTGTACTATATTTTATTTACAGTGTTGTGTTTGTTTTAGGTGTATAGTAAAGTGATACAGTCATACGTATATATATGAATTAACAAAAGCAGTTCCCGTCTTTTGATGGGGTGCTCATAGTTTATAACAAAAATGGCATTGTTTTGAGAGAGGGATAACTTAGGTATGGCACTGGGTTTTTTTTCTTTTTGCAGCTTGAGGCAGTTGTAAAATAACTTAATGTAGCTTTTTACAACTGTGTACTCTATAGCATTTTTTCATTTGGTGAAATTTTAACTGTTAATGATTTTGGCATTGTGCTTTGTACCATTTATTAAATAAAAATTAAAAAAAAGAAACCTAAATAAAACATATTAAAGGGATACTCCACAGTCTTCAGTTCCATTTCGAGTGCTCTGAGAGTGAGTTCAAGTTTCTGTTTCATTTCAACTTCTTTACTATATTGGTCTTCTTTTCTTCTTAACTGCGCCCTAATTTTTTCATACAACATATCAGCATCTCTTAATGCTCTTCTTCTTGCTTTAAGGTGAATCTGCAAAATTTATACAGTTCTTCTTAGAAAATCACGAGATTATTCCCTGCTGCAATAACTTTCATTCTCTCTGCATAATGTTTAAAATAGCAATATAGGGGAAATATAATGAGAAACACTTAATAATTCTCACAGTTTTCATGCAGAGGGTTAAGAATAAAACTGCATAAACTTTTTTTTTTTTCTGTCTTGAGAAAAATGACTACTCTATACATCTGTGTGTGGGAATGTAAAGTAATATAAACTTCTTTAAGAGTAGTTTAGAAATATAGATCAAAGACCTTTTTAAGTTCTCATACTTTGACCAAATAATACGATATTATTAAAGAAAATGCATTCAAAATAATTAGAAAGGTTGAAATGAATTTATAGAAAAAACGTTTCTTGTAGTACTCACTATAATACAGAAAAGTGAAAAACAACTGAAAATCAATTTGCTAAATAATTAATAAGGTTTCCATTATGGTGGACTTCGGTATGGACATGAAAATGATGATTTTGAAAATTATACGTTAAGTTATTAGAACCATTCACTGTGAAGAACTTGCTATACTATTTCCAAGAAAATCACATTCCACGATACTAATGACGTTTTCTCCCCTGTAAAATCCCAGAGGGCAAATTAGTAATTATAACACATCTATGTCGCTGCAGTATTAAAGTAAGTAACAGTTCAACTATTTCTTTAAAAGCGAGATGTACAGTACCTCAGGCTGCCGAGCTCTCGTTCCCACTCCACTTTCTGATGCTCTATGATTTCACTTCTTTTGTTTCTGACCGCTCTTTCTGTAGCCCACTAACCTTACTTTCCACTTTTTTAGTCTTTCCTCTAAGCAGTCCACAGTGGCTTTTTTTAAGTTCTACTAACCACGACTGAGCGACTGAACTGAACTGAACTGAATCTTTCATATGAAAGAACTGTATCCTGGATTTTCAACAAGCTAACATAATCTACATGATGAAGAAAACAAAGAGAAAAACAAAAAAAAATTATGTGAGTAATTTTAGTATAAAGGACTGTGCCTTTCACGTTCACGCACCCACGCACTGAACAAGCATTAAGTGTCTATAATGTGGAAGACATTAGTCTAAGCTCTGAAGATAAACAGACGCCCCTGGCTCTTGTTTACCTTGAAGTCTAGTAGAAGAGAAAGATAAATAAAATAATTATGAACTCAGAAGGATACTCCAAGAAAAGAGAGTTCTATGATCACATAACAGAACTTGACACAGACTGGGTCCAGGAAAGATTTCCCTGGGGAAGAGATGTCACACTGAGAAATGAAGGAGGAGCAGGAAGTAGTAAGCGGAGCAGGAGGAACAACCCTGTGGACAGTCTCCAGCTGCCATATATTTCTAACCAAGACAGAGGGAACAGCTACCGATTTACCTTCCTGAGTGCAGCGAGCAAACACAACGCCGACAAAATACATTAAACAATGATTTTCATGACAAAGGACTTGAGGGACTGAAGGACAATGATCGTGGAAACACAGGAGGTTAACCTAAGGAATGCTCCAGCTCACTGCCTGGAGAGAATTTCCAGGCCCCAACACGGGGAGAAGGAACAGAAGCTGAGTCAGCCAGACTCCCTGACAGGAGGTGATGAAGCTGACAGTCTGGTGAAACCAAAGTGGGCAGAGATCACAGATCAGAACCGCGGAGAGGAGAGAGTGGAACAGAAAAAAAGACCCTGGAGATCTGAGGAGGAGCCCCTCGGGTACTCAGCAGAGGAGCGAACAGCGCCCATCTGGGAGAAACCACCTGAGACCATCTGAAAAGACTACAGGAACCTGTGCCTGGTGCTCACTTAGTCCCAGGAATTCTATCTATGCTCATGAGCCAGGCTGGAAAAACATCTCCTTACAGTAGAACGAACAAGGTAGTCAGTAAGGTCTTGCCTCCAAGGCAGGAAATAATCAGCCCTAGCCCCAGGGTCCCTCTGGATGCACCTAACAAATCATAAGAAGCAAGAGCACAGAAGGATCTCTGGAAAACTCTCAATATTTGGAAACGAAACCACACGGATCTAAATAACCCTTGGATCAAAGAGGTAATGAAAAGAAGAATTACAAAGTATTTTGAACTGAATGAAAACGAAAACGTAAGACCAGCAGACATTTTAGGAAATTGACACGCTGATTCTAAAATTCATGTGGAAAGAAGGGTAAAAATAAAACAAGATGAAGCTAGACAATTATGACCTTTAACCATGAAGCAAAGAGAAGCAACAGCTGGGCTTTAAGCACAGGGGTAACATGATGAGATCTGAATTTTTAAAAATAGATAATAATTATAGTTGCTGTGTGGACTGAAGTCCCGGGAGGTAGAACGGCAGGGAAAGAAGTTCTGAGATTATTTCCGTTATTCTAGGAAGAAAGTGATGCTAACCTGACCTTGGGTGAAGGCCCAGGAAAGAAGAGTCAACAGAAGGTTCAGTGAGTGAGAAGGATCATAGGCCGGTGGCTCAGAGTATACACGCACTTTCATGTTCTTTTAATACAGAACCTACTTCTGAGATGCATAGCAGTATCACGTATCCGTGGCTCTAGACAAGGTGTACATATATTACTAGTACACCATACACAAACAGGCACTGTATTTATATTTACACTGCAGTCCTACCTTTACACCCCATGTCAAGTTGTTCAATTAGCAACATGGACTTCTTACAGTAAAGCAACTCGCCATCCTCGGAAGCTGTTTCAGATGACTGAGTTAAGTCATCAAGGTCATCCACAGAATTAATCTGTTCTTTGACCTACACGTAAATAATACTATTTCATAATGTCCTTAAAATATTTATAGAACATACTAATTGTACAAAGGTGATAAATATCTCTTCATTAAAGCAAAAACACACTTTTTAAGAGGACAGATGTTTTTATCAAAAGGATAACCTTATCAGTAGTGTTTCTAAATTAAGTTGTCAAAGCATATGTCTCTACAACAAAGGAAGATTTTATATTTTGCTACTATTCCTTTTACAAAGTATTTTTTACTAGGGAAATATTTTTTATAGTTAACTTTTTGACTCTACCCTGTTATTTTCATTAGATGTTTTCTTTGCAGGCCTAAAAAAGCAAATGATTCTTTTCAGGCTAATATTAAATACTTAAAAATACAAATACTTAAACTTTGTTTTTTATATAAAACTTTTGCATTTGCATTGGTAAGTAATTTTTTATAAAAGGATTAAAACATTAAAGGACAAAGAAAATATATTTATAATAATAAAGCATTGAATTTAGATCAAAGAAAAGGAAAAACATAGCATTACTTGCATTATGTGAAGGGAGCCAGTATACCAGGATTTCTTGCAGTTGTCATTTTCAATAGGAACTACGTTTTACAGCAATAAAACCTATCTGGGAAGTATTCCTTAAGTCCTTTGAAGAAAGAAACCCATTTTTAACAACCATGATATTAGCCTTCTGAGGACTACCTTTGCAAATGCTATGCATTATTATAAGCACTTTATATGTCTTAACGGCATTTTAATCCTCACAAAATTCTGAGAGATGGGTAACGCATTAGGTCCTCTACATAGGAAGAAATGGAGCACTGAAAGACTGAGTAAGTTGCCCAAGCCCACACAGCAGGTCACCAACAGACCCAGAGTTCAAACTCAGGAAATCTGGCTTCAACACTGCAGTTCCAAAATATGCTGAGAAAGTAATATTTAAATAAGTCTTCTTAAGTAATATGATGGCAAATGAATCTATATTATTATTCCATGTCCAGTTATAACTATAAATAATAATTTGTGAATCTTAACACGTCTCTCAAAATATAAAAAGACTTTAGAGGTAGGCAATATTGGAAATCTACTTTCACTAAAGACTTGCTTTTGTAAAGAAATTTATCAGCAGGCATTCATTCAACCATTCTGCTGTTTATTCATGAATCTGATATACACTTATTAAGCACACGATACGTGTTAATAACACTTTTACTATGGAAGGCATAGTTTGTCTACTTTAGAACTTTATAAACCAAAATTAATAATTTGTGAAAGATTGTTAGTAGTTTTTATTTCTATTGAATATAAACAGAAATTTTCCCTTATCCTTGGAATCTATAAACAGCTATGAAGCTGATATGATGTAATGTTTCAGAGTACCTTACAAAATCATAGCTACTCACGATGTTACTATCAACTAGAATCACCAAGGAATGAACAGATCCTATTCAGTATAGCCTAAGTGCTTGTAAGTTCACGATTATATAGTTTTTTTTAAATCTACGTAGGATAGAATTAACTGAACTAATCATCGACACATGCAGTTACATAGGAATATTACACTTCAGCACCAACAAACAAGCCCTTACCATAAAACTATATATGAACAGAAGTATTATGTACAATTAGTTTACTGTCATAGTTTAAAGACAATGTCAAACAATCAATAAGCTTTCTAATAATGGAAATGCAAACAAGATTAAACTCAATAAGCACATCCTCTGCTGGCTCATTTCTAACAGCATACATACTCTAAAAGCTCCCATCTTAACATACAACAAGAAACTCCTTTGAACTCCACATTCCTCTTCAGTTACCATCTAGTTCTCTATTGTCTGTCCCAGCAAATATTCCTTACAGGGCTGTTTACATGTATTCACTACAGTTCAGCTTTCAAGGAGACTATTTACTGAAACGATTTCTGGCCAAAGGCACTGGTCCTCACTTTAATCTTCCAGCAGTGTTTGTCCACTATAGTTGAGGAATCTCTTGGCTTGGCCTGTACACTATATTATGCTGCTCTATTTCCAGAAGTATTCAGTGCTTATTTCTTCCTCTAGAAAATAAAGAAGTTGTAGATATTACCTGTCATCATCCTGATCCACTTCACTTAAAATGCTGTCATCAAGAAAATGCAGCAGACCACCAGTCAGTGAATCGGTCTTTTCAAATATTGGTGCAATCACACATTTTTCTGGTGTCCATTTGCCATTGTCCTTTTTCTTTATTTCCTTCCTCTGCACGCCAGGATCGCTACTTTTAAAAAATCCACAAAAAAGCCAATGTTTTCTAATAATTAAACTGATAAAGAATAAAAAAACAATTCTTGTAAAATTCCAACTCTTGCCCATCTTAAATCATTGATTAATTCACAAAATAGTTATGAAGTACCAACCATATGCAAGAAAACACAAATTCTTGCCTCAAAGACAGATAGATATACAATTATGATATGATGTGATATGTAAGAGTTGATATATGAAAGCTCTCAGTGAAATAAGGAAGGCTTTACAGAAGAAGTGAAGAGAGAAGGTTACAAAGAAGAAAAAAGGGAGAAAATCATTCTACTTGGAGATTAGAATATGAGCACAAAGATCAGGTACGTGGCAACTAGGTTATTTCCTAGGAACCTGGAAGGAAAAATACGAAACACATGAAAGAAAGCAGAGAGATGCATCTTTGGAAAGACATTGGGAAGAACCTCAAGGGCTACACTGGAAACCTGGAGTTAACTGCCTAAACACAATGACTCTTACCCATGGGAGTCATAATTAGATTTACACTATATTTTCTGTTTTGCTTTCAAATACTATAATGCTTAATTTAGGGATTTCCCTGGTGGTCCAGTCCTTAGGAGTCTGCCTGCCAATGAGGGGGCACTGGTTTGATCCCTGGTCCAGGAAGATCCCACTTGCCATGGGGCAACTAACCCCGTGCTGCACAACTACTGAAGCCAGCTCACTAGAGCCTGTGCTCAGCATCAAGAGAAGCCACCACGATGAGAAGCCCAAGCATGGCAGCAGCAAAGAACCAGCACAGCCAAAAGGAAAAAAAAAAAAAAAAAACCTCAAAGAAAAGAGTAACGCTTAATTTGGATGACTTTTTAAATGACATGAGGCTCATATACCATGAAAGAAAAAATCAAGGAAATATTTAGTGGCGGGGGGAGGGGGGCGCAGCGAGGCAGCTTACTTTTAAACCACCCACATGATGGGGTGAATTCAGCATTACGGCTGAAAGACCAGTACCTCATCTGTTCCCCCACCAACAATAACAATTTGGCTTCCATCCATGGACATATTCAAAACGATATGAGGGAAACACCTGCCAACCTAGAATACTCTATCCAGAAAAGTTATGTTTCAGAAATGAAGGAGAAATAAAAAATTTCCCAGAGAAACCAGAGCTGAGGGAGTTCCTCACCACTAGACCTGTCTCATAAGAAATGCTGAAGGAAGTCCTCAAACTGAAATGAAAAGATGTTAAGTAGTGACATAAAATATATTTAAATATACCACACACTGGTAAAGGCAAGTAGGCAGTCAAATGCAGAATACTCTAATACTGTAATATGGTGGTATGTTAAGAAATTAACTTTAGTATTATGGCTAAAGGACAAAAGAATACAAATAACTATATCCCTAGCAAAATGTAACATGTGATAATCACAACCATTAGCTCAGCTCAGTTCAGTTCAGTTTCTCAGTCGCGTCTGACTCTTTGCGACGCCATTAACCTCAGCACGCCAGGCCTCCCTGTCCGTGACCAACTCCTGGAGTTTATCCAAACTCATGTCCATTGAGTTACTGATGCCATCCAACCATCTCATCCTCTGTCGTCCCCTTCTCCTCCTGCCCTCAATCTTTCCCAGCATCAAGCCCTTTTCCAATGAGTCAGCTCTTCGCATCAGGTGGCCAAAGTATTGCAGTTTCAGCTTCAATATCATTCCTTCCAATGAACACCCAGGACTGATGTCCTTTAGGATGGACTTATTGGATCTCCTCGCAGTCCAACGGACTCTCAAGAGTCTTCTCCAACACGACAGTTCAAAAGCATCAATTCTTCGGCGCTCAGCTTTCTTCACAGGCCAACTCTCACATCGATACATGACCAATGGAAAAACCATAGCCTTGATTAGACGGACCTTTGTTGGTAAATATGCTATCGAGGTTAGTCATAACTTTCCTTCCAAGGAGTAAGGGTCTTTTAATTTCATGGCTGCAATCACCATCTGCGGTGATCTTGGAGCCCCCCAAAATAAAGGCTGACAGCGTTTCCACTGTTTCTCAATCTATTTCCCATGAAGTGATGGGACCAGATGCCATGATCTTAGTTTTCTGAAGGTTGAGCTTTAAACCAATTTTTTCTCTTTCCTCTTTCACTTTCATCAAGAGGCTCTTTAGTTCCTCTTCACTTTCTGCCATAAGGGTGGTATCATCTGCATATCTGAGGTTATTGTTATTTCTCCCGGCAATCTTGATTCTAGCTTGTGCTTCTTCCAGCTCAGCATTCCTCATGATGTACTCTGCATATAAGTTAAATAAGCATGGTGACAATATACAGCCTTGACGTACTCCTTTTCCTATTTGGAACCAGTCTGTTGTCCCGTGTCCAGTTGTAACTGTTGCTTCCTGACCTGCATATAGGATTCTCCACTGCTGCCCTGTAAATAAAGTCTTCAGTACTGTTTTCCTAGATTCCATATATATGTGTTAGAATACGATATTTATCTTTCTCTTTCTGACTTACTTCACTCTATATAATAGGTTCTAGCTTCATCCACCTCATTAGAACTGACTCAAGTGCGTACCTTTTCGTGGCTGAGTAATATTCCATTGTGTATAGGAACCACAACTTCTTTATCCATTCTTCTATTGATGGACATCTAAGTTGCTTCCATGTTCTAACTATTACAGCAGTGCTGCAGTGAATGATGGGATACATGTGTCTTTTTCAATTGTGGTTTCCTCGGGGTATATGCCTAGGAGTGGGATTGCTAGGTCATATGGTAGTTTTATTCCTAGTTTTTAAGGAGTCTCCATACAGTCTTCCATAGTGACTGGATCAATTTACTTTCCCACCAACAGTGCAAGAGTGTTCCCTTTTCTCCACACCCTCTCCAGCATTTATTGCTTGTAGACTTTTGGATGATGGCCATTCTGACTGGTGGGAGGTTATATCTCATTGTAGTTTTGATTTGTGTTTCTCTAATAATGAACTGAATAATGAGTGATGTTGAGCATCTTTTCATGTGTTTGTTAGCCATCTGTATGTTGTCTTTGGAGAAATGTCTATTTAGGTCTTTTTCCCACTTTTTCATTGGATTGTTTTTCTGCTACTGAGTTGTATGAGTTGCTTGTATATTTTGGAAATTAATCCTTTGTCGGTTGTTTCATTTGCTATTATTTTCTCCCATTCTTAGGGTTTCTTTTCACCTTGCTTATAGTTTCCTTTGCTGTGCAAAAGCTTTTTTAAGTTTAATCAGGTCATACTTGTTTACTTTTGTTTTTATTTCCAGTACTCTAAGAGGTGGGTCACAGATGATCTTGCTTTGATTTCTGTCAGCGAGTGTTCTGCCTATGTTTTCCTCTAAGAGTTCTATAGTTTCTAGTCTTACATTTAGGTCTTTAATCCATTTTAATCCAATCGAGCTGGAGAAATCAACCTTCCTGACTTCAGATTATCCTACCAAGCTACAGTCACAAAGACAGTATGGTCCTGGCACAAAAACAGAAATATAGACCAATGGAACAAGACTGAAAGCTGAGAAATAAACCCATGCACCTATAGGTACCTTATTTTTGACCAAGGAGGCAAGAATATACAATGGGGCAAAGACCGCCTCTTCAATAAATGGTGCTGGGAAAACTGGACAGCTACACGTAAAAGAATGAAATTAGAACCCTTATTAACATCATACACAAAGATAAACTAAATGATTTCTTCAAAGCCCCTAAAGTGGCATTCCCTAGCATTTTATCGCACCAAAAGAGATGATAAAATTCTGTAACCTTGAATCTGATAAATTACCAAATGAATTCATCAAATCAATCAGATAAGTTAAAAGCGTGACTTTGCCCAAGTAATTTAATGCCTTAGCTGGGGATAGGGCTGATCTCCATTTTCTTTTAAAGGAGAATACCTACAGATTTTTGTCTGTTGTTAAAACTCAGTCAAGGCACCTCTTACACAAAAGAGCAAACAAGCAAACAAAGAACTTTAAAAATGTATTACTGGAAGGAAGAAAAATCTCACAGCATCTCAATACTCAGTTTTCTCCTTTGGAGAGAAGACTTAATTTTTGAGGGCTCGGAGTTTATACCACCTATGTGACAAAATCACATGTGTCAAAACATACTACATTTTAGTCAACAACATAATGGAAAAGTCTGTCTCAAAAGAAACATCTGCAAGTGACGGTTAAAGAATATGTGGGAGTACATGTGAAAATTAAAGTGAAAGCCACTCAGTTGTGTCCAACTCTTTGCAACCCTATGGGCTATATGGACCATGGAGTTCCCCAGGCCAGAATACTGGAGTGGATAGTCTTTTCTTTCTCTAGGGGATCTTCCCAACCCAGGAATTGAGCCCAGGTCTCCTGCACTGCAGGCAAATTCTTTACCAGCTGAGCCACAGGGAAGCCTTATACATGTATTGAGAAGGGAGTACACGTATTTGTTATTAAATTTTTTATTTTTTTAATTTGTTCTGTATTCTTTATTCTATTGTTTATTTTATGTATTGTTATTAAATTTGTTATTAAATACATAAAAGGAAGGGAGTACATGTATTTGTCATTAAAAATATCCTGAAGTGTCCATGTTGGAAACCTAAAATTTCTTAAAATTTAACTCTTAAACTTCTTAATCTATGCTTAGCTACTCACCAATGACCGGATCACAAGTAAGAAGTGAAAAATAACTTGCCTTAGCCTACTTCAGTTCAGTTCAGTCGCTCAGTCGTGTCCGACTCTCTGCGACCCCATGAATCACAGCACGCCAGGCCTCCCTGTCCATCACCAACTCCCGGAGTTCACCCAAACTCATGTCCATCGAGTCGGTGATGCCATCCAGCCACCTCATTCTCTGTCGTCCCCTTCTCCTCCCGCCCCCCTCAAGGCCCCCTTTATTATTTCACATCTAACCACTTCAACAGTTTAAAACTGTGGTTCTCAAGTGTGCCCTGAGAATCCCTGAAGTCCAGAGACCCATCGGATCAGGGGGTCCAAGAAGTCAGAACTATTTTCACAACACTAAATGTTACTTCCATTCTCATTCTCTTCTGAGTGCACAGTGGAGTTCTTCACAGACACAATATGCGATATTATAACTCTAATGACAAATGGAATCAGCCATTATGATTCTGTGTTCTTGTATTTTAAGTTTTTCAGCTTTGTTTTCCAATACAGTGAACATCAATAAATACAACCTACTTAAACAAAAGTTCCGTGGCAGTCTCAATAATTTTTAGAAGTATAAAATGATCCTAAAGCCAAAACTTTCAGAATCACTGCTTTAAAAGATTATATCTATCAAAAAGTTATTAAAGTATGAGTACTTCCCCTACTTCTAATAATCAAAGACACTACAAACCCAACAGACACACAAAGTCCGCTAAACAGAACATCTGGTTGGCCTACATTCATCTGTGTAACAACACTAAAATGAAATAATGATAAGCTTAAATACAACTGACATATTAGTAAGAGAAGCTTTTCTCTAGGTAAAGAAAGGTCAGAGTCAAATAAGCATTTCTGGACACTGGAAAAATCTTAGGATCTAATAATTTCTGAGAATTCCTAAGAAGCATACAGATTCCAAACTGAGAACTTCAGGGTATCGAAACATATGAAGAAACATATTGAGTTCAAGTTTCCATTTTAAAAATTTCTTGTTCTTGTGCTTGCACATATCTTTTTTCCCAAAACGTGGATACCAATAATAACATTTGCCTTATGTACGTAAAATGCTTTAATTAAATTTGCAAAAAAAAAAAACAAAAAAAACAACTTAGCAGTATGAAGACTGAGCATTTCAAATACTTCAGTGCCCCCCTCTTTTCTGAGTTACGTGTGTATTGCAAAATTTACCTGAAGCGGATGTTTGTAAATCCTTAATTCCGACTATTTTATTAGGAACAGAATCTTTCACCAAGACTGCAGGCTGAATGGGTTTGGAAATAAGTTCATTAATAAATAATGTACACTTGATACAATCCACAGTTCATAATTCAAGATAAAAACATAAACATTTTTACATTCACGTTAGGATATTTCTCAGGAGACTCTAAAAGGCAAAAGGGACATAGAGTTAATTACATGTAAATATGAAAACCAGCTGTACATTCATGCAGAGTTAGTACCGAGAAGAATCCTCGCACTCAGCCTTGGCACAGAATACATTCAGCTTTAGTGTCTTCTTTTGAGGGGGATCTTAGGACTCTGGTAAGACAGACATATGACTCCATTATAGATAGTGAAGAAAAATAGGAATACAGGTTCACCAAAACATGCAGTAAGATTTCAAAAGTAACATCGTGTTTTCAATGACTTTAGAAAATACCAAAGAGCACACAGACCGATGTGAACATGCTGACAGATGAGGAGAAAATGGATCTTAATCCGAGGAGCAAACCATGACCCCAAGAAGACAAATGTGAAAGCTGACGGTAAAATGCAACAGCACATCCTGAATGCAACACAGCAGTTATCATCTCCACCATTATACGCTAAGTATTTCTCATGTTCTTCAATCTGTCCAGTCATATAAGAAGTGCACAGTGGGGATGACAGGTCACCAGAATGTATAATACATTTCTCATCAAAGACAGAGTAATGAACTGATTAGCCTGGATATGCACTTGTAGAAAAATGGCTCATAAAATACTCATTTTTTTCCCATATCCATGTGGCCTACTGGTATGCCTACATGTCTGGCTCCTCTAGTCTAGCCGTCTTAAAGTTTCTCAATCCACTCATGCAAGAAGGTATATAAGACACATCTAGGAAATAATGTATAATAAATTGTACCATAATTTGTATAATAAATAATAAATAATGTATAATAAAAAAGGAAATAGTACATTTAATTGCTACAGAATTATTACAAAGTAAAAATCCTGCAGGTTTCAAAATCAGTATAGTATTTATTAAAAGTATTTCTAGCCTTTAGGGAATGAACCCTATTAATCTGTTTGGCTTCAAAATTTAGTTTGCTTTGGTACATCACGCTAATGCTTCAAAGGATTTCTATGGAACAACTTTCAAAAAATCAGCTGTCTTAAAAAAAAAAGTCAATGCCTCCTTTTTCAAATTAATCTAATTTGAATAACAAATACCGGTACAACATATATATCTTTGATGCCTAAGAGTTACTCGGAGGGGCTGCGGTTTCCCCACTTCGAGCACCCTGTCCCACCTCCAGGATTCTCTGGGGCAATAATGATCTTATCTCTTTTCGGGGTAAATACGCTGAAGCCACCTAGAAGGAGTTCTCTCAAGTGTCCTCATCACCTCCAAACTCGCCTCCCGAAGGCCTCTCTTTCCCCCTTTGTCCTTTCACTAGTCTCTCCTCTCTAAAGGGGAATCTCTGGATCTGCGGACTTAAATCTTCCCCCTTGACATCCTTTCTGTGGATCATCCCCACCACTTCTTTCTCCCTCTTTGCTTAGCAAACTGCTACTTCAACTCCTTGCTTCCCTCTGGCTATAAACACGCTCAGAAAGAAACACAAAATAATGCTTTTCCTTGATCCTGTTAGGTCGTGCACTAGCCAATGCTCTTCTTCCAGATTTCTCTAAATGCAAGGCTACACCCTTGCTACTCGGAGAGCTTGTTAGAAATGCAGAATCTCAGACCTCCTGCTCAGCATGAGAGAAGCTGGTCTACAGGGAGTCTGCTTCTACATGACTTCATCTTAATTCATTCTCCGGAAATCTCAGCCTCCGTTTCCTCATGCGAACACATCCCCCCAAACTGAAATGGCATTAGAAATTGGAAACCTTCCAGTGGACTCTCTATGAGGCTGTGGGTTCCTTGGTCTCCCCGTCACGCCCCCTGCTCTCTCCTTCTTTCCAGTTCTCTTGTTTTGTCCCATGGGACACCATCCTGGAAAGCAGCAACACTTCATAGGACACCAACTTGCACACATTTACAAATGAGCACCTATGCCCACGCTCCCCCAGAGGATGACAACCGCTCTGCACGCCCAGGGACCGCAGTTCTGAATGTCTTCCTGAGAACGAGCAAAACAGGAAGAGGGGAGAACTTTGCTGTTCTTCTCTGACAAGTTTTGGTGCCAGAAGCTCACTTCAAATTCATCGTCCATGTCAAATACTCTCCCTTTATCTAAAGACCTTCATTACTTATTGCCCCCTTCCCCCACAGACCTGTGCTTCCTTTTCTTCATTCCCTCCCTGTACCCTCTGCCTCTCTCATCCCTCATTCCCTCTTGCCTCTTATTTCGTGACCTCCCTTAGGTTGTAGAGTATCTTGAAACAGAACTAATACTTTGTTTTCGGTCATGTGTCACATGGAATCTTAATTCCCTGAGCAGGGATCGAAACTGCACCACCTGCATTGGAGAGTCTTAACTGGACAAAGTCTTAAGCATTGGACTGCAAAGTAAGTCTAAGAACTAATAACTTAGTTCTTTAAACTGGATTCTCAATGTAATCTGTGGTAGACACCTGATAAGATGCATAAGTGCCCTCTTTTTCTCATCTTTTTTCTCACTACCCATCCCACAGGTGATTTTCTTTGCCTATTAGAATATATCAGCATTCCCATTTTCAATCAACGTTCAGTCAAATGATTTTTCTCTAAAACAGAGTTCTTACCTTCTACTTGTTCATTTAATGTCTTTTGTCCTCTTTGACCAGCAGTTCCAGGTAAATGATCCACATACTTCTGTGGAAGGCTCTCAGAGACACTCCACTAGAATGAATGATAACCATGAGTTGCATGAAGAGTTCCTAATCCCTTTGGAAGAAAGTACCCTACTTTTAACCTGGTTAAGACAGGTTTTGCCAAGATCCCACAGTGGCTATGTGACAGAACCAGGATGCTGAATTCAAAGAAACACGATGCTGCATCACCAAGCAGGGGCTGCCGCATCTAAGAGATCAGGCCCTTCTTATCTCCTTCCATAGCTGCCTCCTTCAAACAGGGCACCGTTACTTCACGTTACTTCAAGTACGGCTGCCATAAAGGTACTCTGCACGTGCTACTTAAGCTATCCAAAACGGTTTGCACTTACTAAAACATCACTAAAGCTAACTGCTGTTATCATAGCCCCACATATTGATTACCATTTCCCATACTTTTCCTTCTCTTGAAATGTTCCTTGCAGATCAACCAGACAATACAAATGTAGCTTCAAGCACTATCTGGTCAACGTCGATGTGGTAAAAAAAAAACCACAATCGAAATGAAAATCAGAACTACGATGAGGTACCACCTCACACAAGTCAGAATGGCCATCATCCAAAAGTCTGCTATTGCTGCTGCTCTTCAGTCGCTTCAGTCGTGTCTGACTCTGTGCGACCCTAAGGACTGAAGCCGGCCAGGCTCCCCTGTCCATTGGCTTCTCCAGGCAAGAATACTGGAGTGGGTTGCCATGCCCTCCTTCCCGACTCAGGGATCAAACACAGGCCTCCCGCTGAAGGCAGATTCTTTACGGCTCAGCCACAACGAGATACCACCTCACACCAGTCAGAATGACCATCATCAAAAAGGCATAAAAAGCATTTAAATTGCAACAAAGGAAGTAAAACTATCTCTGTTCTCAGATGTCATGATTCTATATTCAAAAACCCCTGAAGAATTCACACACAAAAGGATTAGGATACATGTATCCGATCAAGTTGCAGGATACAAATCCACATGCCAAAAAACGCAAAAAAGCAGTTTTACTTGTTTACACCACCAACAGTCTATCTGAAAAGGAAATGAGGAAAACAATCTGATCTATAATAGCACCTAAAAGAACACAATACCTAGGAACAAATTCAACCAAGGAAGTGAACCATCTATGCACTCAAAACTTTATGAGACTGATGAGAAAGACAAAGATCAATGGAGAGATATCCATATCCATGGACTGGAAGAATTAATACTGTTAAAAATGCCCATATTACCTACAGTGATCTAGAAATTCAAAGCAATCGTTATTAAAATTTCAGTGGCATTTTACACAGAAATGGAAAAAAAAAAATCTAAACTTCGTGTGAACCGCAAAAGATGCTGAATAGCCAAAGAACCTCCAAAAAAGAACAAAGCTGGAGGCATCACGGTGCCTGATTTCAAATTATATTAAAAGGTATAGAAATGAAAACAGCATGGTACAGACATGAAAACCAATGAGCAGTGGTTCAGAATCGAGATTCCAGAAATAAATACACACTTTTACAGTCAAATAATCTCCACTAAAGCTTCCAAGAGCATACAATTGGGAAGATTAGTTTAACGAATTATGTTGGGTAAACGGTATTCACATGCAGATGAATGACACTGACCTTATTCCACACCATATACAAAAACTAACTCAAAGTAAAGAGTTTAGGTAAGACCTGAATCTAGAAAACAGAAAAAACAAAAACAAAAAAACCAAACAACTTGACACTGATGTGGGCAATTATTTTCTAGAGAGGACCTAAAAAGACAGGCAACAAAAGGGAAAATTGATAAATTGGATTACACCAAAATAAAAAGCTTTTGTGCAGCAAGTTCAGTTCAGTCGCTCAGTTGTGTCCAACTCTGCGACCGCATGGACTGCAGCACACCAGGCCTCCCTGTCCATCACCACTCCCGGAGTTTACTCAAACTCATGTCCGTTGAGTGGGTGATGCCATCCAACCATCTCATCCTCTGTCGTCCCCTCCTCCACCTTCACTCAATCTTTCCCCGCATCAGGGTCTTTTCAAATGAGTTAGCTCCTTGCATCAGGTGGCCAGTGAACACCCAGGAACACCCAGGACTGATCTCCTTTAGGATGGGCTGGCTGGATTTCCTTGCAGTCCAAGGGACTCTCAAGAGTCTTCTCCAACACCACAGTTCAAAAGCATCAATTCTTCGGCGCTCAGCCTCCTTTACATTCCAAATCTCACATCCATACGTGACTACTGGAAAAACCACAGCCTTGATGAGACGGACCTTTGTTGGCAAAGTAATGTCTCTGCTCTTTAATATGCTGTCTAGGGTGGTCATAACAGGAAACAATAAAATGAAAGGGCGACCTATGGCCTGAGAGGAAATAATTTGCAAGCCATCAATCTGGTCCAAAATATATAGGGAACTCGTACAAGTAAACAGCAAAACAACCTGATTGTTGAAAAACAGGTGAAGCTTCTGAACAGACATACAAGATGACCAGCTCACCATCAAGGAAATGCAAACCAAAGCCGTAATCGGGTAGCACCTCCTGCCTGTTACTATGGCTGTATGACTGTGGTAGTCACTCAGTCCTGTCTGACTTTGTGTCCGCATGGACTGTAGCCACTAGGTTCCTCTCTCCCTGGAATTCTCCAGCCAAGAATACTGGAATTGGTAGCTATTCCCTTCTCCAGGGGATCTCCGGGACCCAGGGGTCAAATCCGGGTCTCCTGCATTGCAGGTAGATTCTTTACTGTCTGAACTACCAGGGAAGCCTGTTACTATGGCTGTGATCCAATAAATGAAAGATAATATGTGTTAGCAAGGATCTGGAGAAAAGAGAACACTTGCGCATCATTGGTGGGAATGGCAACTGGGAGTCATTATGGGCAACAGTACAAATGCAGGACCCTCAAAAAATTAAAAACAGAACGACCATCCAGAAAACCCTCTTCTGAGTATATATACAAGCAAAATGACATCAGGACCTCTAAGAAATCAGTACCGTGTTCACTGAATCATGAATCACAAAAGCCAAGACATGGAAACAACCTGTATCCATCAACAAAAGAAGAAAAATGAGGCATATGTATTAATACACAGAATGGAATATTATTCAGCCACAGGAAAGAAGGAAATCCTGCCATTTGTGACAACACAGGTGAACCCTGAAAACAGCGCGTTTAGTGATATGAGTCAGAAAAAGACAAAGACTGTCCGGTTGCACTCACAGGTAGAATTATTTCTAAGCCCACACTGAGACTGCACCGCACACAGATTAGAATATCCAGTTGTTTAAAACTGACAATACCGAGTACAGATGAGCATGAAGAACAACTGGACACCTCACACAAGACTAATGCAAATGCAAAAGGTTAGAGTCACCTTGGAAAACAGTTTTGCATTATCTTATAAAGGCAAACAGACACTTACGATCGAGCAAACCCATCCAAGGCATTTACCCAAGAGAAATAAAACCTAGATAAAGGACAACATTAAAAAAAAAAAAAAGCAAGATACATGATTCTATTCACATGCCATTCTGGAAAATGCGAAACTAATTGGAGAACACATTCAGGGGTCCCCAGGAGTTCATCACAATGGATAAACCTCGAAAACATGATGCCAAAGGAGAAAAGTTAATCCCAAGGGAGCACAGATGGTATGATTCCATTTATGCAAAATACCAAGAACAGGCATGTCTCCAGAGACGGATAATAGACTGGGGGGTGCTTGGGACTGAGGAAGATGGGGCAGAGCATAGGTGGTGGCTACACGATGCAGGGTTTCTGTTGGGGGCTGATGGAAATGCTCTAAAATTGACTGTGGTCACAGGTGACACCCATCTAGACTAAGAGATACTGAACTACACATGTTGAGGGGGTGAATTCCATGATACCTGAATTATACCTCAACAGCTTTTAAAAAAATTTCAGTGGCGGGATCTAGATAATCTTCTTAATTCTCCAGTTTGAATGAACGTAATATACACCATCTGAGTACCTCCATGCCTTTACAGTATATCTAAAATGAAAAGAAAGGAAGGCAATGCCTGATACCAACTGCTTTGTTTAAAATGCTTTGTGCACAAGTTATTCTTAATTGGACAAAATAAATAGACACAGAATTCTGCAGACTTTCACAACAGTGAAGATGTGAAATGACAGTTTTCTGGAACATTTCATTAAACATTATCCTCTGATTTTATCTGGCTTGCCTCATCACAGTTACTCTAAAAAAAGTCTATCAACTTCTGTGAAGAATGACGCACAATTCCCAACTTTTCTAAGGGTATCTAATCTAAGAAAAAAAGATACAGTGCAAATGGCAGAATGAAAGTCAGAGTTTAAGAAACAAGTGCATTTAAAGATAATAAAACTGTAGTAAATTACTTGTAATGAAAATACAAAAGAAAGTTGTCCATGAAAATCCGTGTCTTAAAACACTTTATCCTATGTGTTGACCGCTGACACATCAAATTTCACACCTACCTGACTTGCGAGTTGAAGTCAGCTGTTCCTTAAACCCTGTGCCTCAACTTCTAAGTCAGCCCAGTAACGTGACGTGACCTCCAGTGACGCCTCCGAAATAGACTGCTTTCTTCGTGTGTCAGCCAGTTCTTGTCGGAGTTGTCTCACAACTGCCTAATGAGATGCTCTGTCACTGAGTTTATCAAATCACTTTACTATTACGTTATGTTACTAATACACAATGCCAACATATTTACTTTGATTTCATCCCACATGCTAGCAAAGCGATGCTCAAAATTCTCCAAGCCAGGCTTCAACAGTACGTGAAATGAGACCTTCCAGATGTTCAAGCTGGATTGAGAAAAGGCAGAGGAGCCAGAGATCAAATTGCCAACATCCACTGGATCATAGAAAAAGCAAGAGTTCCAGGAAAACATCTACTTCTGCTTTATTGACTGGGTCAAACCCTTTGACTCTGTGAATCACAACAAAGTGTGGAAAATTCTTCAAGAGATGGGAATACTAGATCACCATACCTGCCTCCAGGAAAATCTGTATGGAGGTCAAGAAGCAACAGTTAGAACCAGACATGGAACAACAGACTGGTTCCAAGTTGGGAAAAGAGTACATCAAGGCTATACGTTGTCACCCCGCTTATTTAACGTAGATCAGAGGACATCATGCCGAAGCCGGGCTGGAGGAAGCACAGGCAGAAATCAAGATTTTCGGGAGAAATATCAGTAACCTCAGATATGCAGATGACAACACCCTTAGGGCAGAAAGCAAACAGGAACGAAAGAGCCTCTTGATGAAAGTGAAAGAAGAGAGTGAGAAAGCTGGCTTCCAACTCAACATTGAAAAAACTAAGATCATGGCATCCGGTCCCATCACTTCATGGCAAATAGATGGAGAAACAGTGAAAACAGTGACAGACTTGATTTTCTTGGGCTCCAAGTCAATGCAGATGGTGACTGCAGCCATGAAATTAAGATGCTTGCTTCTTCCAAGGAAACTATGACAAACCTAGACAGCATTATTAAAAAACAGACATTACTTTATTGACAAAGGTCCATCTAGTCAAACCTATGGTTTTTCCAGTAGTCATGTATGGATGTGAGAGTTGTGTCATCAAGAAAGTTGAGCACCAAAGAACTGCTGCTTTTGAACAGTGGTGTTGGAGAAGACTCCTGAGAGTCCCTTGGACTGCAAGGAGATCCCACCAGTCAGTCCTAAAGGAAATCAGTCCTGAATATTCATTGGAAGGGCTGATGGTGAAGGTCCAATACTTTGGTCAACTGAGGCGAAGAACTGACTCATGGAAAAGACCCTGATGCTGGGAAAGACTGAAGGCAGGAGAAAAAGGGGATGACAGAGGATGAGAGGGCTGGATGGCATCACCGACTCGATGGACATGAATTTGAGCAAGCTCCTGGAGTTGGTGATGGACAGGGAGGCCGGATGTGCTGCATACAGTCCAGGGGTTGCAGACAGTCAAGGCATGACTGAGCGACAACTAAACTGAACTGATGGACTTTGAAAACAATCACCACAGACATCTCCTCACCTTCTTTCCCTCCTCACTGAAGCTGGTTACAGACACAGAAGGGGCCACCCTCCGCCTTCCCGATATTAAGTTACTCAGAAAAAAGATGCAGACCCGGTGTCCACGCCCTGCCCCTCCCTATAAATCTGCAGAGCTTCACCACCTCATGTCCAGAAAGATATAGGTGTGAATGTGGGACAAGTGGTGGGAAATTCCATGCTGTGGAACATTGTGCCCTTCTTATTAGAGGTGTGATTAACTTCAGAGGTCGTCACATATTCTATCCAGTGCTCAGATCTTTCCAACAGATTCCTATCTCAGCGAAAAAATGAGGCCATTCCCTTGTAGCTTATCTAGTCATGTGTCTCTGCTAATCCCAGACTCCCAATCTATCCCTCCTCCCCACATTTACCCTTGGATAACCACAAGGACCAGCATAGCACAGGGAACTCTACTCAATATTCTGTAGTCACCTACATGGGAAAAAGGATCTAAACAAGATGGGATATATGCATACAAATAACTGAATCAACTTGCTGTACATCAGAAACTAACACAAATTTGCAAATCATGTACATTCCAACATAAAAGGAAAATGAAATTTAAAAAATGAGGTTTCTCCCATGGCCTTCAAGAAGCCTCGATAACCTGGCCTCCACCTCCCTCTGGATCGCAGCCCCTACAGCCCACTCCCTGACTCACTCCATCCCTGCTGCTCTCAAATCCTACCGCCCTTCAGTCTTAGTGGACACGTGCGTATCCAAACGATAGTTATTCATCCTTCAAATGAGCATTCTCCAAGCCAGGCTTCAAACTACGTGAAACGTGAACTTCCAGATGTTTAACTGGCTGTAGAAAAGGCAGCGGAACCAGAGATCAAATTGCCAACATCCGTTGGATCACTGAAAAAGCAAGAGAGTTCCAGAAAACATCTACTTCTGCTTTCAGTTCAGTCGCTCGGTTGTGTCCGACTCTTTGCGACCCCATGAATCACAGCACACCAGGCCTCCCTGCCTGCCAGGAGCCAGCGAGGGAAATCCTACCCATGGCAAAGGTCAATTGGGGAAGAGGCCTGACGGGCAAAGGCTAATCAGGACTCGAGGAACCCCCTGGACTTACCTGAGCATCTACCCCAAAGGAAACCAGAGTCTGACTGCCTTACTATCTTATGTCTCTTACCAAGTCCTCTAATACTTATGGGGGCTTCCCCCCAACCACTTTTCTCTGAAAACATTAATTCAGAGCTGTAGTTAAAAAGTTCTCCTCGGCTTAATAGGAGTGTTCCAATCCAAGCCCCTCCGATAGCTTTCTAACTTGCCTGACAAGTTTGTCCGGGCTCTTACAACTACGAATGTGACTGTTTACAGCCTCCCAGCCATGCAAGGACAGAAAGCCTAATATTCTAAAACATAGGAATTTGTTGAAGAAGTTAAAATCATTAGAATAGTACTAAAAAAGTTCTCATTGTTGAATCAATGCTTGCTGCAAAGTTTCCATATTTTCTATTGTATCCTTGGAAATATATTAATCATATATAGAGAAAATAAGTAGTAGCCTTTGATTTAACCACATCAGATCTTAAGTTAACAAATTCCTTTCTTGTAGCTCACTACACCCTTGCCTTATAGGAATGTAACCTTGTCATGTGTCTTTGGAGAATAGCGCCTGACTTAGGAAAATCACCTTGAAAGAATATAAGCCTTTTTCTAGCTAACTAACCTTTGTTCAGAGAGAGGGCCAAAAACTTTTAGCAGGCCTCCTGGCCAGAAGATGATGTAAACCACCTAAAACTTTTGTATATCATGAGACATACCAAAATAAGCCCTGATCGTGATAAGGGTCAAGATTGCTGACCCCACGTGATTCTGGCGTGACTCTATACCTCTCTTTCTCTATTTTTTATGTGCACAACTTAGGGTATAAAAGCAGCACTGGAAAATAAAGTTTTCGGCATTGCTCACTGAAGCTTGGTCTCCCCGTGTCGTTTTTTCTCTTTTTCCATCCTTTTGTCTATTCTCCTTTTTCTGGTTGAGATCCTTGGAGCGCTGGGCCCTCTGCGTTTACTTATCTGCCTGTGCTTCTAAGACCCACTCGAGGGGGTGCCCTGGTGGGGTGCCTCCAGTGATTCGAGAGGGCGTCTGCAGCCTACGTAAACAGAGCAAAGCCTGTGCTGGGGTTTTATTGGTTTCCTGCGTAAACCAAGGAATTATCAGCCCCTTTCTCTCTCTCTCTCTCACTGACGCCGACGCCGTTCATCCCAAGGATACCCTGGGTCCATATCGAGGCATGTCCCCGATAAGTGGCGCCTGAGTTCACTCAAATCCACCTCCATTGAGTCGGTGATGCCAACCAGCCATCTCATCCTCTGTCGTCCCCTTCTCCTCCCGCCCCCAATCCTTCCCAGAATCACTCTTTTCCAGTGAGTCAACTCTTTGCATGAGGTGGCCAAAGTATTGGAATTTCAGCTTTAGCATCAGTCCTTCCAATGAACACCCAGGATTGATCTCCTTTAGAATGGACTGGGTGGATCTCCTTGCAGTCCAAATGACTCTCAAGAGTCTTCTCCAACATCACAGTTCAAAAGCATCAATTCTTCGGTGATCAGCTTTCTTCACAGTCCAACTCTCACATCCATACATGACCACGGGAAAAACCATAGCCTTGACTAGACGGACCTTGGTTGGCAAAGTCATGTCTCTGCTTTTTAATATGCTATCGAGGTTGGTCATAACTTTCCTTCCAAGGAGTAAGTGTCTTTTAATTTCTTGGCTGCAATCAGCATCCTCAGTGATTTTGGAGCCCAAAAAATAACGTCTGACACTGTTTCCACTGTTTCCCTATCTATTTCTCATGAAATGATGGGACCAGATGCCACGATCTTAGTACTTCTGCTTTATTGACTATGATAAGTCCTTTGACTGTGTGGATCACCACAAACTGTGGAAAATTCTTAAAGAGATGGGAAGAGCAGACCACCTGACCGGCCTCTTGAGAAATCTGTATGCAGGCTGGGAAGCAACAGTTAGAACAGGACAAGGAACAAAAGACGGGGTCCAAATTGGGAAAGGAGTACAGCACGGCTGTATATTGCCACCGTGTTTATTGAACTTAGATGCAGAATACATCATTAGACATGCTGGGCTGCATGAAGCACAAGCTGGAAACAAGATTGCTGGAAGAAATATTAACAACTCAGATATGCAGATGACACCACCCTTATGGCAGAAAGTGAAGAAGAACTAAAGAGCCTGTAGATGAAAGTGAAAGAAGAGAGTGAAAAGGTTGGCTAAAGCACAACAGTCAGAAAACTAAGATCATGGCATCCGGGCCCATCACTTCATGACAAATAGATGGGGAAATAGTGGCTGACTTTATTTTTTCGGGCTCCATTATCACTGCAGATGGTGATTGCAGCCATGAAATGAAAAGATGGCTTACTCCTTGGCAGGAAAGTTATGACCAACCTAGACAGCATATTACAAAGCAGAGACATTACACTGCCAACAAAGGTCCGTCTAGTCAAGGCTATGGTTTTACCAGTAGTCATGTACGGATGTGAGAGTTGGAGTATAAAGAAACGGAAGCGTAGACAAATTGATGCTTTTGAGCTGTAGTGTTGGAGAAGACTCCTGAGAGTCCCTTGGACTCCAAGGAGCTCCAACCAGTCCATCCTAAAGGAAATCGGTCCTGAACATTCATTGCAAGGACTGATGCTGAAGCTGAAACTCCAATACTCTGGTCACCTGATGCGAAGAGCTGACCCATTGGAAAAGACCCTGAAACTGGGAAAGATTGAGGGCAGGAGGAGAAGGGGACGACAGAGGATGAGATGGTTGGATGACATCATCGACTCGATAGACATGGGTTTGGGTGGACGCCGGGAGTTGGTTATGGACAGGGAGGCCTGGTGTGCTGCGGTTCGTGGGGTCACAAAGAGTCGGACACGACTGAGTGACTGAACTGAACTGATGCTGGGAAAGATTGAGGGTAGGAGGAGAAAGGGATGACAGAGGTTGAGATGGTTGGATGGCATCACCAACTCAATGGACATGAGTTTGAATAAACTCCAACTGTTGGTGCCGGACAGGGATGCCTGGCGTGCCGCAGTCCGTGGGGTCGTGAAGAGTAGGACACAACTGAGTGACTGAACTGAACTGAACTGATTGAATCGAAAATCACAATTATGAGCAAATTGTTTGCAAAAATGTTCTAAGTAAATCATAAGTAGCAGATGGAAGAGTAAATCAAGAAGTGTTTGAGTCAAGCTCACCATTTGAGTCCCTAATTATGAGTGAATGACAAGTCGATGCCTTTAAACAGTTGACAGGCCACAGAGTAAATGATTCAAGGCTGAAATATTTCCCAGATTAAATTGACATGAAGAAAAATAAACATCCCAAGAAATATCAAAAATACCTCCAATAAACACCACCACTTGCTAGCTTTAAAAAAAATACATCTGATACCTAACCTATACAGCTACCCCAAAGTAAGAGCCTTAGCTCTGTACATAGCTAAACAGACTAAAGTTTGTAAAAATTTTTTTCTTGAGAATATGCTACCGTTCTAACATTGTAATAGTCCACTACAAGAATTATACCTATTGATAGCTGCACTAAGCACTTCTACAAACATCAATTAACTCGTTAGCTATAATGATTCTGGAAAGGAAGAAGTTAGAAATATAAGTAAACTGCAGGCTTTTCACCAGGTCTTCTGACCCTACTAGTTCTCTTACATCAAACCACAGTCACTTCTCTAGTACAAACACATCAATACAAAACAAGCCTCCACCTTCACTCACGGTGCAGACATTCATGGTAGATGGGTAAAATTTAGAGAGCTCTTCCTAGACAAGTATGAGATTATTTGCTGCTTCCATAACTTTCAATACATTTTTGTAATGTTTAAAATAGTAAGACAGGGCGAAAGACAACGAAAAACACTTACTAATGATCACTAAATACATGTTATGTCACATCCATCACTGTTTCCAAAAGTTCCTTGTACTGAAATAGGACACTACAGAAAGCACAGTGTTGATTTTCTCACGAGAACGGCATCCACAGCACAGTCTCTAAACTGCACAGACGCTCCTCCTCACCATCAGTGGAAGTCATAAACCACCCTAATTATCCATCAAGGAAGGGAAATCACTGCCAGAAACCAAGAGCATCTATTGCTAGTAGCACGAGGTATAGTTTTTCTTGGGGGGCGGGGAGCAGAGGAGGCAGGACTAGTATAAGTTTATTCTGAAGAAGTTACTTTTTAAAGTGTTCAAAAATGCTTTTACAACTGATCTTGCAGTTTTTACAGACTGGAAAACTGTAAATGATATGCAGAGGTCATTGACAGGGCATTGGCTAAAGAAATGACAGTGGAGCCAAGAACGGACGCTGGGTTAGACACTGAAGGTGAGGACGTGCACGGAGTGACCCACACGCTCACTGCAAAGCAGAGGGACTAGGTGTGGAGCGCGGTCGATGGGGGAGCACACGCCGTCTTCCTGGCCTAAAGCGCAATTGGAGGAGGGTGCCGGCTCCTCCGATATAGTTGCAATAATTTTGAGATCACTTCCTATGGAAAATATTAAAGGCCTCTCCTTGTATGAGCTCATTGTATGTCCCTACCTGACTGCTGTAGACAAATGGATCAGAATTACAAATGTTACTTTATCCGACACATGAAAAATGTCATCCGTCCTCAAAATATAGATGTATAGGCTTTCACAAGCCTCTATACTTTCTATGGTACATACTCTTCCTTTATAAAATATATACATACACACACATACATGACTACAGAAAACACCTGAGTTCATTTCCTTATTAGCCATTTCTTTCTGCTTTTGTTTGGCAAGCTGATTGGCCAGGATTCCCTCCTGTAAGATTTTGGCATTCTGGTCTCCAGAAAACTGCTTCTGAGTGTCATATGTTGCTCATCCAAAACCTGCAGAGACACTACATGAAGTTTTGGGGCCCATATCATTAAAAGGAAAAAAAAAAACAGTTAAAAGCTTAGAAGAAGAATATAAAATGAAATAAAAATGTTGAAATCAGTAGCCTTTTAAAACAAGGATCTGGAATAAAAGGGACATATCTCAACATAATAAAACCTATATACGACAAACCCACAGCAAACATTATCCTCAATGGTGAAAACCTGAAAGTGTTTCCCCTAAAGTTAGGAACAAGACAAGGGTGCCCACTCTCACCACTACTATTCAACATAGTTTTGGAAGTTTTGGCCACAGCAGTCAGAGCAGAAAAAGACATAAAAGGAATTCAAATTGGAAACGAAGAAGTAAAACTCTCACTGTTTGCAGATGACATGATCCTCTACGCAGAAAACCCTAAAGACTCTACCAAAAAATTACTAGAGCTAATCAATGAATATGGTAAAGTTGTAGGATATAAAATCAACACACAGAAATCCCTTGCATTCCTATACACTAATAATGAGAAAATAGAGAAATTAAGGAAACAATTCCATTCACCGTTGCAATGAAAAGAAGAAAATACTTAGGAATATATCTACCTAAAGAAACAAAAGACCTATATATAGAAAACTATAAAACATTAGTGAAAGAAATCAGAGAGGACACTAATAGATGGAGAAATATACCATGTTCATGGATTTGAAGAGTCAGAGAACGATTCAGATCATTCTCAGTGTTCAGTTCCTTCTAGTGCTCTGAGAGTGAGTTCAAGTTGCTGTTTCAACTTCTTTACTATATTGGTCTTCCTTTCTTCTTAACTGCTCCCTAATTTTTTCATATAACATATCAGCATTGCTTCTATTCTCCTCTTCTTGCTTGAAGGTCAATCTGCAAAATTTATAGAGCTCTTCTTAAAAAAACATGAGACTATTCGCTGCTGCAGTAACTTTCATTCCCTCTTCATAATGTTTAAAATAGTAACATGGGGGGAAATACAATGAAGAACACTTAAGAATGATCACTGTTTTCATGTAGAGGGTTGAGAATGAAACAGCATACATTTTTTGTTCTTTTCTGTCTTGAGAAAAACGGCCACTTCATACTTCTGTGGGAGCGAATGAAAAGTTATCTAAACTTTCTTAAAAATATTTTAGAAATATGGATCAAAGAATGCATCCAAACATTCTCATACTTTAACCAAATAATACACTATTATTAAAGAAAATGAATTCAAAATAATTAGAAATGTAGACATGAATCTGTAGAAAAGATGTTCCTTATAGTATTAAACAAGAGACAGAAAAGTGAAAAACAACCGAAAGTCAATCTGTTGAATCATGAATGAGGTTTCTGTCATGGTGGACTTCGGTAAGATCATGAAAATGAAGATTTGGAAAAATATACACTAAGTCATTAGAAGCATTCACTGTTAAGAACTTATATTAATTCCACGAATTTCACACTCCACAATACTAAGGACATATTCTCCCCTGTAAAATCCCAGAGGGTAAGTTAAAAATTATAACACAGCTACATCTCTGCAGTATTAAAGGAAATAACAGTTCAAATATTTCTTTAAGACTAGGATGTGCAGTACCTCAAGCTGCCGAGCTCTCGTTGCCACTCCACTTTCTGATGCCCTGTGATTCCCTTCTTTTCTTTCGGACAGTTCTTTCTGTAGCTCACCAACCTTATTCTCCAGTTTTTTAATTTCTCCTCTAAGTAGTTCAGCTATTTCAAATCCTGAAAGATGATGCTGTGAAAGTGCTACACTCAATATGCCAGCAAATTTGGAAAACTCAGCAGTGGCCACAGGACTGGAAAAGATCAGTCTTCATTCCAATCCCAAAGAAAGGCAATGCCAAAGAAGGCTCAAACTACCGCACAATTGCACTCATCTCACACGCTAGTAAAGTCATGTGCTAAATTCTCCAAGCCAGGCGTCAGCAGTACATGAAATGTGAACTTCCAGATGTTCAAGCAGGTTTCAGAAAAGGCAGAGGCACCAGAGATCAAATTGCCAACATTCACTGGATCATGGAGAAAGTAAGAGAGTTTCAGAAAAACATCTATTTCTGCTTCATTGACTCTGCCAAAGCCTTTTACTGTGTGGATCACAATAAACTTGGAAAATTCTGAAAGAGATGGGAATCCCAGACCACTTGACCTGCCTCTTGAGAAACCTGTATGCAGGTCAGGAAGCAACAGTTAGAACTGGACATGGAAGAACAGACTGGTTCCAAATAGGAAAAGGAGTACGTCAAGCTTGTGTATTGTCACCCTGCTTATTTAACTTCTATGCAGAGTACATCATGAGGAACACTGGGCTGGAAGAAGCACAGGCTAGAATTAAGATTGCCAGGAGAGATATCAATAACCTCAGATATGCAGATGACACCACCCTTATGGCAGAAAGTGAAGAGGAACTCAAAAGCTTCTTGATGAAAGTGAAAGAGGAGAGTGAAAAGGTTGGCTTGAAGCTCAACATTCAGAAAACAAAGATCATGGAATCTGGCCCCATCACTTCATGGGAAATAGATGGGGAAACAGTGGAAACAGCTTCAGACTTTATTTTTGGGGGCTCCAAAATCACTGCGGATGCTGATTGCAGCCAAGAAATTAAAAGACGCTTACTCCTTGGAAGGAAAGTTATGACCAACCTCGATAGCATATTAAAAAGCAGAGACATGACTTTGCCAACAAAGGTCCGTCTAGTCAAGGTTATGGTTTTTCCCGTGGTCATGTATGGATGTCGAAGAAAGCTGATCGCTGAAGAAATGATGCTTTTGAACTGTGGTGCTGGAGAAGACTCTTGAGAGTCCCTTGGACTGCAAGGAGATCCACCAGTCCATTCTAAAGGAGATCAATCCTGGGTGTTCATTGGAAGGACTGATGCTAAAGCTGAAACTCCAATACTTTGGCCACTTCATGTGACGAGTTGAGTCACTGGAAAAGACTCTGATGCTGGAGGGATTGGGGGCAGGAGGAGAAGGGGACGACAGAGAATGAGATTGCTGGGTGGCATCACCAACTCGATGGAGGCGAGTTTGAGTGAACTCCGGGAGTTGGTGATGGACAGGGAGGCCTGGCCTGCTGTGATTCATGGGGTCGCAAAGAGTCAGACACGACTCAGCGACTGAACTGAACTGAACTGAAGTAGTTCACAGTGGCTTTTTTAAAGTTCCATTTATCTTTCACACCAAAGAATTGCCCCCCGAATTTTCAACAAGATGTCACACAGGGTCGGACACGACGGAAGCGACTTAGTAGCAGCAGCAACACAATCTGCAGCAAGAAGAAAACACACAGAAATAGAAACCCACTGATGTGAGCAATCTCTGCGCATAAAGGATGCGCCTTTCATGGTCACGCCTCCATACACTGAACAAACACTGAGTGTGGACCACGTGGAAGACAGTATTGGAAGCTCTCCAGATAAAACAGACGACCCTGGCTCTTGCTGAGCTTGCAGTCTAGTAGAAGAGAAAGAGAAATAAAATAATTACATACCTATATATATAATCATTATAAATTCAGGTACAGCAAGAATGATCAGAGGCTCAGCGGATACACTCACTGTCACTGGCTCAGCGGATACACTCACTGTCACTGTCTTTCAACACAAAACATATTTCCAAGATGCACAGCACCGTATTATATCCGTAGCTCTAGAGCAGTGCTAGACAAGGTGAGCATGCATTACTACACTATACACAAACAGGCTCCGTATTGATATTCACACCACGGTCCTAGCTTTACACCTCAAGCCAAGTGGTTCTACTTGCAACATGGAATTCTTAGAGTAAAGCCATCACCATCCTGGGAAGCACTTTCAGATGACTGAGTGAAGTCATTCAGGTAGCTCACGGCATTAATCTGTGCTTTGACCTACACATAAATAATCCTGTTTCACAGTGTCCTTAAACTATTGATAAAATATACGAACTGTAGAAAGCTGATAAATAACTCGTCATTAAATGAAAACCAGACACTTCTTAAAAGGACAGATTTTTATCAAAACGATAATGTGATCAATAGTGTTTCTAAATTAAGTTCTCCAAGTGTATGTCTCTACAACAAATGAAGATTTTCTGTTTTGCCACTATTCCTTTTACAAAATATTTTTTACTAGGATAATATTCTTTAGAATTAACTTTTTTTTAATTATACCTTGCTCTTTTCATTAGATGTTTTCTTTGCAGCCCTAAAATGACAAATGATTCTTCTCAGGCTAATATTAAATACTTAGAAATACAAACAATACTTAAACTTTGGCTTTTTCCATAAAACCGTTGCACTGGGAAGTAATTTTTTACTGAAGGATTAAGCAATAAATAAGAGTAGCATTAATGGGGAGAAGGCAATGGCAACCCACTTCAGTACTCTTGCCTGGAAAATCCCATGGGTGGAGGAGCCTGGTAGGCTGCAGTCCACGGGGTCGCACAGAGTTGGTCACCACTGAAGCGACTTAGCAGCAGCATTAATGGATAAAGAAAATATATGAATAATACTAACAAAGCATTGAATTTAGATCAAAGGAAAAGGAAAAACGTAACGTTACTTGTGTTATTTGATAGGAAGCAGTATACCAGGGTTTTTGGCAGTTGTCATCTTCAATAAGAACTACCTTTTATGGCAATAAAACCTATTTGGGAGGTATTCCTTAATTCCTCGTAAGTAAGAAACCCATTTTTAGGAAAACCATAGTAACCATGATATTAGCCTTCTGAGGACTTCCTATGCAACTGCTATGCATTATTATAAGCACTTGACATGTCTTAAGGCGTTTTTAATCCTCACAATAATTCCTGGAGATAGGTAATACATTAGCTCCTCTACATAGGGAGAAATGGAGCACAGAAAGGCTGAGGATCTTGCCCTCACAGCAGGTCACCAGCAGACCCAGAATTTAAACCCAGGAAATCTGGCCTCAACACTGCGGTTCCAAAACACGCTGAGAACGTAAGATTTAATAAGTCCTTGCAACTAATATGATAGCAAATGAATCTATATTATTACCGCATGTCTACCAATAACTAAAAATAACTATTTCTGACTCTTAACATATTTCTAAAACAATCAAACATCTTTCCATGGAGGCAATATTGGAAATCTACTTGCAATAAAGACTTGCTTTTTGTAAAGAAATTCATCAATAGGCATTCATGGAACCATTCTGCAGTTTCTTCATGCATCTGATATGCACTTATTGAGCAGACAACATGTGTTAACGACACTCTGAGTGTGGGAAAGATGGTTTTAGTCATTTAGAACTTTATGATCCAAAAACAATAATTAATGAAACGTTGTCAATAGCTTTTTCTACTGAATATAAACAAGAATTTCCCCTTTTCCCAGGAATCCAGAAACAACATGAAGTTAATATGCTGTAATGTTTCAGAGTACCTTACAAAACCCTAGCTACTCACGATGATACGATCATCCAGAATCATCAAGGAATGATTCGATCCTATTCAGTGCTTGTATGTACATGATTCTATAATTTTTAAAAATCTAGGTATGATAGAATTAGTTGAAGTAATCATCTGCATATTCAATTACACAAGAATATTACACTTTGGAACCAATGAACAAGCCCTTACCATAAAACTATACATGAACAGAAGTATTATGTACAATTAGTTTACTGTAATAGTTTAAAGATAATGTCATACAATCAATAAGCTTTCCAATATTGGAAACGGAAACAAGATTCAACTCAATAAACACATCCTCTGCTGGCTCATTTCCAACAGCATATATACGCTAAAAGCTCCCCTCTGAATATAAAACAAGAAACTCCTCTGAACTCCCCATTCCTCTTCACATACCATCCAGTTCTCCATTGCCTGTCCCAGGAAAGGGAGAGAGACAGAGACAGTGCGCGCACGCATGGGAGAGAGACCCCCGGCCCTTTGACCCCTCTTTTCACAAGTTATTTTCCTCCCCCTGGGCTTGCCCCATGTAAACTGGGCTAGCCAGGAGTGCTGTTTGTTCCACCTGAGGTCCTCACTCCAGTCCTCGGACCTTCCTTTGGTCTATCTTTGCGGGCTCGGCCCTTCCTTGTCTTTTAGCCACCGCCATTCTGGACTCTCTTTTTTCCTATTCTAACTACCTAACAAGGCCATCTGTCCCAATTCTGTGGATGCCGACTGATTTTTGGTCACTGATTGTGAAATCAACAGATACTGATCATCAACTTGCAAATGCCTGGCTCTTTGACAAGTCTCACTACTGAGGCTCAAACTAGTAGAATCCCAACGTGAAAAACCTGAAAACAGAGTCTCTATTTATTAAATATGAGTAAGAACACAACTCTGACTACCTCCTACAAACTCTTATTTCAGAGAATCACTTCCCCGTCCTCTCCCCTCAAACTCACTACTCCTTCACAGCTTATTGTGTCTTACACGTCACTGCCATTCATGAAGAGATGCTAACTGGTGTGTCTCATTTTTTCTGCTTTTACTTTTCTAGTATTACTTACATCGATTCACTCAGTCTGTTCCCTATTCTGTATTCTACAAGAACTTTATGAATAATTTAATTGCCACAGAATTGTTAGGTATTAAAAATCTTGCATGCTTCAAAATCAGTGTAGTATTAATTGAAAATAATTATTCTAGCATTTGGGGGATGAACCCTATTAATCTGTTTTGTTTCCAAAGTTTGGTTTGCTACATCATGCTAATGCTTCAAACCATTTCTGTGAAACAACTGCCAAAAAAACAGCTATCTTAAAATAGAAAAAAAAAGTCAATGCCTTCCATATTCAAATTAATCTACCTCGAATAACAAATACCAGTATGACACACAGGTGATGCCTGAGAGTTGCTTGGAGTGGCTGGGGTTTCCCCTACTTCTAGCACCACAACCCTTCTCCCCCACCCCCAGGATTCTCTGGAGCAACAAGGATCTTCTCTCTTTTCAGTGTAAATACACTGAAGCCATCGAAAAGGAATTCTCTCAAGTGTCCTCATCAACTCCAAACTCACCGCCCTAAGGACTTACTTTCCTCCCTTCCTCCTTTCACCAGATTCTCTCCTCTTCAAACGGTAATCTCTGGATCTGTGGTCTGAATTCTTCCCCCTTTACATTCTTTCTTTGGATAATCTCTCCACTTCTTTCTCCCTCTTTGCTTAGCAATGGTATCTTACACCTGAAATTGCTACTTCAACTCCTTGCTTCCCTCTGGCTATAAACACTCTCAGAAAGAAACACAAAATAAGGCTTTTCCTTGACCCTGTTCTGTCCTGCACTATCCAATGCTCCTCTTCCAGATTTCTCTAAAGGCAAGGCTACACCCTTGCTACACAGAGAGCTTGTTACAAACATGGAATCTCAGACCTGCTACTCAGCAAGTGCACGTCCCACAAGGTCCCCAGGCAACTAATTCAAATGTGAGAAACTCTGGTCTACAAGGCATCTGCTTCTACATGACTTCAACTTAATTTATTCTTGTAAAATCTTAGCCTCAACTTACCCTCCGGAGAAGGCAATGGCAACCCACTCCAGTACTCTTGCCTGGGACTCTTAGCAGCTAAGTCACGTCAGTCGTGTCCGACTCTGTGTGACCCCATAGACGGAAGCCCACCAGGCTCCCCCGTCCCTGGGATTCTCCAGGCAAGAACACTGGAGTGGGTTGCCATTTCCTTCTCCAATGTGTGAAAGTGAAAAGTGAAAGTGAAGTCTCTCAGTCGTGTCCGACCCTTAGCAACCCCACGGACTGCAGCCTACCATGCTCCTCCATCCATGGGATTTTCTAGGCAAGAGTACTGGAGTGGCTTGCCATTGCCTTCTCCAGGAACTTACCTTCACTCTACCCTCAATTGGGAGACACACCCTCCAAACTGAAACTGCATTAGAAGTTGGAAACCTTCCAGTGGACACTGTATCACGCTGTAGGTTCCTTGATCTCCCCATCACGGCCCCTGCTTTCTCCGTCTTTCCAGTTCTCTTGTTTTGGCCTACAGGACACCATCCTATAAAGCAGCAGCATCTCATATGACATCAGTCTGCACACATTTACAGCTGAGTACCTATGCCCGTGATCCTGCACAGAGGCTAACACAGCTCTGCGTGTCCAGGGACCTCAATCCTGAATGCCTTCTAACAGCCAGGAAAACAAGAAGACAGGGAAAATTCTGCTGTTCTTCTCGGACAAGCTCACTTCAAATTCATCGCCCATGCAAATACTCTCCTTTTTTCTAAAGACTTATCTTATTTCTTGCCACCTTCCCCCATAGACCCGTGCTTCCTGTTCCTTCATTTCTTCCCTGTACCCTATGCCTCTCTCATCCTTCATTCCCTCTTTCCTCTTATTTCTCAACCTTCCTGACATTGTAGAGTATCTTGAAACAGAACTAATCACTTTTTTTCTTTCGGCCATGGATCACACTGACCAGGGATCGAAACTGCACCCCCTGCATGGGAAACCACACAGAGTCTTAACCATCGGACCAGACCTCCAAGGAAGTCCAGGAACTCATAATTTAGCTGCTCAAATGGCATTCTCAATTTAATCTGTGGTTGACACATGATAAGATACACTATTTCCCTCCTCGTCGTTTTCGTCATTAGGCATCCAACAGGTGATTTGCTTTGGCTATTAGAATAGGTCTGCAGTCCCCTCTTAATTCAACGTTCTGTCAAGTGACTTTTCTATCAAATCCAGTTCTTACCTTCTACTTGTCCATTTAATGTATTTTTTCCTCTTTGACCAGCAGCTCCAGATAAATGATCCATATACTTTTGTGGAAGGCTCGAAGAGATACTCTGTTAAAATTAATACTGAGTTGCATGAAGAGTTCCTAATCCCTTTCTAAGAAAATTTCCTACTTTCAAAAACTGCCCACGTTTACCCCAGTTACGAGAGGTTTTGCCAAGATCCCACAGCTGCTAAGTGTCAGAACCAGGATGCTGACTTCAGGCACCGTGCTGGATCACCAGGCAGCAGCCGCCTGCAACAAAGAGAGCAGGCCCTTCCTATCTCCTTCCATCGGTGCCACTTTCAAACAGGGCACCCTTACTCTCTGTTACTTCAGGTTCGGCTGCCATAAGCCGTACTCTGCACGTCCAAAATGCTTTGCGTTATTAGCGTCAAAGTGAAAGTCGCTCAGTCCTGTCCAACTCTTTGCCACCCCATGCACTATATAGTCCATGGAACTCTCCAACCCAGAATACTGGAGTGGGTAGCCTTTCCCTTCTCCAGGGGATCTTCCCGACCCAGGAATCGAACCGGGGTCTCCTGCATTGCAGGCGGATTCTTTACCAACTGAGTGATCAGCGAAGCCCTTGGTAAAACATCACTAAAGCAAACTGCTGTTGTCATAAGCCCACATATTTACCGCTACCTGCCATGCTCTTGCGTCTCTTGAAATGTTCCTTGCAGATCAACTTGACAAGCCAAACGCACTAATACTTTCAGGTTTCGAGAACTATCTTTTTCAAGGCCGAAATGGTAAAAAACCCCACAATTCAGCCTGTTTCTCTCTGACGCTCTCTAGCAGTTTTACACACGCACATGTACCAAAGAAACATAGATTTGGTTGGGAGACTGGGACTGACACACACACACACTACACACTATTGTGTATGAAATAGATAACTAATGAGGACCAACTGTATAGCACATGGAGCTCAACCTTCTGTAACAGCCCCTATGCAAAAAATGCTTTTAAAAAGAGCGGATATACATATACACACATAACTGATTCACTTTGCGGCATACCTAGCACTAACACAATACTGTAAATTAACTGCGCTCCAATAAAAACTGAGGGGAGAACGGAAGGAAGAGACACAAACTTTTGGCTATAGACTCACCTGCAATAATGCAGCAATGTTTAGATAACTGTCACTTCAGAACCCAAAGTGTAGGGTAGAAAAATCAGGATATTGGCATTATCCTCAAATTAAAAACAATTAGGAGCCCAGTGGCGGGACGCACGCACTGGCCAAGCCCACCGCTGGCGCCTCGTGGGTTTCTCCAGGCGCCCCGAAGGCCCCAGGAGGAGGGCGCCCGGGTTCGACCACCAGTTGCCCTCCCCTCAGGCCAGACTGCAGTCCGTGGGGTCGCTAAGGGTCGGACACGACTGAGCGACTTCACTTTCACTTTTCACTTTCACACATTGGAGAAGGAAATGGCAACCTACTCCAGTGTTCCTGCCTGGAGAATCCCAGGGACGGGGGAGCCTGGTGGGCTTCCGTCTATGGGGTCGCACAGAGTCAGACACGACTGAAGTGACTTAGCAGCAGCAGCAGGCCAGACTGTGACCGCCCGCCCTCGCGGCTCACAGGGCCCTGTGCGCGGCTCACAGGGTCGCGCCGGCGCGCGTTTCCCACCGTCAGGCCCCGTTTCCGGCTCACACGCCCCCTGCGCGCCGCCCGCCCTCGCAGGGGCCCGGCCTAAGCTCTCCGCCCGCGCGGCCGAGGGAAGGCTGCCTGAGGCGGGGCGCCGTGAGGGCGGGGGCGGGCGGCGCCTCCCGGGGCCGCTGCTCTGGGGCTGCACAGCCGCGAGCAGGAAGGCGGGTGTGCCTGTGGATCCCCCTCCGTGGCTGCGGGCAGGTCGGTTTCGGCGGCTTCCGGCGCGGGGGGTCGCCGCCACTTCCTCAGCGCCGCCCGCAGCCCCCGAAGCCTCTGCGCGCGCGGGCTGCGCGTTGGGCGACTCGCCCTGGTGACGCGCGGAGAGACCGGGAGACGAGCGGCTGGAGCTCAGGTGCGTGTTACACCGGGGAGGTGGGGACGGGGTCACCCGGGCGTGAGGGCCGCGGTGAGTGTAGCCCCACCGGGGAGCCGGCTGTGCAAACACCGCCCCGTCCCGCCGGAGAAGGGCGGGCAGCAAGGGGGCTCTGGCGCGGGAAGCTCGCTCTTCACTCACAAGGCATTTCAGAGGCGCCAGGGGATTGCTCTGTGTTTAGATAGCTGTGGCAGCGCTAGTGGCTCATCTGCCTGCAATGGCGAGACCTGGGTTCAAGATCCCCTGGAGAAGGGAAGATCCCCTGGAGAAGGGAAAGGCTACCCACTCCAGTGTGCTGGCATGGACTGTCGCGACGAGTCAGCCTGAGCGACATTCACTTCAGCAATTAAGGGGCTTCCCCACTAATTAAGGGGCTTCCCTCATAGCTCAGTCGGTAAAGAATCTGCCTGCAGTGCAGGAGACCCGGAATCCGTTCTTGGGTTTGAAGATCCTCTGGAGAAGGATATGGCAACCCACTCCAGATTCCTGCCTGGAGACTCCCATGGACAGAGGAGCCTGGCAGTCTACAGTCCATGGGATTGCAAGAGTCGGACATGATTTAGGGACTAAACCACCACGCAGCCCTTTGGGGAATGGATGGGATAGAAGAAAGACTGGTTCTGAGTGGGTTATAATAGACAGCAGGAGAGATGGATGCAGTCCACAGCCCGGTCGGGGGTCGCTGAACACCACGTCCTGAGGCGACAGGACTTGTCGGTACAAGGACAGGGGTGGAGAGGAGAGGAGTAGCCTGGGAGGGGAGGGGACCGCGTCTCTGGAGGCTTCTCTCAGGAGCAGAGTAAACATCTGGCGGTCAGCAGGAAGAGCCTTTGGGTGAGTGAGTTTTGGTTTGAACCTTCAAGAGCACTTAGTCTGACTCTTGGGCCATTTAACAGATGGGGAAGCTGAGCCACTGGAATTAGGGATCACGTTAAAGGGCTTGTCTCAACTTGCAGCTGTTGGAAGCGGAGCCCCCATTTGAACAGTCTTCTTCGGTTCCAGTCCGTTTTTCTTGCAACTTCAGGCAGTTACCTTATCTAAAAGTTAGGAGACCACGGTGGGAGGTTCACTAGAGACGCAGAACTCAGAAGGGTTGTCGTTGTTCAGTCCCTAAGTCATGCCCCAGTCTTTATGACGGCATGTACTGAGGCACGATGCCAGGCTTCCCTGTCCTTCCCTGTCTCCCTGAGTTTGCGGAAATTCATGTCCATTGGGTCAGTGATGTCATCCACCGTCTCACCCTCTGTCGCCCCCTTCTCCTTGGTCATATCCTCAATCTTTCCCAGCATCAGGGTCTTTTCCAATGAGTCAGGACTTTGCTTCAGGTGGCCAAAGTATTGGAGCTTCAGCATCAGCATCGGTCCTTCCAAGGAATATTCAGGGTTGGTTTCCTTTAGGATTGACTGGATTGATTTCCTTGCTGTCCAAGGGACTCTCAAGAGTCTTCTCTAACACTACAGTTCAAAAGCATCAGTTCTTTGGTGCTCAGCCTTCTTTAGGCTCCAACTCTCATATGCGTTATGACTACTGGAAAAACCATAGCTTTGACTATAGGGATTTTTGTCTGCAAAGTGGTATCTCTGCTTTTCAAAACGCTCTCTAGGCTTGTGATAGCTTTTCTTCCAAGGAGCCAGGGTCTTTAAATTTCATGGCTGCAGTCAACATCCGCAATGATTTAGGAGCCCAAGAAAATAAATTCTGCCACTGTTTTCATTTTTTCCCCATCTATTTGCCATGAAGCGAGGGGACCGGATACCATGATCTTAGTTTTTGAATGCTGAGTTTTAAGCCAGATGTTTGAGAGGGGTGGAGGCTTTCCAATAAGTCCCCACAAGGTTGGGAAGACTAGGTGGCCACAGGGAAGAAAGGAGTCCAAAGGCACAGACAGTGCCCACAGGTGCTGGCTTTTCAGACTGTGAGTCCAGCTGTCTATTTCGCTCAGACCTGAAGTGTTGGTTTCCCACTTTGGGAAGCGGCAGGGTGGAAGGGGGTTAACAGGAGTGAACTTAGACGTGTAACATCACTGCACCTTTTCTTGCAGTCCTGGCTGCCTTTGGGGGCTGGCCACTGGGACAGCTGAGCTGGGTTAGACTAAGAATTGGTCTTGATCTGATCGACCCCTCACACCCTGGACGCACACATGCTTTCGAGAATCATTCCTCCCTGGCAGATGGTAGCTGGGTTAGAGCAGGGACTCTGCCTTTTTCATTCCAGAATCCCTCATGGTTAGGTGCTGTGTTTGGCAAATCGGAATGATGCACTTTGTATCTGGAGAACTGCTAATCGTTTGAGTCTTTAGGAAAATTATCTTGAGTTCCCAGGGGCTTACAGCTGGAGGTGGGAGCACAAAATGATGCAATTCCCAGTGTAAATTTTAAAAATTTAAGTCTTAAAAGAATAAACAAATATTTAAATCTGAAAACTCGGTTGTATCTTTACAAGTTTATTTCATACTAGTCTTTTGTATACCCGCCGGTCTCCTAATCGTGCAAGAGTTTCATCTGTGCCTTAAAATAATATTTGGGATAAAAGGAATATTTAAGTGAATTCTAGTAAATCAAACTGTTCCATGATATCTTTTTAACCAGTTGATGAAAGAGTAGGTAGAAGTCATGCTTTCTTTTTTCATTAGAAATCATTTCTTCCATCCAAGCAGCCTTAAATAGTGTAATTTTGTAGTTATACCCGTACTGTTAATGCATTTATTTTGGCTCTGACAGTAGATTGCCGGGGTCTAGCCTCAGCAGAGTCCAGGGATACCCTCAGGATGAGCGGCGTCGGCCAGAAAAGAAAGAAAACAAGGCGAGTCGAGTCTTGGTTGAGTGCAGAATCAAGGCTGCTTTATTTTTTTACCTCAGTGCTTATTTATATACCCTAAAACCGGCAATACTAAAAAGGGAGGAGGGATTGTCTTGATACAATTGTGTCAGGAATGCAGTCATAGACCATCTTTTAGAACAGTCAGCACCTTCACGCATAACTCTTAAAAAATGGGCTTTTAAGACGTCAAGGGCACAAGGCATGAGAAAATGGCTTTATCTGTGTAGCAGTTAGTCAACTGTAAAAACTATTAGCAAGCCTTATCTTGGGAGTCTCAGTTCTGCGCAGACTTTGTGATTCCCTAGGTAGCATGGTATCTGTTTTTGGGCTCTACCCCCAGTACATCTGCAGAGACAATTTCTTATACTAATACTATATGCTTATTTATTTCGTTATAAACCTTTATCTCTATGTTTTCTTTTAGTGTACTCCCAGGCACACCATGGTCAGGGGGCAGGGAGACACATCAGCAAGCACTGGTATGTGACCTTGAAGGCCAAGAGTCTCATGAGCTCCCTCTAGATTTTACTCTTTAAGGGGCCCTTCTAAACTCATGAAAGGCTTTGTGTCTATTTCGCTTGTGGAATGTTTAGGCCTATTGTTAGCAAACTTAGTTTTCTGCCCGGGGCGCTTTATGCAGTCCTGAGCATTCCAAATTCTAAATTGACAATTATAACCCCAACAGGGCCAGAAGGATTAAGATGTTCTGTGTAAAAATATTTTCTTCGTTCCTGGCCTATTTATAGGGCTCATATTACTGCCACGCAAAGGCTTCAAAGGGGATATTTGAGCAGGAGTCAAAAAAAATTCTTAAAAAGCACAGAGGACTACCAAGCATCAGAAGAATAAAAGATGGAGGCCCGGGAGTAGATGATGGGGCGGCCCCAAAAAATCCCTGGAGGTCTGGAAGGCCTTGCGTGCCAGCTCCTCAAGCCAAGACCTTGTCATGGGCTAGGTCTCTCATGCTGGCTCCTGAGAGTAGATGGGTTGCTTACCATTGTTTTGAGGGTTTTATTTTTTATTTTTTGGTTGTCATTGTTATAGCATTATTGGGTTTTCTTTGGTAAAAGTTTTAATTGAAATATAGTTTATTTACAGCGTTTCAGGTGTAGGGGTTGCTTGTTGACAGACATTGTGTAGCATTTATGGATTTTATAATTCTAATGCTTTTATCCTTCCAAGGGAAATTTTTTAAATAAATTTGCCAAAGTAGAAATGCGGAAAAACTCCTTTGACCTTTCTGTTTTCTATCCTCGCAGTGTGTAGTTTTTTTTTTTTTTTAGTAGTAACTTTTAAGATCCTTTTCCAATAAAAAATAAGTTATTTACATGCTTTTGTCATGTGTTACTACTTCTGTAGACTATTGGGTTTTTGTCTTTAGTTTTATAGAGGTGTAATTTATGTACAACACAATACACATTTTAAGAGTTTTGACAAGTGTATACAATCCTTGTAACCAGCAACCCAAGATTTCTGCTATCCCAAGGATTCCCTTTTCTCTTCTGTGGCACTGGCTACCTCCCATCTACAGCCATAGGCAGCCAAGGATTTTTTCCCCCTACAGATTATATTTGTCTTTTTTATTGTATTTCTGGAGTCAGCATGCCAGCAATTGCACACTTTTCTGTACAGGGCCAGTTAGAAGCATACAGTGTGTACTCCTTTCTGTCTGACTTCTCAGTACAGTGTCTTAAAGATTATCCTTAATGACGATGTTGATTGTGTATTTTGTTGGTAATTCACTCCTTTTTATTTTATTAAATTGTGGTAAACGATACAAAACTTAACCGGTGCCATTTCTAACCATTCTTCCGTGTCCATGTCAGTGGCATTAATTCTATTCCCACCGTTGTGCAACCATTACCTCTATTTCCAAAGCTGTTTCATAACCCCAAATAAACTCTATAGCTTTTAAGCAGTAACTACCCACTCTTCTCCCCCCTCAGCCTGGTAGCCTCTAATCTGCTTTGTTTCTATGAGTTTGCCTATTCTAGACATTTCAGATGAGTGGCATCGTACAATAACTGCCTTTTTAAGGTGTCTGGCTTATTTCACTAAGCGGTGTTTTCAAAGTTCTTGTTGTTGTATGTATCAGCACTTTTTTTGGACTGAGTACTATTCCATTGAATAGACATACTTTGTATGAACATAGGTTTTCAGTTCTCGAGTGTATCCCTAGAAGAGGAATTGTGGATAGGATGGGACTTCGAAATCTGACTTATTTGGACCCACAAGGCTGTTTTCTATAGGGCTGTGCCATTTTATGTTCCTCCCTGCATTGGACAAGGGTTCCAGTTTCTCCCCATCCTCTTCAACACTTGTCATTAGAGCCATCTTAGTAGGTGTGGAAGGACTACTGGTTTTTCATAAGGTACATAAGCATCGAGTATGGCTATGAACTTGGTGGGGGAATTATGAGTGTAATTTTATATGTTCCAGGAGGATGGACTGAGGCAAGTTCTAGAGGAGATGAAAGCTTTATACGAACAAAACCTACCTGATATGTAAGTTGGTAAGTTCATATTTTAAAACAGTTTAAGAAATATGATATTGATGTCAGATCACCTTAACATTAGTTTTTAGATATGATTTTTTTTTTTTAATTCTCTGTGAGCCTGATCATCCACTAGCTATACAGAAGTAGAAGGATTTGTGTTAATGATTGTTATGTCTCTAGGGACGAAAACAGTGCTTGGCACATGGTAAATGTTCGATAAATACTTCTTGTTTGACTGGTATGACTTGAAAGGAATTAGGGTGGGTGCAAAAGAGATGACCCCGGAGCAATAACAGACCTAACGAGTGAAGTGTATTGTTTCCGCTGCTTGTTTTCCTCAGGTGAGGCCTTAGTGGGTTTAAAGGGAGAACAGGCGGTTTGCAAAATTGGCAGGAGCAGCAGTGACTTCCAGAAGCTTGACTGAAGTTGGCTGGGAACTCGTGCTGCAGGACACTACAGCTTGGTAGGCTAGAGGGTTCTGGAGTTGCAGAGTGTTTAAAGCCTAACAGGGTAGTTGGCACAGAGAAGAATTTGAGCTGAATGACAGACTTCAGAGGATCCTGTGATTGGGTGAAGAACAAGACACAAGACTCCTGACTTCTGGAGAAAACGGAGTTATTGAGAGCTCATCCTGGAGAAAAGTATGTCTGCACGTTGAGATTTCGTCCCTGGCCTTGTTAGGCAGTGTTTCCATCAGTTAGTTGGGCATAGAAATCAGTAGCGTGCTGTTAGGGTGTGTGGAGTACACAGAACAGTAGGGACACTTTGCAGTGACTGGGTTTAAGGATAGATACTGATGAGCGAGGAACTCATCTGCAAGAGGTCTGCAGTGAATGTGAGGGAAATGGAAAGTCCTGCACTCAGGTTCCCAAGTCCTTCATTTGTTCATGCAGCAGATATGCACTCAGCAGTTACGAGCTGATAACGGGCTCTGGTGTTCCAACTGTAAACAGCAGAATCAAGAGGTTTGCCCCTGTGGCCCTCAACAGTGTCATGCAGAAGGCAGATGTTAAGTGCAGGTAAACCAGGCCAGAGTACCTGCTGTGAAGGAAAACCTCACTGGGAGAGAGAGTCATGTACTGAAAGTATTGGTAGATGAGAAATCCTGGAAATTCTCTCTGAGGAAGAGCCTCTTCAGCTGGAGCCTGAGGAAGTGGGTTTTAGCGAGGAAGTAACTGTGGGCAGAAAGCATTCTCGTTGGAGGAAACAGCATGTGCAAAGGCCCTGAATCTTGAAAGAGGGTGGCATGCCCAGGGACCTGGTCATTCCCGAAGGCCAGCGTGGCTGGAAGTTAGTGAGTAGGCCGAGGGCGACACCAGGGGAGATTTCTGAGCATGTGGGGCCGGTGGTGGCATGTTTGTGTTCTGAGGACCACCCTGGCCCCTTGTGGATACGTATGGCTGAGTCCCTTAGCTGTGCACCTGAAACTGTCACAATATTGCTAATGGGCAACACTACAACAGGCTCTAGGAAACAGGTGAGAAAAACCAAACATCGACCACAAATGGGAAAAAAACCAATAGGCAGGTTGCAGAGTAGATCTCCTTTCCCACCAAGTGTGGTATGATGCAGAAACACCCCTTCTCTACAAGCTCAATGAAAACTCCTGGACAAAATCGGCCTAAATATTTTTTCAATGCTTCAGCAGGATGCTGGGAAGAAGAGCTGAGTAAAGAAAACAAAGTAACGAGATTCAAATTTTTCATGTAATGAGATAGGCAAAATGTAGCTGAAAATAATATGTCCAAGCGTAAGTCTTGAGGAATACAACTCTCTTTATTAGTCTAATTTTTACTTAGACTAATCTTCCTCCTTTGGTTCCAAATTGTCCTGATCCTCTTCTTAAGATATTAACTCTCTACGCCCTTCATGTGTGGATAGTTTTAACTTTTAAAAGCAGCTGGACGAAATAAATATGGATCTGTGAAGAACAGGTTATATACATAATAAATATGCCATGTCAAGTTTTCCTACCATTTACCGACTTGTTAACTGTCCTTTTAAAAAAATGGTACAGTTGGCACCAGAACACTGGAAAAACAAGGAGATGACATTGCTGAGTCTGGAACTTCAGGCTTCTCATCCTTTATAACTCCTCTGAAGGTCATTAACAAGATTATTCTTTTACTCGCTGGCCATGCTTTGCCACTCTGCATCTTTACTGGAGGTTTGTGAATGTTCATAATCTCCTTGCTTAACAACTATCATAGGAAGCAAATTCTGTTCACCTCAAATATCCTGTTCACTCCCCATGAGTCAGGGCCCAGGCCATGTCCCAGCCCCTCCCAGAGCTGTCCTTCTCTCCCGACCACACTGGCTCAAATCCACACACCGTCTCCTAAATTCCTGCAACTCTCTCTTTGGTATCACTGAAAATTCAAAACTTACCACTTGACATTGTCATGTATATATACGTATTAAAAGTAAACATATATAAAGTAGGTAAGTGATATGTAAAATATACTATATAAAAAGTATAGAGAGTCCCACGGAATGAAGAATTCCATTGAATTGATTTCAGATGACTTGGTGTATTTTTTCTTGTCCTCTACCTGTATGATATTCATCTGAAATTCAATTGCTATTATTAGAACTACAAGAAATAGACGAATAGGATCTTACCTCCTGGAGTTCCCTGTCAGTACTTTAACCCATGTTCCCTGGTCTCTTGCTCCCTTGAGCTCTTTCTCTTTTGTCTCCAAGTTTTTATTCTTTTTATAAGTTTTTCTCCAGTATTTTCACTTCACCTTTTTTTCTGAACTATGTTTCATTACTTCCATTCTTTACTTGTATAATCTTTCTCAGAAGCACAAGTACACACACACAAGTTCCCACATCAGTTCTGTGTTTAGGTGCTATTTACTGGGCTGTCTCTGTGTTTGACTTCTATTTTCATATTCCACAATGTTACAACATGCCAGGAGAGGCAACTATTTTCTTGTCTGCTTCTCATTTTGACCCACATCACACAAAAATGTAGCAAAAGAAAGGGTAGCAGACAGACCATATGAATGGTTTAAGATGCTATCCTTTTCTAGAACCACCTAGAACCACCATGAACAAATTGTTTCCTGCTGTCAAAATAACTGTCCTACCCAAAGCAATCTGCAGATTGAATGCATCACCTTCCGAATGGTGTTTTTCACAGAACTAGAACAAAAACTTTTACAGTGTGAATGGGAAAAAAAGACCGCAAAGAGCCAAGCAATCTTGAGAAAAAAAAAAGCAAGAGCTGACAGAATCAGGTTCCCTGACTTCGGACTACATGCTAAAGTAGTCTGGCACAAAAACAGAAATATATTGCATAGAGCAATGGAACAAGATACAAAGTCCAGAGAGAAACCAATGCACCTACGGTCAAGTAATCTAGGACAAAGGAGGCAAGACTATACAATGGAGAAAAGACAGCCTCTTCAGTAAGTGGTGCTGATAAAAATGGACAGCTACAAGCATAAGAATGAAATTAGAATACTCCCTAACACCATACACAAAAATAAACTCAAAGTAAAGACCTAAATATAAGGACAGATGCCACAATACTATTAGAGGAGAACATAGCCAGAGCACTCTCTGACATAAACCACAGCGGTATCTTTTTTGACCCACCTCTTAGAGGAATGAAAATGATAGCAAAAATAAGCCAATGGGATCTAATTAAACTTTGCTTCTGCACAGCACAGGTAATCATAAACAAGACAGACGAGAACCCACAGAATGGGGGACAGTATTGGGAAATGATGCAAATGACAAAGGATTAATCTCAAAAATATTCAATCGGCTCAGGGAGCTAAATATCAAAATACAACAACCCAATCAGTAAATGAGTTTAAGATCTAAGTAGATTTTTCTCTATGGAATACCGACAGATGATCAAAAAGCACATGAACGGATGCTCAGAAAGGATGCTCCACATCACTAATAATTAGAGAAATGCAGAAATACTGCAATGAGGTATCATTTCACACCAATCAGAATAGCCACCATCAAAAAATCTACAAATAATAAATGCTGGCGAGAGTGTGGAGAAAAGGGAACCCTCCTACACAGCTTATGGAATGTAACTAGGTACACCCACTGTGGAGAACACTATGGAAGTTTCTTTAAAAACTAAATATAGACGTGCCATATGATTCAGCAATCCCACTCCTGGGCATATATCCAGAGAAAACCATAATTTAAAAAGATGCAAGCACCTCAATGTTCCAAATTGGGGAAGAAGTACATCAAGGCTGTGCATTGTCACCCTGCTTATTGAACTTCTATGCAGAGTACATTTTGCAAAATGCCAGACTGGAGGAAGCACATGTTGGGTTCAGGATTGCGGTGAGAAATATCAGTAACCTCAGATACTCAGATGACACCATCCTTATGGCAGACAGTGAAGAACAAAAGAGCCTCTTGATGAAAATGAAAGAGGAGAGTGGAAAAGTTGATTAAAACTCAACGTTCAAAAAACTAAGATCATGGTGCAGTGACAACCAGTAACAACCAACAAGAAAGGAGAAGCCACATTTTGTTTGTTTTTGCATCTGTAACATCCAGCGCAGAGACAAGACTCTGAAATTGGTTGGCTTTGGTTGTGTGGCTTTTGAAGGACATGATACACACTGAATATCTGAGATGGGGGAATATGACACATAGATTATTTCAAGAAGAGAGATTTTTTTTTTTCAACATTTAAATTATGTTTTTTTTTTTAAGTTTTAAAATGGAATTATAGTTGGTTTAAAATATTGTGTTAGTGTCAGTTCTACAGCATAGTGATTCAGTATTTTTGCAGATTTTACTCCAATACAGTTTATTACAAGATACGGGAATAATTCCCTGTACACAGTGTATCCTCATTGCTTATCTATTTTATACCTAGTAGTTTGAACCTGTTAATCCCATACTCCTAATTTTTGTAGACTTCTCAGCCTAGGTGAGATATGAATGAGAAGCTCCTAACCAGGCACCTTCCCTCTGCCGCTTGAATCTATTAAAAATAAAGGAGGACACACTAAAAAGAAGAACTAATGGGAATGGAGTTGGACCCTGTGGGTTCCTCCCCATGGCCCCTCCCACTTGTTTGTAGAAAAGCTTTTGCCTCCAAGGCTTTGCCAGAGTCCCAAAGAGCAAACGTAACCAGAGAAGAGAGAAGATGCTGAAACAAATGAAAACAGTGGAGCGAGACAAAATAACAAGCTAAACCTTCAATCAAAGTCAAGGACCTTTGACTCTTCCTCAAGGGCTGCAGAGAACTTCCTGAGCCATATCCGTGAGTTCTTCTGCAGATACTGACACCCGCACCAGGTAGAAGAAGTTAACTGCATGCTGGCTACACCTATGCTGACCCCAGACCAGTTGAAACCTGGTCACGGTTGATGATACTGACTCCTAAAACCACCCAGTTAGCTCACCACCAACCAGTCCAGAAGGAGGTACACCAGCTGTCGGGCACCTCACACCCGTACCCCTAACGTTGCCTTTCAAAACCCTCCCCTGATTTGGGGGAGAAGAGATCCATGTGTGAATATGGCGGAGTCACTCGCTGCGTAATTATCACTGCTGAAACTATCACCCTTTCGTCCACTGGCTCTACTCCAACAGCAAATAAGTATTTTGAAAAATGGGTCTGTCCTTAGGAAACCTAAATCGCATATTTTTCTTCATTGTACATTATCAAGAACTGCATTTATTTTTTCAAAAATACTCTATCGGGAAAGGTTTAAGATTTTGTTAATTCTCTCATAAACCAGCCTACCCTCCTTGGAAAGAAAACATTAACTGTTTAACATAAAACTTGGGGACATATTTTTCTATACTGCTATCTGTATACCTACTCCTGTGTGTGAGTTTATGTGTGTCTATATCTAGCTGTTTCTCCCTACTGCAAATACGCTGTGCAACGTTTTGAAGCTTGCCCTGCTTTAACAATAAGTCACTGACATTAAAAACAACATCAACGGCAACAATAAAACCCTTCCCTGGAAGCCATCAGAGAGTTTGTGTCTTTGGAGAAGGAGCCCTCTGTTCTCCTTGCCTGGCCCCGCATTGGGCACCTTGGAATAAACACCACAATTTCCTTCATCACAACCTGGTGTCAGCAGATTGGTCTGACTGTGCATTGGGCAAATGGACTCGAGTTTGGGTGGGTAACAAACTCTAACCAAGTCCTGCAGGAGGACAGGAGGCAACGTATAGTTTATGTGCTAGGTTCTCCACAAAACCCAGCCAAGCACTGGAGAAACACTAGACGATTTCAATATTCTCCTTAAGATTGAGAGTTAAAATAACTGGCTAGTGTGAGGGTTAATTTATGTGTCGATTTGGTCCTTATGATCCCAGCTGTTTGGTCAAATATCAGTTTTGATGTTTTTCTGAAGATATATTTCAGATATGATTAGTATTTAAATCCATAACTGAAAGGAAAAAAAAGTGCAATTCAAGAAAGAGATTCAGGTTAAACTTGAAAGTCTTCTGAGAAAGAGAAGCGAGGGCTTACAGAGACAAAAAGCCACAGGTTGTCAAAAACTGCCTGATGAGAAAGAACTGTGACGCTCATACGAGTCAGGAAATATTTGGCCTTACAGAATCACAAGGTATACAGGGCAGGGGTAGTCCGAGAAGTAGCTTGAATTTCTGGCAGATGTTCTGGAGGACTTCAAAGTGGAAAATAAATGATCTGAAGCTCAGACTCCCTCCAGGCTGAGACGTGCACGTGTCACCCTCCTTAATGGCCTCCCGGCTCTGTTTCAGAGAGCTCTTTAGGGAGCACTGCTGTCATCCCGTCACTAAGTCATGTCCACCTCTTTGCAACTGCATGGACTGCAGTGCACCAGGCTATCTTGTCCATCACTATCTCATGGAGTTTGCTCAAATTAGGGAGGATTACTGACCCCATTCGGAACCAGTCTGTTGTTCCATGTACAGTTCTGACTGTTGCTTCCTGACCTGCATCAGGTTTCTCAAGAGGCAGGTCAGGTGGTCTGGGATTCCCATCTCTTTCAGAATTTTCCACAGTTTATTGTGATCCACACAGTCAAAGGCTTTGGCATAGTCAAGAAGCAGAAATAGATGTTTTTCTGGAACTCTCTTGCTTTCTCCATGATCCAGTGGATGTCGGCAATTTGATCTCTGGTGCCTCTGCCTTTTCTAAAACCTGCCTGAACATCTGGGAGTTCACGGCTCACATATTGCTGAAGCCTGGCTTGGAGAATTTTGAGCATGACTTTACTAGCGTGGGAGATGAGTGCAATTGTGTGGCAGTTTGAGCATTCTTTGGCATTGCCTTTCTTTGGGATTGGAATGAAGAATGACCTTTTCCGGTCCTGTGGCAACTGCTGAGTTTTCCAAATCTGCTGGCATATTGAGTGCAGCACTTTCACAGCATCATCTTTCAAGACTTGAAATAGCTCAACTGGAATTCCATCACCTCCACTAGCTTTATTCGTAGTGATGCTTTCTAAGGCGCACTTGACTTCACATTCCAAGATGTCTGGCTCTAGGTCAGTGATCACGTTATCGTGACTATCTTGGTCGTGAAGATCTTTTTTGTACAGTTCTTCTGTGTATTCTTGCCACCTCTTCTTAATATCTTCTGCTTCTCTTAGGTCCATACCATTTCTGTCCTTTATCGAGCCCATCTTTGCATGAAATGTTCCCTTGGAATCTCTAATTTTCTTGAAGAGATAGATCTCTTTTTCCTATTCTGTTGTTTTCCTCTATTTCTTTGCATTGATCGCTGAGGAAGGCTTTCTTATCTCTCCTTGCTATTCTTTGGAATTCTGCATTCAGATGCTTATATCTTTCCTTTTCTCCATTGCTTTTCGCTTCTCTTCTTTTCACAGCTATTTGTAAGGCCTTCTCAGACAGCCATTTTTCTCTTTTTCATTTCTTTTCCATGGGGATGGTCTTGGTCCCTGTCTCCTGTACAATGTCACGAAACTCCGTCCAGAGTTCATCAGTCACTCTATCAAATCTAGTCCCTTAAATCTATTCCTCACTTCCACTGTGTAATCATAAGGGATTGGATTTAGGTCATATCTGAATGGTCTAGCGGTTTTCCATACTTTCTTCAATTTAAGTCTGAATTTGGCAATAGGTTCCAAATAGGAAAAGGAGTATGTCAAGGCTGTATATTGTCACCTTGCTTATTTAACTTATATGCAGAGTACATCATGAGGAACACTGGGCTGGAAGAAGCACAAGCTGGAATCAAGATTGCTGGGAGAAATATCAATAACCTCAGATATGCAGATGACACTACCCTTATGGCAGAAAGTGAAGAGGAACTCAAAAGCCTCTTGATGAAAGTGAAAGAGGAGAGTGAAAAGGTTGGCTTGAAGCTCAACATTCAGAAAACAAAGATCACGGCATCTGGTCCCATCACTTCTTGGGAAATAGATGGAGAAACAGTGGAAACCGTGTCAGACTTTATTTTTTGGGGTTCCAAAATCACTGCAGATGCTGATTGCAGCCATGAAATTAAAAGACGCTTACTCCTTGGAAGGAAAGTTCTGACCAACCTAGATAGCATATTAAAAAGCAGAGACATTACTTTGACAACCAAGGTCCGTCCAGTCAAGGCAATGTTTTTTCCCATGGTCATGTATGGATGTGAGAGTTGGACTGTGAAGAAAGCTGATCGCCGAAGAATTGATGCGTTTGAACTGTGGTGTTGGAGAAGACTCTTGAGAGTCCCTTGTACTGCAAGGAGATCCACCCAGTCCATTCTAGAGGAGATCAATCCTGGGTTTTCATTAGAAGGACATCTGTATTGAAACTGCAATACTTTTGCCACGTCATGCAACGAGTTGACTCACTGGAAAAAACTCTGATGCTGGGAAAGGTTGGGGGCAGGAGGAGAAGGGAACGACAGAGAGTGAGATGGCTGGATGGCATCACCGACTCTGTGGACATGAGTTTGAGTGAACTCCGGGGGTTGGTGATGGACAAGTAGGCCTGGCGTGCTGTGATTCATGGGGTCGCGGAGAGTCAAACACGACTGAGCGACTGAACTGAACTGAACTGGACTGACTCCATGATTTTTATTCAACGGAAGGCACTATGAAACCTGTCTCTGACTTCTGCTGGAGTGAACAACTGTAACAGGGAAGACCCTTCTGTGTTCTCTTACACGTGCACCACTACAGGGCTGTTGTCTGTGAGCTTTAATCACACACAGCGGCTCAGCACTGGGAGCCCCGCTTCCCACACAATGAGCATTAAGATAAAGCACCTGTGTTTAGCTCCAAGGAACCATCCTGACCAAGCCCGGCTGTTGCTGGTGCCAGCCGGCAAAGAGAACAGGTCCGGATCGCAAGGACGTAGAAGCCTGAGAAAAGAGTTAAGGAGTAAAGAATGGGGTCGAGAGGACTGAATGCTCATGAGGCAAATCAGCGACTTTATTGAAAAGGGCCAGGGTTTTATACAAAGTGAGACTGGGATCAGGGTACATAAAAATACCAAGTCATTTACCAGGTTAGTTATTGCATCTGTAGAAGATTACAAAGGCTTGTTTGATTTCTAAGACAAGCTTGGCATTTAGACTAATGCTCACAAAATAAGAAAAACTAGTGCGCAGGCTATAAATATTAGGGAGTACATTCTTAATCTATTTTAAGAGATAAGGAAAACATCCCTACATAAATCTGGGGGAAAAAACAAGAAACCTAGCCAAGGGTTATTTGCTGTGTTTTTCTCAAGGAAGAACAAATAAGGCCTGGTATACATTTTATGACTCTCTTAAGGGGTGGCGGGACAGGGAACAGCACTTACAAGGCATTCCCAGGGCCAACATTTGGGGCCTTGTTCAGGCCGGCTCCCCGCATCTCTCCCTTTTTTTTTTTTTTAATTAAGAAAAGAAAAAAGACCAGCCTCTTTGTTTTATTTTATGAGAAAAGGCAGTCATTTTTTAGTAATATGTGAAAACGTCATGATTTTTTTAGTAACTAAATTTATATTACATTGCAGGAAACATGGTCTACAACAAATGAGACAAAGTATAATTACACATAATATAAGTAAGGTTTTTTACCAATTACTATGGAACCAGGATTTAACTTGTTTCCGAAAGGGGGGAGAGGGATCTTGCATAGATCTGATCTGATGCTGTAAGTCATCAACAGCATCAGATGTATTGGAGGACAGATCAGGAATATAAACACAGCACTCTACTTTTATAACAGCACAGGTCTCTCCCTGAGCAGCTGTAAGAATATCTAGGGCCATTTGGTTTTGTAGAACAGCCTTACGCATTTGTTTTTGTTTTTTATTTAATGTTTTTATAGTCTTTTTTGTGTCTAGTAACGCCTGCTGAGTAAAATTTGTTAAAGCGTCTACATGGGCCATTATATCTGTTGTTTTAATAGAAGGGACAAATACTGCCGCTAAATAATCATACCAGTGGAACACAGCTCGAGACCAACGTGTTTTTAAAAGGGGAAGATTAGCGGGGTTTTTTATAGGAGAGCGAGTGATTTGGCCAGGAGCAAATACAAATCCAAGGCTACAGTGTCCCACTCAACCAATGGGAAGCCAGGGCCAAACATTAGAGCCACAAATTCATTTTGTCCCGTTAGGAGCCACCCATTTTATACCGGGACTGTTTTTTTAATCGGATCTCGGCCAGAGGGTGGGAGCATTATAATTAAAGGTTACATTAGTCACCTGAGTATACATAGAAATAAGGGTAATACCCACATGTTTTAACAAATGTTTGCCAAAATATTTTTTCCCAAAACGGGGTTGATGTTTTTGTTGTTTTCAGCAAATGTCCGCTTGTCTCAGTAACTGTCTTTTTTTCGGGGTCATCTAAAAGTACTCATTTCAGATCTGATAATAATTTCTAAAAAATCGACTCGTACGAGTCTTATTTTTGTTGGTATTAGAATAAGTGTGGTATGTATCTTCAACAGCCTTATAACTCGCATTAACGTTGAACTGTAGCGAGGAACTCGCCTTTTGATTACCCGTGTCATTACACTCGGGAAAGACAGAGATATTTAGAGTGTTGAGACTTTTTTGAGTTTGTTTATACTGGGTTAAAAAGTCACAGACTGTAGGAAAATGTATTTGCTGTATAGGGGATACCCACCAAGGAAACCCATCGACTACAGACAAAGGCATAGCAGTACAAACCCAGCAGGCAGAGCTGTTGTGAAAATCAGCATAAGAATGAGCCCAGGATAGAAAAACATTTTTTTCAGCTCGGGGAAATGCTTGATTTATTACTGCACAGGCTAATGCAAGCACCAAATAGGATAGAGAAACGTGTGGTTGGGTTGTATTAACTGAAATACGCCTTGCTTGCTCTACAAATTTATGTAATTGTTGATTTGTCGGCAGGACGTTTTTTTTTTCCTATTTGTAGCCACCTCATCTGAGCCGTCAGGGGTCTTTTTCGCCTAGCGTACCAACCTCTCTGGGAGCCAGCGCGGCGCTTTGGCATCTTGTGGAAAAGTATAAACATGCCCCCGTCCCCATATTTAAACAGGATCGGGGCCATGCCGTTGGTTAGTAATGGGGTCTTTCCATTTTACGAGGGGTTTGTTGTAGGTCATGGGCGTCCAAAATCGTTGTGCTGCGGTTTTTTTTTTTTTTAATCTAAATTAAAAAAATTAAGAATGAAAAGAGCATGATGCAAATAATTATAAGGTGTCAGGGGGTACAATTCCCCCTTTTCTAATTTTAAAAGTTGATGTTTTAGAGTCTGATGGGCACGTTCTACTATGCCTTATCCTTGAGGATTGTAGGGAATACCTGTTTTTCGAGAAATGGAAAAACGAGAACAAAAATTAAGAAAAGTTTGCGAAACATAGCCAGGTCTATTGTCTGTTTTTATGACTTTAGGAGTGTCCATAACAGAAAAAGCTGCAAGGCAATGTGCAATACAATGTCGAGCAGCTTTTTTAGTCTGTAAGGAAGCAAAAATGTAACCAGAAAAAGTATCAATATTAACATGTACATATTTTAATTTTTCAAAGGATAGGACATGCATAACATCTATTTGCCAGAGGTGATTAGGCAGAAGTCCCCGGGGGTTAACGCCGTAGTGAGGGACTGAAAGAAACTGAGGACAGACAGGACAGTGTTTAACAATTTGTCTGGCTGTCTCTCAGGGGATTTTAAATTGTAACCTGTGGGTATGACTGTTTTGATGATGAAGCCGATGAGATTGTTTTGCCTTTTGTGTTTGGGAAAGAAAGATGTGAGTAGCAGAATCAGCCAGTTTATTTTCTGACGTCAGGGGTCCAGGCAAGCCAGAATGAGTTCTGATGTGGCCAAAAAAATATTTGTAAGTCCTATGCTGTAAAAGGATTTGAATATCTCGAAAGAGCTGTTGAATTACAGAATTAACAGTGTGTATGAATGGAACAGTTTTTACTTGATTAAGTGCCCGAACGACATAGTGACTGTCAGAAAAAACATTTAAAGGTTCAGAGTGACATTGTTGCAAAACAGCAAATACGGCACAAAGTTTTACTTTTTGTGCAGAAGTACAGACTGTAAACCAAGAGGTAATTTGTTTATTGACAACATATGTAGCTTTTTTATTTGAAGATCTATCAGTAAACACAGTTACAGCGTCTGCAAGAGGTTGATTAACAACGGTGGAGGGAAAAACAAACTCATGTTGGTTAGCAAAATGTAGCAGTTTAACTGGGAAATGATTTCTTAGGCGACCAGCAAAATGAGCCAGGACAGCATTTTAAGCATCACTAAGCTGGAATAACCAGTTTTGTTGCTCTTTAGTATAAGGCAGGCAGATAAAATGAGGGTCTCTACCAAGTAATTTCTGAGACTCTTGTCGACCTTTGGCGATGAGAGAATTGATTGAGTCGAAATAAGGAGTTAGTACTCGGGTCGGGGAGGCAGGCAAATGTATCTAATACATTGGGGAATCTTGGAAAAGAACAGCAGTAGGGGAGTGTTTGGAAGGAAAAATATATAATCTCCATTTTTTTGTGTAATTATAACAGGAACTGGATTGAGAGGCTAAAGCCTCTTTTACTATCTGTAATGCTTTGCGTCCCTCATCAGTTAATGATCTGGGGGAGGTCAGATCTGCTGGTCCTTTAAGGTTTTAGTTTCCTTGTAGTAATTTTTAAATAAGGTCGAATCTAATTAATGTCTCCTAGTAATTTTTGAAAATCATTAAGTGTTTTTAGATTATCTTATTGAAGTTCTAATTTTTGAGCTTTAAACGTTTCCCCCTCCAGCCGGAATCCCAGATAGGAATATGGAGGACTACGCTGAATTTTTTTGGGTGCTATTTGAAGACCATAATGTTGCAAATCAGCTTGTAAACCAGAAAAGGCAGATAATAAAACACTTTCATTATCATGGGCTAACAAGATGTCATCCATAGAATGAACCATATACAGTGAGGGATATTTTAAACGTGTGGGTTTTAAAGCTTTAGCAACAAATTTTTGACATAAAGTAGGGCTATTAGCCATGCCCTGAGGAAGAACTTTTTAATGATAACGCTTCATGGGTTGCTGGAAGTTATTAGAGGGAACGCTAAACGCGAACTGGAGGCAGTCTTGGGGTGCTAGGGGAATAGTATAAAAACAATCTTTTAAGTCGATAATTAATTTAAATGTCCCTTTTGGGATAGCAATGGGGGAAGGTAAACCAGGCTGTAAAGGACCCATAACAACCATAGTTTTATTAACTTTTTGGAGATCTTGTAACAGCCTCCATTTTTTTTTTTTTATATAACAAAAATAGGAGAGTTTCAGGGGGAGTTAGAGCTCTCAATGTGACCAAGTGCCAATTATTCTTGCACCAATTGTTTAGAGGCCATGATTTTTTTTTTTTGTAAGAGGCCATTGATTGACCCACATGGGGACGTCACTTTTTCAAGCGATTGCATCTGCATGAGCCGCAGGAGATGCAATGGCCTCTCTTAAAAATACCCAAGACCTGATCGATGAGGCAAGGACTTAATTTGATCAGGCAATGGATTTCTTTTTCGTTTTTTTTTTAATCCCTGCTTTGGCAATAAACCTTGGTCCATTAGCATCCGACCTACTGTGTCATTAGGTGTAAAAATATAGACTCACATTTGTTTTATAACATCTCGCCCCCATAAATTAACCGGGATATTGGGTAAAATATAGGGCTGTATATGTCCTTCATGTCCCTCAGCATCTTTCCACAGAAGCAACTCAGAGCTTTGTTTAGGACTATGGGATTGACCTATTCTTCGTAAAGTGGATATAGCTACCTGTTTTGCCCAATTTTTTGGCCAGTCATCTAAAGAAATCACTGAGACATTGGCCCCAGTATCTAGAATTCTAATAAATTTATGACCATTAATAATAAGTTCCAGTTCAGGACGCGTTTCTTTTATATTTTGAATCCAATATGCATCTGAGGAACCAAAACAAGCACCCTCTCTAGGCTGAGCTGTTTTAATTTTGTCAATAGGTATAGTTGATAGTATGATTAATTGAGCTATTCGCTGTCCTGAGGGGATACTGATGATATTTTGGGGGGCGCAGGCCATTATTTTAATTTTTCTTGTGAAATCCGAATCAATTACTCCGGGGGCAATCTGAAAACCTTTCATAGTCTAGCTGCTTTTTTCTAATAATAACCCTATTGAATTTTGAGGCAGCGGCCCATGAACTCCGGTGGGCAAGGCTTACATGCCCATTTCTGGAGTTAATACTGTATAGGAGGAGGAACAGAGGTCCAATCCTGCGCTGCCTGAGGTAGCTCTGTGGAGGTCTCTAACTCTTGGTTTGCCATCATCTCTGGGTGATTTTTCTGGAGTGCCCCATAGCATTGTTTTGGGGCCTGGGGCTGGCCCCTCACCCAGTTTCCCGACATAGGCTCCAGAGTTTTTCCATTGATATCAGTTTTAGACCTGCAATCTCTAGCCCAATGTCGTCCTTTTTTACATCTCGGGCAAATTTTGGAACCTTCATTTTGCTTGTCAAGTATCCCCTTTTGTTGTTGGGGGCATTGTATGGCTCGATGTCCCATCTTACCACAAGAAAAACAACTCCCGGGGGCCCATTAATTCTATTTTTGATTCTTCTTTTTGCAGCTTGTTGGTATAATATTTCTTTTACAGTCTTTCCCTGCAAAGCAGCTGCAATGGTTAAGCCTTGCATATAAGATGGCCCAATATCGGCACAAATTCGAATGTAGTCGGCTATTCCCCCTTTTTTCTGGTAAGGCCTCAAAGCCGCTTGACAAGCAGAATTAGCATTTTTATAGGCCAACTGTGGAGTTATTACCATACCGGCTTTTTCATCTCTTATGACTTGTGAGACTGATTTTAGCAGTCGAGCTACGAAATCTTGATAGGGTTTATTGGGGCCCTGCCTTATTTTTGAGAAATCTTTTGATTTTTTATTAGATGTGGGCAGGTTTTTGGCTATTAATGCTGCTTTATTAATCTGGGGATATGCCTCAGGGGGGTAATTTAATTGTTGATTAGTGACCCTATATACCCCTTTTCTCATAAGCATTTTAAAGCTTATCTGTAACCTTTTTTTTTTTTTTGCCAAAATCCCACATTGTTTTCCAGATTTTGACTTCCATAAGAGATAATTTCCTCCTGTGAGACAGGCTCGAGATTCTTGTTTCCAATCATTGGGCGGCAAGTATTGGCTATTTAAAGCTTCAATGATGGACACTGTAAAAGGGGCAGTTGGCCCATACTGAGCACAGGCTTGTTTTAATTTCTTTATCTATTTAAATGGTAGAGGCTCATAATATATCTTCTGTTGAGCGTCCTCAAGGACAGGGAATAAAATAGGAAAACCTTTTAACGTCTCCCCATGCTGTCTCGCCTGCTGAACGGTGAGCTGTAAAGGGGAGAGAGTCTGGGTAATAGGGGCCGGATTTTTGTTAGTGCGAGCCAAAAAAGGAGCTTCTGGTTCCTTAATTAAACCCATTGATGGTGGATCTAATCCTGCTGTGACTGAAGGAGGCTGCGGGGGCGCAGGATCAGAGAGGAACGTAGGTTGGGGGGATAATTAAAACTGAGGGTATCAAGACGTTTAGTTATAGTGGTAAGCAATTTTTTAATCCCTGAGAAAGGGGATGTATTTATGGTTTTTTCAGCTGTGAATACTTCCCATGTTTTTTTTTTTTTTTTTTCAGAGTGATGGGCCGCAGCTTCTTTTAAATCTGCCTGATTGGCAGATTTTGACTCCGAGTCGGAGCCAGAAAGGGATGGAGCAAGAGGTTTTTAGGGTGTATCATTAATATGCTCCAAGGGGACAGTGGGCAAAGTTGTAGGCCTGTTGATAATGGCCTTTAATGTGGCCTCTAGTTTTTTACTCTCATGTTTAGGATTTAAGCAATCTCGAATTAAGGTCCACAGAGAGTAAGCATCCAAAGGTACCTTATCAGCTCCATGTAAAGAACAATATTGCTGAATTTGTTCCCCCACCTTTTTTCAGGTCTCAATATTAACAGTACCATCTTCTGGGAACCAGGGGCAAACTTTTTCCACAAATGATAGAAACTTTTCTAACTTGTTTTTAGCGACAGTTATCCCTCTAACTTTTAGCATGGTTTTAAGCATAGCTACAAAAAGTTGTCTACTATTACCTTGACCCATAGTTTATACTCTCGACTGAAACCCTCTCCGCCCTTTACAAAAACTTTTAACTTTACGTCTTTTTATTTTATCTTCTGGGATCCCCTCGTAATCACGGTTCGGGTGGCTGCGACTACGTAGTCCGATCAAGTCCCTGTTCGGGCGCCACCTACCGGTGCCAGCCGGCAAAGAGAACAGGTCCGGATCGCAACGACGTAGAAGCCTGAGAAAAGAATTAAGGAGTAAAGAATGGGGTCGAGAGGACTGAATGCTCGTGAGGCAAATCAGCGACTTTATTGAAAAGGGCCAGGGTTTTTATACAAAGTGAGACAGGGAACAGGGTACATAAAAATACCAAGTCATTTACCAGGTTAGTTATTGCATCTGTAGAAGATTACAAAGGCTTGTTTGCTTTCTAAGACAAGCTTGGCATTTAGACTAATGCTCACGAGATAAGAAAAACTAGTGCGCAGGCTATAAAGATTAGGGAGTACATTCTTAATCTATTTTAAGAGATAAGGAAAACATCCCTACATAAATCTGGGGGAAAAAACAAGAAACCTAGCCAAGGGTTATTTGCTGTGTTTTTCTCAAGGAAGAACAAATAAGGCCTGGTAAACGTTTTATGAGTCTCTTAAGGGGTGGCGGGACAGGGAACAGCACTTACAAGGCATTCCCAGGGCCAACATTTGGGGCCTTGTTCAGGCCGGCTTCCTGCAGGCTGTCAGTGACTGCAGCAAGCGAAGTAACACAGCCCCTTCAGAGGCTGATGGGAACCAGGAAGGGTTTGACTTTACTCTTTCCCCTTTTAGTGTAAAACAAGCCTGAATTCTAACTCAGCCACGATGGTTCTTGGGGACATGATTCCACCATTTTACCTTGATCTACCAGCTTTCCAAACAAAGTTGCTATTGCTTGCCCCAACAACTCATCTCCTGATTTATCGGCCTATCCTGCAGGAAGCAGTGCGGCTGGGTAACACAATGACCCTACCTATGTCTAAGGCCTTCAGGTGAGCATCAGCTCACTGGCTGGTGCTGCTGTATGGATCACAGTTTGCCAGAGATCTCTTCCTTGCAGACGAGACAAAGCCTGTGCCAGCTGTAAATTAGCATAGCTCCCTGGACTCAGGTGTGTGCGCTGTTGAGGAGGGCAAAAACTTTACCCTTCTAGATTCATCTGGTGAATTAAGAATCAACTTAACATGAGACAGATTAACAGGAAGAAAAGCAAACAAAAGGTTAACAACATATATACTTCTGTACATATGGGTGAGCCCCAGAAAACCTGAGTAACTTATCAGAATGATTGAAACCCTCACCTTCAATGCCATCTTCAGTTAGAGACAAAGGAGGATGTTGTGGGTAGTGGTTTGGGAATTCAAAGTGGAGGAAGGTGATTCACACGGAGATGGAAAAGCAAGTGTTTGGAGCTCTCTGGAAAGATCTGCAGTTCCCCTGACCACCGCTGGCCCACATCCTTTTCTCGGTACTCTGGTAGCTCTCTTCCTGGACCAGCCCCTTTATCTAAACTATTCAACAGTTAGGGAGGTAGTCAAAAGAAAGACTTTGAGGCTTTTGCTTCTTAAAAATACTCTGACTAGAGTCATCCTCTTGACAAAGAGACACATTTTGGGGTGACGAATTTTGCTTCGTTACAATGCCCTGGATGCGGTAGAAAAAGTTAACACGGAACCCCAAGGAGGAAGTCACCTGCTTCCTAAAATAGTCCTGAAAGTTTTGGGGGACTTGCTTAGATGCCTGAATCTGAGACTTGGGGGACTTTAGCTGAGACCAATTTCTTTTGCTAGGTAAGGGTCTTGCTGATAAAATGTTGCCTCAGTTCAGTTCAGTTGCTCAGTCGTGTCCGACTCTTTGCGACCCCATGAATCACAGCACGCCAGGCCTCCCTGTCCATCACCAACTCCCGGAGTTCACGCAAACTCATGTCCATCGAGTCGGTGATGCCATCCAGCCATCTCATTCTCTGTCGTCCCCATCTCCTCCCACCCCCAATCCTTCCTAACATCAGACTCTTTGCTGAAGACAAGCCAAAAGGATTTGGTGCCCATCAACTTTAAGTTTCCTTGGACTGGTTACAGTGGCTGAATTGCAGCCTAAAACTCTTCTCGGAACAAGGGGGGAAATTGTGGGGAAATAAACTTCCCTGGGATTTCTCAGAGGCTCTTTGTCTCTCACATCTCCAGCCACTCATCTCATTAATTGCTCCAACCGAAAGGATTCATACTCTCATCTCCCCAAGGAGACTAAATATTATAGTTTATGGTAGGTCCCCCGAAGGCGCTCCGTCTCATTAAGAATTTATATTTCAAGGAGGGATGAGGCCAAGATCTAGCTCCTTGAGAGTATTTGTTACCAGCAAAGTCTATGAACAGTTACCAGGTTTAAAAAAAAAAAAAGGAAAGAAAAAAACCAACTTAGGAATAAAAATATTAACCTCCTTTCCCTTGTGCTTAGTCAGGTTTCTCTTGCTCACAGGGTGATACCTGCAGAGGCCTTGCTCCCAGCCCTTCAAAGACCGCAGTTCCTGGTGTGAACCTGCTTGGCCGACGCTCCTGCTTGGGGGAGAGGGGCCGTGTGCATAGACGCTGCACTGGACACCTTAATGCAAGATGGCAACGAGCCCTGTGAGCCCCCTTACCTGGAGCAGCTGCGCCTGTCTCTGCTCCCAGAGGGCTCCGACTCCACCCCCGCCATGCCGAGGAAAGCCCTGTGGAGCAGCCCCGCCCGAGGCCTATTGGAGAGCATGGGCTGTACAGCAGAGCTCCCACCTTTCAGTTCCTTTGCTTCTCAACACAACTCATTCCATTGGCAGAGCGACACTGGGCAGAAGGACCCTTTTGGGGTGGGTAACAGCTTTACTTACATATCAAAGGCCGAGTAACGAGGAGGAGATCCTACCCAGGAGAGGAAAAGGCCCTGCAGAAGCATCAGGGACAAGGTTTCCTGCCGTCCTGCACCTGCTGGTGTGGAACAACTGACCTGCTCTCAACACACGGCCCCAGGTGCAGTCCTGGGCGAGGGGGCAACATCTGTACGTTTACTGTGAGATATTTAATAAGCACTGTGTCTCTGATCGCAATAACCTGTCCGTGCCTTCAGGATAAAAGGAATGAATACTGAAAGTCCAGCCAAAAGAGTGTCTCAAAGAGGTGAGTGACAGTGAACGCCAAGAGGAAGGAGAAATTCAGACAAACAAGGACTGGAAAGGTGTGGCTTTGATTCAGCGACGTGGAAGTCATCAGTGACTTGGGAGCCGTTCTGAGGGAAAGAAAGGGAAGACAGTCTAGAGTTGCTAGAGATACAGGCAAACCTTTCAAGAAGTTTGTCGTGGGACCTAAGATTGTCTGGAACAAGTGAGAAGGGAAGAGCAGGGTGAGAAATTTATAGAAAGGAGATTTGAAATCATCATGAGAAGATACAAAGTAGCGACATAAAGCAGCAGGAGCACGGGGCAGTGCTGCACCGAGTCGCCTGGAGAGAGTGAGGGGGAAGGATCAGCAGTCTCACATGAAACTGGAGTTCTGCCAAGTCAGACACTGAGGGGACAGAAGGAAAAGGGGATCAGGATTAAGTGAGCATTGGTAACTTGTCAGCTCTTGGAATTGTGGAGGAAAACACTTCCTCCACCCTCTTAGGTTCAGTGTTCGGGAATCTGCAAATTAAATTGTTAAAAGCAGATAACCATGAGAAAAAACACTTAATAGCTTTCTAGCAGTCATGTACACATGTGACATTTGGACCATAAGGCTGAGCACCGAAGAATTCATGCTTTCAAACTGTGGTGCTGGAGAAGACTCTTTGAGAGTCCCTTGAACAGCAAGGAGAACGAACCAGTCAATCTTAAACCAACCCTGAATATTTTCATTGGAAGGACTGATGCTGAAGCTCCTATTCTTTGGCCACCTGATGTAAAGAGCCGACTTGTTGGAAGAGACTCTGATGCTGGGAAAGATTGAGGGCCTGAGGAAAAGTGGGCGACAAAGAATGAGACGGTTCGATGACATCTTCGACTCAGTGGACATGAATATGAGCAAACTCTGGGACATGGTGACAGACAGGGAATCCTGGCGTGTTGCAGTCCACGCGGTCACAAAGAGTTGGACACAACTGATCGACTGGACACTAACAACAACATGCAAAGCTTCACACAGAAATGTGACTTGAAGGGGAGGCTACAACTGGGAGTTGCTATACTACTCAATAAAAGACAGGGAGTAAGAGGTAAAGGCATCTTCTGGAAAACAGGTGACGTGGGGGAGGAGGGGCACTTATGGGAGAACAAATAACATTTCGGAAAGATAAATGGTACTTTAGGAGGATATATGGGAGATAGGGGAGTTTTGTGAAAATGTTTGTCTGGCGCTTGGAATTTTTCTCTAATTTTAAGACTGTTTCCAAACTCAAACAAAAATAGATAGGTTGATAGGTAAAGAAAAGGTGAAAAGTCTTTGGCAAATCTTATTTATCTGGGAGGAACTTTTCTCTAATTTTAAGACTCTTTCCAAAAGTAAATCAAAAGTCAATTAACACTGACTCAAATGCATTCCTTTTTAGAGCTGAATAATACACAACTTCTTTATCCATTCATCTGTTGATGCCCATTTAGGTTGCTTCCATGCCGTAGCTATTGTAAATGCTAGGAAATACATAGAAAGAAAAGAATGAAAGAAATCCATAGACATTTCAGATTTTTTTAAAAATCTATGGACATAACTGCAGTGAACACTGGGGTACATGTGGTTTTTTTGGAATTTGCTGTATGATGCAGAGAACCCAAAGCCGGTGGTTTGTGACAAACTAGAGGGTGGAGAAAGCAATGGCAAGCCACTCCAGTACTATTGCCTAGAAAATCCCATGGATGGAGGAGCCTGGTTGGCTGTAGTCCGTGGGGTTGCTAAGGGTCAGACATGACTGAGCAACTTCACTTTCACTTTTCACGTTCACACATTGGAGAAGGAAATGGCAACCCACTCCAGTGTTCTTGCCTGGAGAATCCCAGGGACGGGGGAGCCTGGTGGGCTTCCGTCTATGGGGTCACACAGAGTCGGACACGACTGAAGTGACTTAGCAGCAGAGGGCTGGAATCCGGAGGGAGGTGGGAGGGTGGTTCAGGAAGGAGGGTTCATATGTATATCTATGGCTGATTCAGGCTGATCTATGGCAGAAACCATCACAATATTGTAAAGTAATTATCCTCTGATTAAAAATAAAAATTAGGAAAAGTTAATCCATTTAAAAGGCAAATACTCAGGCAAATCTTATTTCCCCATGTGGAAACATCTGTGAATCAGTGTTTAAAGATACATATAGTAAGTTTTATGCCACTATTAACAGTTATACCTCAAAACATTGACAGTAGACATAACAGCAGTAGCTAAATCTTTAGGTCTATCAGTTCAGTTCAGTTCAGTTCAGTGGCTCAGTCATGTCCGACTCTTTGCGACCCCATGAATCACAGCACGCCAGGCCTTCTTGTCCATCACCAACTCCCGGGGTTCACTCAAACCCACCTCCATCGAGTCAGTGATGTCATCCAGCCATCTCATTCTCTGTCGTCCCCTTCTCCTCCTGCCCCCAATCTCTCGCAGCATCAGAGTCTTTTCCAGTGAGTCAACTCTTCGCATGAAAACAGAAAATACAAAAAAGCTATCAATCAACACCACTAGATAGTAATGACAAGTTTGGTTTTTTGGGTGCTGTTTAAACAGCTGGTATTAGGGCTCACTTTGAGTTTGTAAAGGGCGTCTCTGGTGGCTCTTATGGTAAACAATCCAATTGCAATGCAGGTGACTCCAGTTGATCCCCGGGTCGGGAAGATCCCCTGGAGAAGGGAATGGCTCCCCAATCCATTATTCTTGCCTAGAGAATTCCAGGGACATAGGAGCCTGGTGGGCTACAGTCCATGGGCTCGCAAAGGGTCGGACACGACTGAGTGACTAACACCTTCACTTTGAACATGGAAAACTCAACAGTGCTGATGTTTCTGCTTAAAAGTAAGTTAGATGCAGAGAAACATGGCTTAAAATGCCATCTAAATTTTCATGATACACACATAATACAAAAAGAGTTTCCTTTAATACAGATTTTCTCATCATGTTTAACGGGAAACAACTAAAATCTCATGAAAACAGTCCAGTAGGGAAATTTTTACTATTGAGTTTTCAAATCATATATTTTTTTCTTCAAAATCTGTATATATTACCTGATGTTTTCACAGGTAGGTCCTGATACAGATTTGATCCAGTTCAGTTCAGTTCAGTCGCTCAGTCGTGTCCGACTCTCCGCGACCCCATGAATCACAGCACGCCAGGCCTCCCTGTCCATCACTAACTCCCGGAGTTCACTCAAACTCATGTCCACAAAGTCGGTGATGCCATCCAGCCATCTCATTCTCTGTCGTCCTCTTCTCCTCCCGCTCCCAACCTTTCCCAGCATCACAGTCTTTTCCAGTGAGTCAGCTCGTCGCATGAGGTGGCCAAAGTATTGCAGTTTCAGCTTTAGCATCAGTCCAGATTTGATCCACCTCTAGCTAATAGAGAGGAAAATCTAGAGAATTCATATTCACATTCAGCAGCACCTGGAAAGAGACCGAAGTATATTGTTTATCTAAAATTCTTGAGTTAACAAAGTGTTAGCTAAAACAAAACAAAAAACACCTGAGACCTTTCCTAGTGTTCTGAAGAATGAAACATATCTATACATGACATGACACAAAACACAAGAGGGCTGCATTATCTGCCCACGGTTGAACGTGTGGCTGAGCATCCGAGCTGCTGGCTTTCTCACTCTTCACTCATTCACTCAGTAACTATGCGCAAAGGTGCTGTGACAAGCACTGGAAGTACACGATGAAGGTGACCCAGTGCACCCTGAAAACGATACGCTATCAAGTGGAAAAATAGTTGAACAGGCAATTTCCATACACAGTCATAAATACTAAGACATACAAAAGATGGCACAAGGAACACTAGAAGGGACAGCCAGTTTTTGTCAATCCTGCCAGCTTTTTGGTGGAGGTGCTGTGGAAGTAGGTACCGGAAGGACAGGAGAAAGCACAGGAGATGAAGGGGAGAAGCACTACAAAGACCGGCGGTAAGGAAGCGCACGGGTGGGATCCTACACAGTCTGGCTGCTTAGATGCAGAGCTAAGAGGCAGAGGATGGTGATAAGGAGATAAGTCCGCCTACTTTGGCAGGACCCAAACTGATGTGGGTGTTTGGAGTTTTTCCTGAGGGCAAAAGATAAACTAGTGAGAAAGTGAATGACAGGGAAATTTTAAAGTCACTCACCAAGTGACAGCTACACAAACGTGATTGCTTGAGTCTGGGTTTCCTAGCCTTAACCACTACCAGACACGAGACGTTGATGAACTCCACGTTTTCTGAGAATAGTGTCAGGGTGCAGGCTGACAGTTCCACAGGGATGGCAGAAGTAGAGGAAGGACACAGCCAGAAATGAAAAGAAATACACAGACCTTTCCAGATTTTTTAAAAGCTCTGGAACATAATAAATAAATAAGGAATAAGGATATTTTTCACTATGATTGCTCATGTTTTCACATTTTTCATTAGCTATGTATAAGGAAAAGTATATAACATAGCATTTGTTATACAAGCAATGAAAAGAGATGCCACTTACTCTTTACAGTATTTCAGAAATCAATGTCTAAATTTAATTCATACGTTTTAGCAACTTACCTTCTTCTAGTTCTCTAATAATACTCTCCATCAACTTCCGCGGCGTCTGAAATAAGTCAAATATTATTTACGCTTAAGTTAAACAAGAGATGTTATCAGAGAAATGATACACAACTTAATACATGTGACATTTAAATAATACTTTTAGAGACTAGACCTAACTTGAAGATTACGTAGCAGAAAATGATCACATAAATAGAAGAAAATGAATTCCTACTTACTCTGCTTTTAGATACCAGAGAACATATATATGGAATGCTATTTAGATTAATTTGATAAAAGTACAATAAATGTCAGTCTATCGAGTACACATCATTTCAGAGGTTACGGAAATACCCATAATCCTAAGAACGACTCACAAGATCACTAAATTCTCTTCTAACAGCTCTTGCCCTAAATATATTCTTCCGAGACCTTTATTTCAATTTCTGGGTGAGCATCATGTTGAAATGGAGGAAGTAGTTTGAAGTTGAATGTTAACAAGGAGAACACATCTGCAATTTTCTGTAAACTTTTCCATTTAACGAAAACACAGACAGGTGAGAAGATTATACACAAGCAAACAATGTACCAGCAAGATTTAATTCTGAACACGTTTAGTGAGAAGGATTCTCTCACAAGTGCTAGTTTCTGAACTATGTCCCACAGAGGGAGAAGGTCCCACAGGGGTCACTGCAGCGCTTAGGAACAGAAGTCACAGCTGCATGTGCTCTGAACGCTCCTTATCTAAAGGGCTCTATACTTGTCTCCGTTTTATATAATATGGTTCCACACAACAGTTTTTGTTGTTTTAAAGAAAGGTTGTCTATTCTGAAAAAAAAAAAATTTTTTTTTAAGGTATGAGAGTCATTGATTTAGTCAAATTTCCGAACTCTACAAAAGTAGTAACAAAGCCAATGGCCTTCTTACTGAGTCCAGAGTCCTATGCCAACTACTTCCTCATATTAAGAAAAACACACATAAATTCTAACTAAAATATAGAGAAAATGAATATGTAAAACCTTATTATATAGTTCAATAATGCTTGTGGCATGACATGACATAGTAGCTTTCTAACTAAATTATATGTTTTAAAGGCATGAACAAGAATAAATTTTTATCGAACTCTTATTTGTAGCAGTCGATATAGTTAATTTATACAGCATAACAGTTTTTTAAACACAGGACAGGGAACTTGAAGGAGAAAATCTTTAGTTGAATCAAGCAGGCCCAAACTGAAGACATTCATCCATAAAAGGATGTTCATCTTCTCCAGATTTAAAAAAAAACAACCTGGCTTATTAAAATTTGTCAACAAATGAATTTTCCACATTTTGCATTATTTAGGACAAAATGTAAAACCCAAAACAGATCTCTCTTTACTGTCTAATATACTTCTATCCAAGCTGTCATCATTAGTTAGTATATACAAAAAAGTATGAGCATAATCTCAACTGTAATCTAAATCCAGTCAGAAACTGCAGTTGAACTTCATTCCCTCAGCCTGGAGTTTCAAGAGGATGACTTATACTCCTACCCTCCTCATGAGAAGAGAGGAGATTTACTTAAAGGGTGAGTTTGGGAGAAGGAACGAAGAAGTGCTTGCTTGGTTCCCAATCTCCTCTTTGAAAAGACGTATGTGCCCACAGCACCGAGAACTTGGGTCTGCAGTAGGCAGCCTGCCCCAGGGACGGGGATCACGCATTTGCTTCCTCCTCTTAGGCCTGCGTGGGGAGGTGTCTGACTTGGGATGAAGTGTTTGGAGGCCCGCTGTGACTGCACAGCTAAAGCACATCCTCCAGGTTCACGGCTCTCAAGAACTAAGACCCAACATAGCCGAAGTGCTGTCAAAGAAACCTCAGGTTGCTCTTTTATGATGGCAAGAAGCCAAAAGAGAAAACAGGTTGAGATTGCATTTAACAAGGGCTCCTTTTCTCTGGATGTGAGAGTAGGACTATAAAGAAAGCTGAGCGCCAAAGAATTGATACTTTTGAACTGTGGTGTTGGAGAAAACTCTTGAGAGTCCCTTGGACTGCACAGAGATCTAACCAGTCCATCCGAAAGAAAATCAGTCCTGAATATTCACTGGAAGGACTGATGCTGAAGCTGAAACTCCAAAACTTTGGCCACCTGATGTGAAGAACCGACGCATTGGAAAAGACCCTGATGCTGGGAAAGATTGAAGACGGGAGGAGAGAGAATGGGGCGACAGAGGATGAGATGGTTAGAAGGCCTCACCAACTCGATGGACGTGAGTCTGGGTAAGCACCGGGAGTTGGTGATGGACAGGGAAGCCTGGCGTGCTGCAGTCCATGGGGTCGCAAAAGTCAGACACGACTGAGCGACTGAACTGAACTGAACTTTTCTCTGCATCACCAACATCATGAAAACACCATCCAAACCATAAACCCGTGTGCTCTGACTGGATATTTTAATCACAATGATTACACGATGAAAACTAGTTCCAATTTAAAGACTCCCTGTCATTACTCTTAGTCATCATTCATCCAGGTGATGTCAAGACAGAGACAAAAGTGAGCTGCATTTACAAGTTTTAAATATTTGATTTAACTACAAACTTAGAAACATTCTACAACTGCTCACCAAGATATGTTTTAGACATTTAAATCAAAATTCTGTCAGTAAAATAGCAATGAAAGATGTAAGAAAATGACAAAAAATGATAACCTAAAACTAGAAATTAATCTTTTGATTTAGTATTACAAGTTTGTTTAATTCATAAGAAGGATTTATCTAGGATTCCTTCAAATAAAAAATCACCAATATGGCCTAGTGTTTAGGTGCCAGTCATTCACTTAGGCTTAAGGGCAAAAAAACTGTGGTGGGTGCAGCAGAGGTCGGAAATGTTTATGAACCACTGCCAAAGTGAAATCAATTTGTAAGTCAAACATCTGGAAGTATACTTTTGGTTACTTGGCAATAAGATTTCATTTCTATAGTAGAATTTAAATCCAGATTTTCAAGAAAGTTAAGAAGTTAATAAGTATCTCTCAAAAATGAGAAATCTAGGAGAAAACACAATCAAAATATTTAATAATTACAGTTTTTACTTAGTGTGCATAAGTCAAATAAACAACTCAGTAGTTCAAATTAAAACCAAGAATCATTCATATAAGAAATCTAAAACCCAAGGAAAAGAAAATAATAGAACTAACCTGGAGCAAGTGAGTCACCATGCTGTGATTTGAAGGGAGTGGAACTGAGCTGGAAAACTCTATGTTTGCTCTTGGAAAAAGATTTGAATTGAACATTACGGTATTCCTGAAGTTTCCACTGCAAGGCGGCTCCAGGACTGGCCTCCTGCTAAGAGTGCTGAGTACAGATCTGTTCTGCTGTTTCTCCACCTCACGTTTGGTGCTCATCTCTGCCAGCCTCTCAAGAGTCCTGCGGAAGATGGAAGACGCCGGTTTCATTCATGCTTCCCTAAATGATTTGCATTTGTTAAGTTGCCGAATAGTAAATGGAATGTCCCATTAAACTGTTTGAACCCTGAAAGCACAGAGCAGACTGCCTGTAAACAATGATAGCTGTATCCTTGTTCTAAAGAAGCACACATGCGTCTGGAGCTCCCCCCGTAAAAAGTCATGGTTGGGAGAGGAGAGAAAGGGCGTCAGAGAGAAAGGGAGGTGGCCTCACAGTGACACCTGCTGCCTCTGGGACACACCTGCCTCCAGGAAACAGTTCAGGGCTGAAGAGACACGCCATCCCACAAAGTCACGTTCAAGTGTTTCCTGTCACCACCCTGTACATACGTTTCACTCATGACCTCGGAGACATTAAGCATTTGGCTCTGAGGAATCACCTAGAGCCACAATCTCGAGGGGAGGACGAGAAAGTCAGTGGGTGACAAAAGGGCTAAAACACCCCAGGAACAATGGCAAGTATCCCCCACTTTTCCAAAGTTCATTTTATGTTGCTTCACGTCTACGAAGGGCCTATATCGGCCCCTGTATTTCATAAAAAAAAAAAAAAATCTGAAGAGAATTTTTGGTTTCATTTCAAAAGGCAAAATCTCTAAACAGCGTTCAGTATATGTCTTTACAGTGAGAGGCATCGCGCTCCCCAAGCAGGGAGACCGGCCCCACTGAGCTCCTTCCCTGGGAGCCACACCCCACATCCCAGCATCAAGTCTCCACAGCCCTGAACCCTGTCTGAGCACCTGTGCTTCCCATGTGTACACTTATTTTAGGCATCGACTAGCACCACGTGTCCTTGGGTACCTGCTTCTTTGCTGTATGCTGTTTTCACTTAATGAAAGTCCTCCTAGGAGTGCTCTGCTTTGGCAGTGAAACCTGGACTCAGCACTGCAGGTTGAATCTGCCCTTTCCAGCCTCCACACCCCTCCTCCGTCAGGTCACCATGTTAGTCTCAGACACTTTGTCAATCACCCTGCCTTTCACCCCCGTGTGAATATTCCCCTAGTTCACAAGCATGTTTTTACTTACATGGATAAGTAAGGAAAACTTACAAGGATATACTCATTTTTCTTAGGGTGCCCTCTAGCAGTGACTATCGCGTTAGCTTTCACTTCCTACTAATCTCAGGAAACAAGCTGTATAAAAATTAGGCTTCAGAGACAAATTAATGGACTAAATTTATTTTCTGTGATTCTGGGTTTTGACTTACTTGTCTAGTTTACTTTCCAATCCCTTTCTAACTTTTAGTTCCTCTAGGTAGAGTTTCTTATATTTTTCCAACTCCGCTTTATCAGAATCTTGAGAAGTTTTCATCTTGGAGAGTTCTGATTCCAAGTCTTTAATTTTGAGTTCCATGGGACTTCTTACAGAAGCAATACGCTCCTCTTGGAACTGCTGTAAGTTTTCTTGAGATGCTGCTTGTATCTAAGTCAAATTTTAAAAGATACATTGTTTAAATGATTATAACCTGAATAATTATATTTGTTACATTTAGTTTTGACTCAGTAATTCAGAGAGCGATTTTATTTTTTTAATTTACTTAATTGGAGGCTAATTACTTTATATTATTGTATTGGTTTTGCATACATTGACATGAATCTGCCCCGGGTGTACATGTGTTCCCCATCTTGAACCCCCCCTCCCCATCCCATCCCTCTGGGTCATCTCAGTACACCAGCCCTGAGCATCCTGTATCGTGCATCGAACCTGGACTGGCTATTCGTTTCACATATGATAACATACATGTTTCAATGCCAGTCTCCCAAAGCATCCCACCCTCGCCCTCTCCCACAGAGTCCAAAAGACTGTTCTATACATCTGTGTCTCTTTTGCTGTCAGAGAGGGATTTTAAATGTGAA